>NC_142594.1:5446000-5769000 GCF_965207765.1 Zootoca vivipara
TAACACCTTAAGCTTGGCTTGGTAGCTAATCACTTGGTACTGGGCATGCATCTCAGCGCAGAAGATTTCACAATCACTGTGCTGTTATTGGCGCACAAATTATCCCTGCCCTGCAACAGAAAATTTCTCTGACAAGCCTTAACGAGCTATCAGAGTTTAAAATTTGTTTAAAAGGGGCAAAAGAATGAATGAGACTAGAAATAATTCATCGTTTTGAACCTATAGGATGAGTTTTAAATAATATATTGGAGTTTAAATGGAATCTTTTGCTGCATCAATTAAAAAAAAAACAAATTTCTGGTGATGTGTAACAAAGATAACCGTACGTCATATTAGGACTGACTTGTAAACCAAGTGGATGACTCTTAGGATTTTCTAGTATCTACTTTTCTTGGGTGAAAATTAGATGGCTAATTTAATGAGCTATTAATATTAACTAGAAGTTCCAATTCTCTTATTTGAGTGTGGTAGAATATCTAAAGTATAAAAATGCTGCAGTGCATACGACATGAATGAAATTCAATTTGAAATATTACTATACCAACAGAATTGTTATGTCCTCCCAATATTAATTCATTGATGTGGACAGAGCAGTGCTGGAAGTTTTCTTTCCTGCTTTGACCTTACATTTTTGTGTGCATGAACATAACACTGCCTACTATTTCTGGAGAAGGAAAAGAAATTCCGAGCAGTGCTGTGTATTCACTCACTACAGCTCTTTGCACCCAGGTCAGATACTTGCCAAATGAGGAGTGGCCAGAGACAAAACGGCCTTGAAAAGAGGGCGCTCACAGGGGACATCAGTGAACAGAAAGCAACAAAGTGTGGTGCGATAAAGAGCAGTGGGGTTTTGCTCAGGATGGAGAATATTTTAAAGAGACAGTACTTTGTAGGAGCGCTTTCATGGATCTTTATGAAGTTGGCAACGTCTCTTGTACAGAGCTTGCATGTTCTGACATAAAGGAACATTTCTGAACAATGGCTCAGTTTTGAGGAAAGAGTATGGGATTATGTGGTACCTTGGAAGGTGTGTGGAGCTTGGTGAGAAACCAAGCGGTCCTTTTGAAGGGTGACAATTACTAAGTTTTGAGAGGAGTTGGCTGACTTTATCTGGAGAAAGGGAGGAGCTGCTGCGCCTCTCCTATTGTGTGTACCAGGCTGTTGATTTTATAGTTTCTTTGCTTCTCGCTGTACTGTACTGTTGTCCAGGTGAGGTATGAGTGGATAAAGCAGTTTTGGCAGATACTCATTCCCTGTTTAGTTTGGTCCAGTGCACAGTCGGAGGTAAGTGATAATTTTTGCAAGGGTAATTGAGGGACATCTTAAAAAGCAGATTGATAGGAGAGATGTCAAATTCACTTTGCATTTGATGAGCCAAAAACATTGTGTTAATTAGCCAATCAGATATTTAACACATAGTTTGTTAAAGCAGTAATAGATCAGAGAGAATGATGCTAATTCTAAAATAAATAAATGGCCATCTTCCAGAAGTTCCCAGAGTCAGTTCCAAATCCCACAGAGGCTCTTCCTTTAAGACGAGTCTTCTGGATTATTAAATCAGTTTTCTGTGATGTCTAAACTATGAAATTGTGGTTTAACCGTTGTTTCCAAGCAGTTTGGAAGCCATGGGATTTATCAAGTCAAGAAGTTCCTTCTTTAGTTGAATGTAAAAGAAGAAAGTGCATGGTTGTGTGTGCGCGCGCGCGAGCTCAGGCTTGTTGCTTGCTCCTATGGCAATAAATTTCCATTTGTGGCAACATTACATCTGAAACAGGCCTCTGTATTTTTGTGTTTCACACTGGCCTATGCGTTCTTTATTAGAGACATAGGAATATCACATAGCCAGGAGAAGAAGAAGAAGAGTTTGGATTTAATATCCCGCTTTATCACTACCCAAAGGAGTCTCAAAGCTGCTAGCATTCTCCTTTCCCTTCCTCCTCCACAACAAACACTCTGTGAGGTGAGTGGGGCTGAGAGACTTCAAAGAAGTGTGACTAGCCCAAGGTCACCCAGCAGCTGCATGTGGAGGAGCGGAGACATGAACCTGGTTCCCCAGATTACGAGTCTACTGCTCTTAACCACTACACACTGGCTCTGGAGGAGGCCAACTGACGGGAGAGGGAAGAAGCCTATTGGAGTGTGTTGAAGCATGGGAGATGTCTCCTCTTAGAGCAGGGGCATGCATGTGTACCCGATTCCTATATTGCTGGGGAGCAAAGAGCTCTCCCTTCTGCCATTGCTGTCAGACGACAACTTGAAGCAGGAAAACGATATTATTCTGCCCCATATGCAAGGTCATCCTTGACTTCATAGTACTGTTCGCTATGTAAACTGGTTTAGCAGGACATCTTGGCTGGCTTAGATTGTGACTGGACTTTTGGACATGCCATCGCAAGCCTTCAGAAAATGGGTTGAGCAGATGGCCAAACCCCTATATAAATGCCACATGAAGTTTATTGCAGCTGCAAGACATTGACATCTTGTTATCACAGGGGAAAATTATACTTCAGAACAATCCTCCTTGCACATAGTCCCATGCAATGGTAGCTCACATTCATGGGTTTTCTGAAGTAGTATTTAAGTATCAATACAGTCATACCTCGGTTTAAGTACGCCTCAGTTTGAGTATTTTCAGTTTAAGTACTCCGCGGACCCGTCTGGAACGGATTAATCCACTTTCCATTACTTTCAATGGGAAAGTTCGCTTCAGGTTAAGTACGCTTCAGGTTAAGTACGGACTTCCGGAAGCAATTGTGTTTGTAAACCGAGGTACCACTGTATGCTTTTCCTGTAGCTTGCAAAAGCACTGGGCCATAGCTCAGTGGTAGAGCGCATGCTTTGTGTGCAAAAGGTCCTGGGTTCCATCACCAGCATCTTCAGATAGGGCTGGGAAAGGCTGCTTGCCTGAAACCTTGGAGAGCTGCTGCCAGTCAGTGCAGACAATACTGGGCCAGATGGACCAGACCATTATTCTGGCAATGTATAAGGCAACTTCCTCTACTGAAGAAACCTTTTTTCCCTATCACAGTGGCTCAGATGGCCTATGTTGTTGTTGTTTAGTCATTTAGTCGTGTCCGACCCCATGGACCATAGCACGCCAGGCACTCCTGTCTTCCACTGCCTCCCGCAGTTTGGTCAAACTCATGTTCGTAGCTTCGAGAACACTGTCCAACCATCTTGTCCTCTGTCGTCCCCTTCTCCTAGTGCCCTCAATCTTTCCCAACATCAGGGTCTTTTCCAGGGAGTCTTCTCTTCTCATGAGGTGGCCAAAGTAATGGAGCCTCAGCTTCAGCTTCATGGATCAATGCCTTGTCATGGCAATGGGGCTTGAATAACTCAGAGAAGCTATGAGCTATGCCATGCAGGGCCACCCAAGATGGACAGGTCATAGTGGAGAGTTTTGACTAAACGTTATCCACCTGGAGAAGGAACTGGCAAGCCACTCCAGTATCCCTGCCAAGAAAACTCCATGGACAAAGACAACAGATGGCCTATAGGTTACTTCACATAACCTCTTGTCATGAAGGAAATGTATAGAAATTGAATTGGGTCATACGGGATGAACTAACTCAGCTTTCGCCATTGTGAGCAAACACAGTCAACTTTAAACGCCTCATCCCACATGCACTGAGAGACTTGTTGCTGCTGTTTTGGGTGCATGTTGCAAGCCACTTTGAGCATAATCGTTTGCAGGAGAGCAGCATCTAAATTAAAATCTAATCTATTCGCTGGTGTGCAACCTTCTCAGAAGCTGTTGCCTGGGATTTGCCAGCGTAGACTTCCTATGGTGGCGCTGGGGCAAGTCAGGACAGCGCTGGATTGTGGGTGGATGGTTCAGTACGGGATCCTGTGACACATTGCAGAATTCAGCAGACCCTTTGCTTCTCATAACCTAACTCATCTCCATTGCTGGCAGACTTCTAAAAGTGAAAGTGAAGTTGGCATTTCACGCTGATAGCGTGGCTGTAATTTAGTGGCAACTCGGAAGAGCAGAAAATGTTTGCTTTCTTTCCACCTGCATATTGCATTCTGTGCTCTCAATACAACTACGTATTTTAATATATATTCAGTGGTAGTAGCCATATCATCATAATTCTTTGCCGTACTGTGTAGTATGTTTCTTCGAGAAGGCGAAAAGCTTAAATAAATCCTCTGTGGGAAAGGAATAAAAAGAGGGAGAGGGAGATTGCTGAGAGAAAGCCAAATGTCATAATCCATTTTGACCAATTCAAGAACCATAAGCTTTTGGTGATTAGGCTCGCGGGAATCTAACTTTGGTAATGAAATGAATTGAAAGGTGTAATTCCAGGGGAGGTGGTGAGAGCAAGGATGGTGCATTTAAATATAACTCACTGCCAAAAGAGAAAATAACTTAGTTCTTCCATTGGCTGGTTTAGCTTTATGTGGTCTCTACATGGGCTGCCAGTATGAATGGGGTTAATGGGCATTATTATACGTTTCATTTCTATACCACTTTATATTTTTAAGAAACAAGTCTCAAAGCGGTTTACAACACATTAAAACATCAAACAAAACAATCCATATTTGAAGAAAGTCAAATATAAAGTATACATTCAAAGCAACGTAATTAACAGGAAACTTTTAATTACGTTTAAAGATTTCGAAATAAAACATTACAAAGGAGGTCAACCACAGAATGCACATTTAACACAGCAAAGTTAACAATTTTTTTTAAAAAAAAAATTCTTAAACATTTCAAGAGAAAGCTTTGCTAAAGGAAGTCAAATATAAAATGTACATTTAAAACAACATAATTAGGAAGAGAATTAAATATTGTCACGAGCATGGAACATAAATGCCGCCAATGATAGTTCATGACGTGGGTCAGCCAAGATGCTCTCTGGCCTCTCCTGCAGCCTCAGCTTTTGTAGCTGGAGTCAGTCCGCCAGGGCCTCGCTCTCCCAGTCCAGGTGGAAAAGGGCCTGCAAGACTGAGAGCAGGTCTTCCAGGATTCACAGCCAAGATGGGCAGCTTAATCAGCTAACGTTTTATTAACAGATGCATATTTGTCGCCCAATCGATAGGTGCAGCTGAGATCTGAGCAAGTGTACCAAAAGGAGTTAAAGAATCATAGAATCTGGACTTCCGCTTTTGCTGCCATTACCGAAAGGCGAGGATCACCTCGGCTCCGAGGTTCCTAGCACTACGGAGAAGGGGTAATGCCACAAGGGCGATGTGGCTACCCGGAAAAATCTCAGAATGGGCTTTCTGAGAGCATGGTCATCCAGCAGTGCCCCTTAAAGTCCCCTTTACTGCCCGGTTGGCCAGTTAGAGCCACTGAGAGCAGGTCGAGGGGACGGAGCCTTGGATTGATTCGCTTCCTCCGCAGTCGCAAAGCTCCGTGCCGACGGTAAATGAGCAGCAGATGCCTCCAAAACATTGATTTGCCTGTAAGTAATTTCAAGAATCGTTTTATTTGGAATAAATTTGGCGAAAGGAAGTGGATTTTAAAACGGAGGTCGGTCCCTTCCTCACCGAGTGGTTTATGACGCAGCTATCTTGCCGGCAGCCATTACCACGGACTGAACTTTATAACTTTCAAAAAGAAGAACATTTGACCTCCCTTAGTGGCAGGACTAAGGGAAGAAAGCATATATAATTGGAACCTGCAAGAAACTGTGTTAAATTTGTAAAAGGACAAACTCCCTGTAGCCTGGGGACGGGAACCGGGAGCGGAGACTAGCCACATTGTTACATCGTTTACATTTCAAAGGGAAAGAAGGTCTCCAGTGTTGTAGATCTCTGAGCTGGATGGTGGAGGTGTTAAACGGAAAAGACTGACTTTTGAATTGAAATAATGGTGAGGAAGTAACAAAAGCAAGAGAAAAGAATTTGATAAGAGGAAATTTATTTATTAATCCAGTCAGGATATTGAATCAAGGGACTGCGCCATCTTGAACAAAACAGCGTAGCTACCCGAGGTAATTTGAGACAACAAAGAACGGAAATGGAGAAGACACAACTTACGCAGATGGATGAAACCTGTTGGGGGATATTGTTGGAAAAAGCGTTAGAAATTCTTGCCGCTTGCAAATCAAATGGAGGAGACATCGTTGACGAAAACCAGACTGGCCAGGGACAACAATACACAACCCCAATGGAAACTGATTTACATAACAACTCTGACTGTAACGAAGAGGAGCAAACGAAAGGAAATCCGACGCTGCCCGTGAGAGGGGTAGCTCAGATTACAACTGCTATCCAAGAGGCTCCAATGGGTAAAGACAAGAAGGCGGGGAGTCGCTCTCCTCCTGTGAGAGAAGAGGAGCGCGGCCCCAGCAGCGGCAATGGATTTTATATCAGAGAGAGAAACTTTCTGGAAAGCGATGGAATGTATAATAAAAAGAAACAGGACGAAGGAAAGGGGGTTGTGGGGAAAAGGACTGGGCAGGAGTGGGTCAGAATTGGGATTGGATGAAAAATTGATGTTTGTTTAATTTTTGGATGGATTAAATTGGTTGGAAATGGATATTTTTAAGGAGCTAGTTGAAGCATCCGGGAAAACCGGAACTGGGGGGGGGGGTTGAACTTAGAAGTAAAAGAGGGAAATATAAGGAGATTTGATAATTTTGTGAATCATTTTTGAGGGAAAATTAGAGGCCAATGGGGAATTATAATAGATAAATAAGATTATAATGTTTGGATTAGGGGAAAAAATTGGAATTGTTTTAGATTGGAAAATGAATGTAAAAAGTTGTATTTTTAAAATGAATTGGAAGTTGCATATTTTGGGGATAAAAAAGGGCTCGGAAAAGAGGGGTCAGGGAAGTCGGAATTGATTATAATCATGGATTATAAATTAGAATGTTTATTTTTTTTTTTCTTTTTTCTTTTTTGAAGTGTTTTTTTTCCTCTGTGGTTTTTTCCCTTTTTTTCTTCTTGTTGTTTTTATTTGTATTGGCTATGTAAAATTGTTTTTCTTCTATTTTGTATCAAAAAACCTTCCAATAAATATAAATTAAAAAAAAAGAATCATAGAATCTTAGAGTTTGAAGGGACCCCCCAAGGGTCCTTTAGTCCAGCCCTCTGCAGTGCAGGAATCTCAGCTAAAGCATCCATGACAGATGGCCATCCAACCTCTGCTTAAAAACCTCCAAAGGAGGAGAATCCACAACCTTCCACGGGAGACTGTTCCACGGTTGAACAGCTCTTCCAGATATTTTGCACTAGCCCCCAGTGCTCTCCATCACAGCCATGCTGGGTGGAGCCGATGGGAGTTGTAGTCCCAAGCATTTGGAGGGCACCAGGTTGGGGAAGGCTAATGTAGACCAACCTGTAGTTTGATTACAGGAAGGGAAAGAGAAGCAGGCCATTGATTTGCTCAAAGGATTTTGGTCTTAATGAACGACACAACCCTCAGCAGTTTTCTGATCTCATTACTTAATTGCATTAGTCTTATGTGTGGAGCTTTTAGCAGAAACTGTCCATAGAAAACGGAGGTTCTTGCTGGGTAATAACATGGCTGTTCCTGTGCTTTCAGATGCAAAGTGGAGAAGGTAAATAGTGAACATTTGGAAAATGATTTTGAATTGATTACTACCGGTATGTCAAATTCGCAATTAGTTATGCAATAGCTGAGTTCTATGCTTGTTTTCTTTAAAATCCCAGCTATAGGCTGAACCTCACATTTTCCGTGAATGCGGTTTAAAGTTTTCTTTCAAGTCCTGAACTGCACACCTGCACATAGAAACGCCATTTATGTATAGGCCACAATCCAACACGCATATACATATACAGTACGTTAATTTCAGTAAGCTCATTTATTTTATGGCTCATATTTCTTGGCTGTGATTGAATTCTGTATTGGACTGTGGTTGTAGTTTCTCGGATGCAAAGAAAAGGCAACTTAAAAAGGGGTGTGTGATTTTGAGCAGTATTTTGTTATACATTGTGGGTGGAACATGTCTGCTGTTTAAAGTAAAAAAAAATATCTCAAGTATGTTGGAGCTGTAGGAAGTGAAATAAGCCTGTGGTCCTGGTATAAAATGTTAATAAAATGTTAATAAAATGTAAAATGTTAATCTTTTGACTTAGTAAAATACGACACCAAGAGCTGAGGGATAGATCACAACTATTTCATACGTCTTAAAATTGAGTGTATTTTCTCTGCAACAGAAATGTGAGGGGAGAACAGACGGGAATGTCAAAACAGTGCAAGCGACAGTGATATTATTATTTTTCCAAACGACTTGAGAATCCTTTAGGATAGCATACAGGACTTTGCCTTTAATTAAAAGTGCCATATACTTAGTAAAAATCCATGTTAGTTGAGAAATTGATTTTTTTAAAAGAAGAAGAAGAAGAAGAAGAAGAAAGCTGTGAGTTTTCCTGTATGGAGTAAATGTCACTCTGTTCATATCTTAAGCTTTGCTACGAGTCAAGACTTGTACTGTTCAAGCCGGTTGTCATAGAAACGGAGCTAACTGTCATCTCAACTCAGGCTGATGATGGTTTTATTTGTAGGTTTGCAGGATTATTAAAATTTAACAAAAATTATTGATTTGCTTTTTATTTACGCTGCCGTGTGTTTACCTTTAGAAGTTCATGCTGCATAAAAGCTTCTCCTAAGAGAGGGAGAGAGATGGGGATATATATATATATATATATATATATATATATATATATATATGTTAAACTCTGATTCATCAATTGCTGTTGATGCTTTCCGTCTCTTTATTTAGAAGGTGATATATAGTCTGCAGAAATGGAGTAATCTTGTATTTTGCAAATAGTTTTTCGTTTTGTTTGTTTACAGCAAAGAAAAAGCCTCTCAAATTCACCTTTAGCTTGACTTTTATTTAACATAAGAGATACCTGTCAGAAAATCATGAAATGGGTACATCAGTGTGCGCAATATTTGAAGTTTCTCGCTTTATTTATGTTTTTTTCTTGAAGCCTGGCAGAATGCTTCAGTGAGCTGAGTTTTTGAAAGTATATGTTTTTTGTATATGCATGCGCAGGAGGAATTACTTAGTTTTCACTCATAAATAAGACAGGCAAAACTTATTTACAGTAACTTTATCTAATGGTCCGTGGATGAATGCTTTTATGCAAAACACTTGAGAGACTAGAATTAACTTTTCACTTTGGTTGCACATTTGATGTCCAGACTTCAGCAACACGTTGGGTCTTATTATAATGACTTTGATGCCTAGAATTCACTCTCAACTCTGCATGTTTATCCCCAGAGTGTGCAGATCATTTGTACATTGTTATTATTCATAATAAAAATGTACGTAAATGCAATTATGTGTTAATTGTCACATAACGTAGAAGCTGCAGACGGCGCTAACTTTTTTGATTTTAACTGTTTTGCATCTGTCAAGAAGCAAGAAGCACAGGTAATTTGTCTGATTATGCCCTGCACTCTAATTTGACATTGAGTCTGTCTGACTGGTAACAACTTTGTTCGGTGTTGGATTTACTGAATAAAAATTGCATCTTGCTGGACATCTTGACACATTGTTTTCGACAACTGTGTCGTTGATTGCTGACATACCTATATTAATTCCTTAAAAAAAAATTCTGTCATAAAAACTTAACACCAAAGTCCCTGGCTGTTGTAGGTGAAGAAGAAAGTTGAAATTTAGGCCTTTCTACTGTAGCTTGTACTTTGTGGTTTTGTCAGGATACTATTTCAATAACTTAGTGAAATTGTGAGTTACCTCACTGGTGTGCAAACCAGCATATGGTGGCACTTAAATCCTGCAAATGTGGTCATATTAAGAAGGTACAGTGGTACCTCGGTTTGCAAACACAATTGGTTCTGGAATTCTGTACTTAACCTGAAGCGAACTTTCCCATTGAAAGTAATGGAAAGTGGATTAATTCATTCCAGACAGTCCGCGGAGTACTTAAACTAAAGCGTATGGAAAGTGGATTAATCTGTTCCAGTCGGTCTGTGGAGTACTCAACCTGAAGCATACTTAACCCAAAGTATGAGTGTAATTGGTTCCGGAAGTCCGTACTTAACTTGAAGCGTACTTAACCTGAAGCGAACTTTCCCATTGAAAGTAATGGAAAGTGGATTAATCCGTTCCAGACGGGTCCACGGAGTACTTAAACTGAAACATACTTAAACCAAAGTATGAGTATAATTGGTTCCGGAAGTCCGTACTTAACCTGAAGCGTACTTAACCTGAAGCGAACTTTCCCATTGAAAGTAATGGAAAGTGGATTAATCCGTTCCAGACAGGTCCGTGGAGTACTTAAACTGAAAATACTCAAACTGAGGCGTACTTAAACCGAGGTATGACTGTATCTGCTTCTTAGTTGGCTCCCAATATAAGGAACTGATATTATATAACCCCCAACACCTATTGTGGAAGGATTCCTGAGGTTTTTTTTAAAAAAAAATCTTAGATATGAAAAAAACAGTGTTATGAACATGCAGTAATTATTCAATGAAAGGGCTACTTCACACATTGGGTTGGATTCAGAGAAGCTGGCAGGAGGAAATCTCCCCCCCCCCTTCCTTATACACAAACACAGCCACAAGCGCACCCCAGTCTCAATCACAGACACATAGAGCCTTCTGCCCACTCACTCTCACACGGCATTCAAAGTTTGCCAGGTGGCAGGCAAAATTTTGCACCTGGCTGTTGGCCTCTTGTGACCAAGTGAAGATGCCTGGGCGCCAGTTTGGTGCCTGACATCTCCACCACCTGGAGGTGCATACCTGAGGATCTTTGCATCTTGACTGTTTTCACACACTAGCAATACATCCTGAAGAATTCTGTCCGTTATATTTTGTCTGCACAATCAGAATGAATTTCCGGAACCAAGAAGTTGTATTGAAAAAATTCCGTTTTGGCGACTGTATCCCTGGTTTCAGGAGCCATTTGGCACCGAGCTTATATATCTGAGTTTCTAACACTGTTCTCATGTATACACACATGTACACACTCCCTCACCCCCAGTTTGTCGCGAGGTGATGGGGAGTTTTAAACCTCTCCTCCTGGTCCCATAGCACCTCCTCCCTCCCTGCTACCCAGCAATGAGCAAAGGTGGGAACAACTGAGGAATGTGGACATCTATGGGCTCTTCGCACTGCCAGCTAGGTGGGTAGGGGGCATAGCTGCCAAGTGTCCCGTATTCCCCGGGAAGCCCCCATTTTTCCAGCTGTCCCCAGCCGAAAAAACGGATTTTTTTGTTTTCCCCCGGTTTATTCTGGCGTGGCGGCTATTTTGGAACTGGGCGGAGCATGCTCAGAAGCGACTTTTGATGCTGCTTTGCCCAGTTCCAAAATGGCTGCAGCGCGACTTCTGGTGCGACGGCCATTTTGGAACAGGGCAGAGCAGCATCAAAAGTCGCTTCTGAGCATGCTCCGCCCAGTTCCAAAATGGCGGCAGCGCTACTTTCGGTCTGCTACTTCCGGTCCAGTCCCTTATTTCTCAGGCCGGAACTTGGCAGGTATGGTAGGGGGTAAGGGCGAGGGAAAGCACGGGAAAGAATCTTGACAGCTGCATTGTGCACCTGCCCTTGCTTCCCAGCTGGCAGACAATCCGCTGATTGGAGGGTCGCAGGAATGCAATTGCCAGCACAGGACAATGAGTGCAGGTGTGTGGTTGAGCACCCTCTGACGAACCTGCAAAGCTACTTGCACATTGTCCATGTGTGGTTAACACCGTTAGTTAGCCAATGGCGGATACTGCCCAAAGAATAGGCTCAAGTGACTGAAATACAGTGGTACCTTGCAAGACGAATGCCTCGTCCAACAAAAAACTCACAAGACGAAAGCATCGTGCGATTTTTGGGAGACTCGCAGGACGAATCGTTCTATGGCCGTGCTTCGCAAGACGAAGTAGCATAGACAGCAGGCAGGCAGGCAGGCTGTCTGGTTGGGCGCGAGGGTCCAGCTGCTGGGGAAGGAGGGATGGAGCCTCTCCTTGGCCCTCCTCCTGCTTCCCCCTCCCCGCCCACACAGCCGCCTGGGCCTGGGGCGGGCTTGGGCCGAGAGGCGGAGGCGCTCAGCAGAGCCGCAAAACTTTCTGGAGTGGCTGCTGTGGCTGCTGTGGCTGCTCCTGGGCTCGGCGGGTGAGTCGGCGCCGGACGCGAGGCAGGAGGGCGAGCTGGGAGTTGGGGAAGCGAGGGGCGGACCTTTTATTTTGCCCTTAGGAACGCATTAATTAAATTTCAATGCATTCCTATGGGAAACCGCGCTTCGCAAGACGAAATTATCACAACACGAAACGACTTGTGGAACAAATTAATTTCGTCTTGCGAGGTACCACTGTAGTGTTTTGATTCTGCCCAAGATTTCAAGGTCAGAAACCCTCTTTGCTCTAGTGGTCTACTCTAACTGGGAATGTTGTGAGGCTTCCACTCTGTGGCTGGCTTTTCATGTCGTTAAGTAATATGTAAATTCTACTTTTTTATATCTGTAATTCCTGTAAGCTTCAGTAGATGTAACATCAATCACTGCACATTCTCCCCCTCTCTGCTCCAGCCTTCGTTTCCTTCCACTTCTTCTACATTGCAAGCCCCTTGTGGTAGAGAGCCATCCTTTCATTCTTTGTAAAAGCACTATGCACACGGAAAAACAATGTGTTGGGAATACTCTTTTAAAGAAACGGTTGCTTACTTTGGCAAGAGGGAGTGGGTAGGATACAAATGGAAAGAAACGACACTGAAAAATGTATGTTTCCTAAGCTTCAGAAACATCCTTTTTGATGTTGTCTAAAACCCATAGGGTTTCCATTTCGAGGTTTCCATTTCGACACTGTTATTTATTTGTAATAATTTCTATACCACCAACATTTTTAAAATATCATGGCATAAAAATCAACAGTGAAAATACATCAATATAACAGATACAGAATGTGTCACAAATCAGTGGATCAGATTGGTGCATCAACATGGCCGGATCACTCCACAGAGAAAACCTGGTTAAAAAGTTTTAAGTGGGCACCTACCGGTAAGTGCCAAACAGGAGCTGCGTGCCTAATGTTCAGAACTGCAAGTGACCTTTTGCTTCTGAGCAGTTCCTTGAAGTCTAGAGAAAGTGTTCTCCCCTCGCCCAAAATAGACTGTATACTTGGATATTTTAATTTTTTTTAGTCAACTTGTTTTTAACTTCTTACTTTTCATTGATGATTTTAATGTGCACTGTATGTTCCTGTTCGGTGTAAGCCTCTTGGAGGTTTCAACAGTTAAGAAGTATACAAATTTTGAAAATAAGTAAATATGTGATGTATTTTGTGTAGTTATTAGAATACAGTATTGGGCTTTCTTTTATTTTGTCAAGTACACTTCTGGATTCTCCCCTCCTGCTTTTAAGAGATTATTAAACATTTCCTGAGCTACAGCAGTATTGACTAACATGTTGAGGAAAAGGAAAAAATGCAGTCAGAATTCGGGCCCCAGGAATTTCAAAGTTGCAAGTTGGTATTTTGGCTTCCATTTCTTAGTGGTTGTTAGAAAGAGTTCATGGTGGACCATCTATGGCTGTTGCTATGCAGTATTTTTATTTTGGGGTGTAGTGGGAAGAGTAGGACTGTGTAAACCTGAGGAAAACCAGTATCCCTCTTTTCTCTTAAAATTTATGAATCCAGGAAGATGACAGTGAAGAAGAGCCCAAGCTGAAGTATGAAAGGCTTTCTAACGGTGTTACGGAAATTCTTCAAAAGGACGTCGCCAGTTGCATGATGGTGCATGAGAAGGTAAGAGTTTGTTTGTTTTTTAATGCACACACACATGTAATATTTTTTAAAATGTAGATTTGTGCCGTCTTCACCAAAACAGTTGAGATTTGGATATAGATGATATACCAGAAGCTCTACATTGTGGTAACAAACACTGTAGAGATGCTTCCAGTTGCTGAGAATTTGTTTCATGGCAAGTATGCGGGTAGAGGTAATTATTTGCTTAGAGATGCGCTAAGTGAGTTCTGACTACTGTGAGCTCTTTGCACGCCGCCCAATTTGTCCCTGGAGTAGTTCTGTGTTACCTGCCACTTCTGAAGAAGTGGAGGACAGGGGAGGTGGTTTTGATTTAAACTCTTTACTTGGCAAATCTCCTGCAGCCACCTATTATCCAATCACTTTTTTTGACGTTTTTGTCAAGTGCTTGGTGAATAAACATGACCTCCACTCAGCCCCGTGCTGGGATAAATTATTTGCATGTACTATTTTTCTTCAAGTCACCCACCATTCACCTATGCTTGAAAACCTTACATTATATTCCTGGGGTCAAGTGCACCCCAGTTAAGTTAGAGGTAATAGAGGGGGAAAGAGAGATGTAATGTAAGGAATCTAAGCTAAGGGTTGTTTTATATATATATATATATATATATATATATATATATGTACAAGGATGTGACTATATGTTAGCGTGAACAGGCATCTGAAATTAGACTTCCATTACCTTGGATATGCAATGTTGCCTTATGTAATTTACCCCCTAGGTTGGTGCAATGGTTATCTTCCAGGGTTTACCTCTGCAAATAACCGATGATTGGTCCACCTACCTGGGCAGGATAAGTTTAGTTGAACAGTTCGATTTAAGCTTAGGGATATAGGTTTTTCTCTTGCATATACCGTGTTTCTCATAATTTAAGACACCGTCTTATATTTATTTTACTCAAGAAAATAAGCCTATGGCTTATTTTCGGGGGTGTCTTATTTTTTTTAATAAAAAAATCACCTCCTCTTCCTGTTGCTGCTCGGCGCCCGGAACTGGCTGCTGCTGCTGCTGCGCTGGTGGGCGCTTTGTCGGCGCTTCAGCAGGGCACGCTGCTGGGTCCTGCTGGGTCGGGGCTCGGAGCGGCGCACGCTGCGGCTCTTGCCACGTCCCGCCGCCGGGTCAGGGCTCCGGAGGCAGCCTGCCGGGTCGGCGCCCAGTGCATCCCGAGCCTCCGGGAGTCAGCAGCAGCAACACAGCAGAAGGAGGCGGCGGCCTGCCGGGTCGGCGCCCAGCAGCGCCGCACGCTCCAAGCCCCAAGCCAGCAGGAGCGTTGGTTCCTGGAGGGTTGGGGCGCTCTGCACATGCTGCTGGGTGCCGACCTGACAAGCCGCCTCCTCCTCCATCCGCAGCTGGCATTGCTGCTGCTGGCTCCCGGAGGCTCAGAGGTGACTGGAGAGGTGCGGGCAGCTTCGCCTCTTCCTTGGCGCCCTTCAGAATAGCGCCTACCACTATGGCTTATTTTTGGGGTATGGCTTATATTTCTCAAATGCTTGAAAATCTTACTACGTCTTATTTTATGGCTACGTCTTAAAATATGAGAAACACGGTAGTGTCATACATCTCCTTGTTCGACTTGGGCAAGCCCCAAATCCCTTTAAGGCACCCACCTCACCTTGAGATTAGAATTATACCCCCCTGGCCAATACACCTTGATCCTTCCTATATTAAGGTTTCAGATATGTTACATAAAACAGCCGCCTCATGTAATTCTACGATTCTACATGCGAAAAGATGTAAAGCCTCCTGAGCTGGTTACCTTTTTACTTGTAATAAGAAATAAACTGTTTCTCAGCCCTTCACACAATAATGACATAAAGGGATATGATCTAAAAGCCCACACCTCTTTCTCTACCCCTTCCCACTTCTTTTTCCTCCTTTTTTTTAAGAAAAGGGAAAAATACAGGGGGTTGGACTAGATGACCCTCGTGGTCCCTTCCCATTCTGATTTTATGTTATTTTGCAGAGATTCCTTGTTGCACAAACAGAGCATGCCCCGGGTCATAGAAGGTTCCTCTTAACAGGAAGTGCCCAGTGCTTAATGAGATTATGGATCACCAAAGGTTCAGCAAAGCTGATCTTTGAAAGTTTCTGTGATCTGACAGCTGACAATTTTAATCTGGAACTGTGGCGTTCCCTTTTTTTAAAAAAAAGAAGAAGTAAATTTATTGGGCAACACTATAAGTATTTTCTATATTTGGAACTGTCCAAGTTCTCCCCTAATTATAGTGTCACAAAGAACAACACAACAGCAGAGTTGTTTTAAGTAACTGAGCACTTTTGGTTTTTCTAGCAAACTACACTATTTATGAGTAGGATCAATAATGTTAGAAGCTGAAGTCTAGGTGTCTTTTAGGAATTGGTCTCTTACAATGCTGAGGCTAAAAACTGAGGGTGGTGTGCGCGCATGTGTATCCCTTTAAAAAAGAGGAGAAATCAAACCCTATGAAAGAGCCATCATAAATAAAACCGTAGCCTGTAGAATAGATGTACATTGTGATTAGAACAATTTGGCTTTGTTTGGAGTACCGAAGAGTGGCATCTATTCAGACTAATTTCCCTCCAGAATTATTATTATTTTTCCTTGCAATGCTAAAACATATTTTCACTGGTCTCGCTGTCTGCATTGGATGACTAATCGTCATGGCACCTGGTGCATTCAAGCAGCCCTGTGCAGTGGAATAGTCATACCTAGTTATGTCTGCACACCTGATGTTTTATTAACTAGTATTGATTTTCTTACCCGGGGGACTTTTTTCTTCCTGTAAAAAGGCAACCTTGCAGGAGTGAAAGGCATTGCAGGGGATGAATTTCTAATGAACCCCTTCTCTCCTCTCTTTCTCTCTCTCCCCCCCCCTCTTTTTTGACTTCTCTTTAATGTGGCTTCATATTTTAAGTGCCTCAACTGAAATTTCATTTTAAGCAATTCCATTTTGATAAATCCTTTTGAACCTTGACTTTCTGTAAGGTTATTTTTTTTTATAAAAAAAAAAAAGATTGTGCTGCTTGACTGACACACTTAGTAGTGCCTGTAAATTTGAGCATTTCATTATAGGCTGCAATGAAGCATGCTCACATGGAATGAAATACAGAGAATTTAGGAGTCTGACCACTTGAGTAATGCTAAAGAAAAGGTGGGGGGGGGGGAGGAATGCATCCGCCTCTATATAAAGAAGCACCAAACATTTGGTTGGTTAATTTGTTTTTAGTGCACAGAATTCAGTAGCATAAACTAGATCTCTCTTTAGAATCTAAATATATAAATAATAACCCTGCATGGGTTTTTGTTGTATTATGAAATAGCAAGTAGAGCACTTATTTTGTGGGTTTTTTTGGGAGGTATTCTATGTGCTCATGCAGCACATGTGCTCTATGCACACTGCACACACTTAATGCTGGTTCCCAACCTGTTTTTATGGTTGAAAGGTTTAACCGCAGGACCAGAGCAGGCTGGGTCATTTGCATTGCCATCTTCTTTGTATATTAAACTGGGACTGACCTGTCCGAGAGAGAGAGTGAGCGAGAGAGAGCAACCTTTTCAAGGAATGCATGCCATGATTATGTGCTAAGTTGCTCATATGTGCAATTGGTCCCTCACCTCTCCCGCCCTGATCTCGCCACTGTGATCCATGCGACGGTCACCTCCAGGTTTGATTATTGTAACTCACTCTATGTGGGGCTGCCCTTGAAATTGACCCAGAAACTCCAGCAGGTGCAGAATGCTGCGGCGAGACTCCTTATGGGATCTTCACCGTGGGATCATGTTCATCCAGTGCTATCCTACCAGCTGCACTGGTTCCCGGTGGAGTACAGGATCAGGTTTAAGGTGCTGGTTTTAACCTTTAAAGCCCTATATGGCCTAGGACCCTCGTACCTACGGGACTGCCTCTCCTGGTACGCCCCACGGAGGAGCTTACGGTCTACAAATAATAACACCTTGGAGATCCCGGGCCTCAGAGAGATTAGGGTGGCCTTTTTGACCTTGGCCCCGGCCTGGTGGAACGCTCTGCCACAAGAGATCAGGGCCCTGCGGGATTTGACATCTTTCTGCAGGGCCTGCAAGATGGAGTTGTTCTGCCTGGCCTTTGGTCAGGGCTCAGCCTGATTCCCCTTTTCTTTTTGTATAAGAACTAATATGAAAGAGGCCTTCCAGCATTCTCACAAGCCCATATAAGAGCAGCATAAACAGTTGGGACGATGAGCACTTACTGTTCCCAACCCTAATCCTGCGGAACGTCACCGAATTAGACTACCTGTTTTTAGGAGGTACAGTGGTGCCTCGCTTAACGAATGCCCTGCTTAACGAAATTTCCGCTTAACGAAAGGTTTTTTCTAGCGGAGGTTGCCTCGCTAGACGAATGCGTTTTACGAAAAATTCATCTAGCGAATCACGGTTTCCCATAGGAATGCATTGAAATTCAATTAATGCGTTCCTATGGGCAAAAAATTTCAAAAAAAATTTCAATGCATTCCTATGGGATTCGCTAGACGAATTTTTCGTTATAAGAAAAGACCCATGGAACGAATTAAATTCGTCTAGGGAGGCACCACTGTAATTTAATTATTGTTTGATTTTATACTAATGTTATGTATTTGATGCTAGCCGCCCTGAGCCCGACTTCAGCTGGGGAGAGCGGGATATAAATAAAAGTTGATTATTATTATTATTATTATTATTATTATTATTATTATATCTCCCCACGTGCTTAAGAACTGGATGCAAGAAAAAAATAGTTGAGAAAACCTTTGTGCTTGTTGGGACTTTAGACATGGTTTAAAATGGAGGGGCAGCTTTAAAAGCAAGCAATTCCGTTTATACGTTGTTGTTGTTTTTTAAGTGACTTGTTTTTGTGCCACAAAGCTGTATATCAACAACAACAACAACAACCAAACCGTTTATTGTGAGGACCATGCCTGTACACAAATATCAACACAACAATAATTAAAAATGTTAAAATTCATTACATACTATCCCAACAAAATTAAAATCCCACATTTTAATTTTAACAACAATTTAATTTAACAATTTAACAAAATTAATTCATCCCACAAAACAGGAAGAGAAGGAAAACAAGCAACGAGTTAAACAGACGATGAAGGGGTCTTTACTTTACAAAGCTGTATATGTACTATTTAACCACATGCCTTTCAAAGATGAGAGTTGGCTAGGTGGTGGCAGTGGCATAGAAAACCCCCATTTCCTTCTCCCTCCTCCAGTGTCCTGGCTTCTTCACTCCACTTTCACCTTTCTTCTTTCACTCCCACTTCTCAGATGCGAAGCTACCTCCTCCTCCTCCTCCAAGCTTGCTTGTGACATGTTGTTTTGGGTATCCACTCCTCCTTTGTAGCTTAGCAGAAGTTCCACTTTTACACGCTTAACACACACTGGCTTGTTGCTTCCGTCATGATGAAGGTGCAAGAAAGAGGCAGAAGTCGGGAACTGGCTTTTTAAAAATCGATGGTGGCCATAGTCATGGAATATTTTGCTTCAACTCCTTGTTCTAGCTAAGCCAATACAGAAAGTGATTGTTCATCAAATGTTATCATTTTATTCTTAAGCATTTGCCAGGATGAGCCCCTGTCTTCACACTGCGTTTGTGATTTGCCACAATAGACTAGGAGGCAGCATGAGGAGACTGCTGGCCAACATTCGTCATCAGTAAATGACTTTGACAGCTAGCATGCACCAGCACAATAATGTACGTACAGTGGTACCTCTACTTAGGAATTTAATGCGTTCCGAACGCACATTTGTAAGTCGAAAAAAATTGTAAGTAGAATCCCATAGGAATGCATTGGGGGGGGGGGAATTCGTAAGTCAAAGCAACCCTATCTAAAAATTCGTAAGTAGAAAAAATCCTATCTGAACCGCATCCAAGATGGCAGACGGAGCTCCATTCATAAGTAGAAACATTCGTAAGTAGAGTTATTCGAATTTTCACTGAGTATCTTCTTTTTCCTCTCTTTTTTTCCCCTCTCCAGTTTTTGGCACTTGGAACGCATTATGGCAAAGTTTATTTACTCGATGTCCAGGGGAATATCACCCAGAAGTTTGACATCGTAAGTACAGCTACTTCTTTGCAGCCTCATGCTATATTTGGAAGAACCAACCACATCCAGAATTTCGTTGATCTCCTTTGAGCCTCTTTTTTGACAAGCGTGCTACTGCCAGCTGTGTGACCTGGACTTAAGTAGCACAACACAACAGCCTTCAGATCCACTGCACCATACAAGGAGAGTCTCCTCCTGCACGGCAAACTGGCAGCCATTGAAAAACTAATAGCAGCCCGCGGTTCCCCCGACCATCTCAACTAGGGCCCAGTTCATGTGTTACCAAAGCATTGTGGCCAATGCTGGTGGCTTGGTCCCACATTGTCCTTGGAATATGGCTGTTTTCAGAGCCACACTTGGTGCTGTAGCCACGGTCACAATTAACACAACTCATCTGCATGCCTTGGGTCCTTGTGGCATCTATAGGCATGAAGCAGTTCGTTAGCTTCACTATTGTTGATAGTTAGTATGTGTCCTATCATATTGAGATGCCGAAAGTAATTGAAAATTGATTGATTGCCTTGCTACTTCAGTTTATCTACTGCAAATATATAAAGCTAATATTTTATGTGAATGTCCTGAAGCTTGGTCTCTTAAGGGATTGTATTGATTGAAGGAGAAGAGGAAGATTTTTTCTCTCTCTCCATGTGATTTCCTGGAATCTTAGAGAACAAACACAACGCAGAATTTATGTAAAGTCATATTCTGGGGCATAAAATATACCTCTTGCAGGCCGTACGCAGTTGCTGCTGAAGAACAATATTTATAGTATTTGTCTTGCGTTGTCGCATGTTCCGGTAGGCTTTTTTTTTTTTTTAGACCGTTGTCACCAATTATCAAAGTGTCCATCACAAGGTGTCAACATGCTTGCAAAACATAACATGTGCTCTGATGCTGACGCAGCGGTCTTTTATGTGAAAGGTGAAAGGTTACTTTTTTATTTTAAAAAAATCTAATTACAGTCATACCTCGGTTTAAGTACGCCTCAGTTTGAGTATTTTTAGTTTAAATACTCCGCGGACCCGTCTGGAACGGATTAGTCCACTTTTCATTACTTTCAATGGGAAAGTTCGCTTCAGGTTAAGTACGCTTCAGGTTAAGTACGGACTTCTGGAACCAATTACACCCATGCTTCGGGTTAAGTATGCTTCAGGTTGAGTACTCCGCGGACCTGTCTGGAACAGATTAATCCACTTTCCATTACTTTTAATGGGAAAGCTCACTTCAGGTTAAGTACGCTTCAGGTTAAGTACTCCACGGACCGTCTGGAATGGATTAATCCACTTTCCATTACTTTAAATGGGAAAGTTCGCTTCAGGTTTAATACGCTTCAGGTTAAGTACAGACTTCCGGAACCAATTGTGTTTGTAAACCGAGGTACCACTGTATACAATTGTTCCCCCAAACCCACTGCTAAGAGCAACTTTTTGAAGGTTTGTGTGTGTGTGTGTGTGTGTGTGTTTGTGTGTGTTATGTATAGACAGGCAGACAGATGCCATGGGCCACCCTGCTTTGCTGGCTGCCCTTGGATCTGTCGCCTGTTAACCTGGGAGTAAGCTCTGTAGAACTCAGAGGGGTAGGATTATGCTAGGACTGGTGTGTCCAACAGCCTTGGTAAGAAAAAGGGGTTGTAAGAAGAAGAAGAAGGATCCTTCCCAGCTGCCTTGGAAAGGCAACAGGGTTGGGTTGCTTGTGGTAAGGAACAAATCCTGTGTTCTTTTGTTTTGGGGGTGAAAACAAAGAAAAAGAGACACTCCTTTTCCGCTGCCCTGGTAGGGTAAAAAAATGGGAAATGAGGGGAGAGGGAAACAGGAGAAGCAGTTGGCGAGTGGGGAATGGGACACAAAGGGCATGTGTCTGGACTTCCCTCTGTGCCCACTCTGTGCCCCCAGGTGCCTCTGAAGTTCTAGATCAGGCATCCCCAAACTTTGGCCCTCCAGATGTTTTGGACTACAATTCCCATCTTCCCCGACCACTAGTCCTCTTAGCTAGGGATCATGGGAGTTGTAGGCCAAAACATCTGGAGGGCCGAAGTTTGGGGATGCCTGTTCTAGATCAATCTGTAGGTGACGAAAAATGAGGTATCTATTGCCATCTTAGTTCTGAGTAGCTCATGACCATTGCCCAAATATAACTGTTTATCCAACTTCTGTTTCAAGCCCTCTTTGAAAGGTGGAAGTAATGGGAGATACGAAAGGGCAAAAGGCTATTTTTGGTCCACAAAAGAGCTCCCGTTCTCCAAGCTTCAGCCTGAAATACAGTGAGGAGGCAACTTAACTTAAACGGAGGACGGGTCTTCTGAAAACGTTGCAGAATCCCCAGCGACTCCTGACCGTATGCCGATTATTTTGATAGGTTTCTCTCTCGCCCACCTTCCCTCTCACAAACATGGCCGCATTTTTGTCGGTGACACCTGCTTAAGATTAACCGATCTGTGTTCTCGGATCCTGAGCATTTGACATACTGGCGTTCTCTTGTATTAGGGTTCAGTGCTTTGAGTGAGATGAAATGTGTCAAATGAGTGGAAAATTATGACTTAAAGGCAATGGAGAAGAAAAGGCTGGCTAACTCCACTGACAAAGGAGGGTGCGGAAGCGATTTACAGCATATTAATTCCAAATGTCTCTTCATCTTTTCTTAAGATGGCTACAATTTATTAATATAATTATTGCCGTGACTGACATCCTTGTAGATTCAAGAGTTGTAGATGTGAGAGCTGTACAAACACATTTAGCTAAGTAACGAATTAAAAAAAAATGCTTTTGGAAGGGAGAGAATTCATGCCCTGTTGCCTGGTGTTTTTAATAAATACATATTTAGAGCAAGTACAGTAACAAGAAATGGCTTGTGCCAACAAAAGTGTTGCACTTCCCTTGGAGAGGAGAAAATGCAGACTGCTTTATAAGCAGGGTTGGTTTTTTAATATTTAATGGTTTAGTGGTGATGCATGAGTGTGGAAAACAAATTTAAATATATAATGTTTTGAAGCGTTCTTTGGGTGGAAGGAAATTGAAATCTTTTCAGCATGTTGTTCTTCCAAGGCCTTTCTCAAATGGGGGAATTAAGAAAATAGCATGAAATATTTAAGAACCAACCCCTTGCTGTGGAATTTTTTAACATGTGTTTGCACACTCTTTCAAGGGCTATTTTTAAATATTTGATGGCTTTGAGAATTCGATTTTTTTTTTTGTTTAATCAGAATGGCAGAAAAAGTTAAAAGTAGTCAGGTTGCCTCTTTGCAACCTTGAAAACCCAGAGGTTTTTGTAGCACTTAGAGCCATATTAAAGTTTCAGTGTTTAAGAACATCTGAAGAACCCTGCAGGATCACACCAAAGGTCCGCTGAAGCCCAGCATGCTGTGTCTTGAAGTGGGCAGCTTGATGCTTCTGTGAGCAAGACGGAAAAGCTGCGGCTTTCTCCCGATGTGTGTGCAAAGCATCTCTTGCCAGAAGTGTCCTGTCTCTAGCTATGCAGGTTTCATTTTTAGGGCATGACAGACATAGCCTCCACAAATCTGTCCAATCCCATTTGTGGGGGGGGGAGGACCATCGCTTTAAAGCCCTAAATGGTCTCGGTCCTGTATACCTGAAGGAGCGTCTCCACCCCCATTGTTCAGCCCGGACACCGAGATCCGGCGCCGAGGGCCTTCTGGCGGTTCCCTCACTGCGAGAAGCAAAGCTACAGGGATCCAGGCAGAGGGCCTTTTCGGTAGTGGCACCCGCCCTGTGGAATGCCCTCCCATCAGAGGTCAGAGAGATAAACAACTACCGGTACCCGACATTTAGAAAATACCTAAAGGCAGGGAAGTTTTTAGTCTGTGATATTTTAATGTATTTTGATGTGTGGCAGGGGAGACCCGGACAGATGGGCGGGGTATAAATAATAAATTATTATTATATTATTATTATCGCTCAGCGGTAGAGTGCCTGCTTCAGCACAGAAGGTCCCAGGGTCAATCGCCGGTATCTTCAGGTAGGGCTGGGAGTGTCCTCCTCTTGAAGCCTTGGAGAGTCTCTGCCAGCGAGCATAGGCAGTGGTAAGCTAGATGGACCAATGGCTCCTCTCAGTAGAAGGCAACTTCTGGTACACTGCCTTGGTTTGTCAACAGGTAAGCGGGTGGTGCTGTAGTGTAAACCACTGAGCCTTGGGCTTGCCGATCCGAAGGTCGACGGTTCGAATCCCTGCGACAGCGTGAGCTCCCGTTGCTTGGTCTCAGCTCCTGCCAACCTAGCAGTTCGAAAGCACGTCAAAGTGCAAGTAGATAAATAGGTACCGCTCCGGCGGGAAGGTAAACGGCGTTTCCGTGCGCTGCTCTGGTTTCGCCAGAAACGGCTTACCCCTGCTGGTCACATGATGCGGAAAAACTGTCTGCGGACAAACGCTAGCTCCCTCGGCCAGTAAAGTGAGATGAGCGCTGCAACCCCAGAGTCATTCGTGACTGGACTTAGCTGTCAGGAGTCCTTTACCTTTTTTAAGGAGTTCATGCTACAGGAACTATTGAGGTTGACCTGAGGCTTCTTATTACCTTGATGGGATTATCCACAAAACGTGTCATGCTTCGAAAGTCCTTTTAAACCATCTCTCCACCCACTGCCACACTTTGCCCTGCTTCAACCAATATTCAATCTCTCCTTTCTCACAAGTTTATATTCCCGAATCCCATGCACATTTGGTGGGTGAGGCATTTTGTAAATAGCCCTGATACCGTTTTACATTTGACAGGGAAGCAAGCCTTATAATGACTCTGTTGGTGTTATTACGGTGAAAGATAAAGAACCCAGTTAATTGCTTTCAGAAAAATAATGCTTCGCTCCCCCTGCCCCCACATAGCAAGGAAGTTTACTTCTATTGATTTAAATGGAGAAATATTTTACTTCGGGTTGCACTTTCATATGCGTTAGTCTTTATCACTTCACACGTTTTGACAGGCCGTGTAAATGTTTCTGTTTATTACTCTAACGGCATCATTTCAGTTGTCTTTGTCAGTCGCACAGAAGACAAAGCAGCGAAACGCCAAGTAGACTGCAGAATGGAATGTTTACGTGCGTTTGAAAATAATCTGCTTATTAACTGTGTGGGCGCAATTCAAGAAATGTTAGTTGCATTGAATTCTTGTTGAAATCAATAGGACAAATCCCCTCCCTTGTTCACATTCACAGACATTGGTGCTGCAACTTAGACAGATTTTGCTTGCGCAATCGCAACTTTATGCAGATTGCCAGGGAAGAAGGAGTGTGTGAAGACCTGCCTCAGAAACAGCAGAGGAATAAAAGATATGCATGAGGAACGGCGGAGGGGGGGGGGTTGTGGTGGCGGCAGCAGCAATCCTTGGAGGCCTGATCCACTGCAGCTGTGCATCCTGCCGCTTGAGGCATTGTCTGGAGACACTTGCGAGCTCTTGCAGAGCAATCCCTTGTGTTGTGATAAGCAAACCAGTTGCTGAACCACTGAACTACTTGCATGAAGTCACCACCTTGCTTTGGCATATTGGCTTTGGTATGTTCCCTGTTGTAGGAGCTCAGCAGAGTTAAAAGACGATGCTGTGCCAAACTCTTATTTAAGAGACAGGAAGCTTATTAGATAGATGTGCGTTTGCTAAATCCCAACAACCTTTTAAAAGTATTGGGGGATTTGGAAAGGATTGGCTCCTAAGAAGCTAGCATACTGCTGATTCCCATGGCTTTTCCCCTTTCCCTTTAAGCTTCATTTTCTGCTTGCACCCACCATTTTTCGTGTGAGAAAGAGACAGGGAAATGGGTAGTTGTTTAAAAGTTGCAAGTCCTCAAACCTTATGAGGAGTAAAGATAAAAGTATATCCATTTTAATTCCAAGTTTTTATAATTCATCCTCAAACAGTCAAGTGCTCTCTAACATACAATACCTTAAGGAATTGCTGTCCGGTGATCCAATACAGTATACGTTTGCCTTCAAGATCTCTTTGTCTAAACAAAGACTGCCATAGAAAACATAATGTTTTGAGGGGGTCTCGCAGCTGTTAATAACTCAGCAGTGTCCTTTTGCTTTGCCTATTAGCTTTTTAGGTTTCCCAGTGGCAAAGCATTATTTTGGGAGTAGCCAGTCTGGTGCCCCTCAGATGTTGTTGGGCTCCAACTCCCATCACCCTCAGAAAGTCAGGTTTGATGAGAGTTGTAGTCCACAATATTTGGGAAGCACCATGTTTCCTAACATGCCGGAAGAAATATCAACAACCTCAGATATGCAGATGACACAACCTTGATGGCAGAAAGTGAGGAGGAATTAAAGAACCTTTTAATGAGGGTGAAAGAGGAGAGCGCAAAATATGGTCTGAAGCTCAACATCAAAAAAACCAAGATCATGGCCACTGGTCCCATCACCTCCTGGCAAATAGAAGGGGAAGAAATGGAGGCAGTGAGAGATTTTACTTTCTTGGGCTCCTTGATCACTGCAGATGGTGACAGCAGTCACGAAATTAAGAGACGCCTGCTTCTTGGGAGAAAAGCAATGACAAACCCTTAAAAAGCAGAGACATCACCTTGCTGACAAAGATCCGTATAGTTAAAGCTATGGTTTTCCCAGTAGTGATGTATGGAAGTGAGAGCTGGACCATAAAGAAGACTGATCGCCGAAGAATTGATGCTTTTGAATTATGGTGCTGGAGGAGACGCTTGAGGGTCCCATGGACTGCAAGAAGATCAAACCTATCCATTCTGAAGGAAATCAGCCCTGAGTGCTCACTGGAAGGACAGATCATGAAGCTGATGCTCCAAGACTTTGGCCACCTCATGAGAAGAGAAGACTCCCTGGAAAAGATCCTGATGCTGGGAAAGATGGAGGGCACAAGGAGAAGGGGGATGACAGAGGATGAGATGGTTGGACAGTGTTCTCGAAGCTACGAACATGAGTTTGACCAAACTGCGGGAGGCAGTGGAAGACAGGAGTGCCTGGCGTGCTATGGTCCATGAGGTCACAAAGAGTCGGACACGACTAAATAACAACGTTTCCTAACATGGGATTATGCCATTGGCTGTACGTAGGAGTTAGTGATGTGTCTTCTCCGCACCTCACGTTGCCACTCCCAGGAATGGGAAAAGGAAAGAGCTCTTTTATCTTGGCCTACATTTTTTGATGTTTCTGGAGGGATGGTGAGGGCCACTCTGCAGCAACTCCCAGTCCGCTCAGAAAAGATCGGGATGTCTCACGATACATCCAAGTGCTCAGAGAACAAAAGAAATGGCAGATTGTCATGTTTTTGTTACTGTGCTGCTGGCCTATACAGGGGGAAATAGCTTTGAATTCAGATTGGGTGCTTTTCAGAATTGGTGGCAAAAATAATAAGGCATGTAGGTGACTCCAGTTCCATTCAAGATCTCATAAATCACTTGAGGGAAAGGTTAGAGAGAGAAAAGCCGGTGTACTATTAAGGGGAGGGCTTGTGTGCTCGTATGCCAAATGCAACCACTTAGAATTATTCAGAGTTCTTTCATTAATAGAATGTTGTTTACATTGAGATGTTTTTCTTGTTCAAAAGTCAAAAGCAATGAAATTAAAATAGGACAGCACTTGTTAAATAAGGTGACATTAATGGTGGACTTGCAGCCCTTTGTTGCTATTTAAAAAGAAAGCCAGGCATGAATTCTTAAGAATAAAAAAAATGACATGTCAGGGAAATAACATGGTGAACAAAGCACACGAGTATGACAATCCTTTATTCCCAATGGGTCTTAAGATATTGTTGATAATGAACTTTGTATAGCTAACAGCTTTACCTCGACCAGGAAGTTGAACCTCATTCATTTTAAAAGCCATGACAAAGTATATGATTGCTCATTATTGCATTCCTGATAGAATGCTAAATAATTCAAAGACAATTTGTGGTGGCAATTCCTTTTTTAAAAAAGGAAGGAGAAGACATCAAATGTAGAAATAGTCTTTGTATGATTTCCTTGCTCCACCATCTAAGAACCGGCCTTTAATTACAGCCCCGGGGAAGGCCTGTCCCTCATTGCACTGAAAACTATAAGTGGGTTTGGAAGCCTCTGCCTAGCCCCATTCCAACTTTAAGAAATAAAGAAATGCAGACATAGAGCTATCTTATGCATCAGAAATTAAAACGCAGCAGCTGGTGCAAGTCACTTGATTTTGAAGCTAGGAATAAAAGCAGGGCTTCCACCAACTTATGTTCAGGTCATCCTAGGCAAGTTTACCTGCCTGCCTGAAGCCTTAGGGAATCATGTTGGGATCAGTCCGTTAATTAACTATTACATTTGCATATGAATGGAAACTGTTGTTCTGAAGCTTGCATACGCTGGAGCATGCATCATCCTAGAAAGAGGCATGGTTTACTGTGTGAGGGAAAGGGGGATACTTAACTTTTCAAATGGTGCTTATCATTGCAGTGGAAACAAAATAAAAAAATTCCTTCCAGCAGCACCTTAAAGACCAGCTAAATTTTTATTTTGGTATGAGCTTTCGTGTGCATGCACACTTCTTCAGATACATTAGAGCAGGCATGTCCAATAGGTAGATCGTGATCTACCGGTAGATCACTGGACGTCTGCAGTAGATCACTGGTAGATCATTGGCTCCCTGCAAAGAAGCTGAACCACTGTGGCTACCCTGAAAAAAGTTCAACATTTTACCTCCTCCCTGAAAAAACTCAACAACTTTGACTTGGAACCCCCCCCCCCAATCGGTCTTCCTCCTTCCTAAAAAAAAGTTTAACAACTTTGACCTGAACCCTTAAATAGGGGGTAGATCATTGCCAGTTTTTAACTCTGTGAGTAGATCGCAGTCTCTTGGGAGTTGGCCACCCCTGCGTTAGAGAGAGAGAGAGAGTCTTGTATGTATTAAGGGGCCACTTACAAGATTTTAAAAATCTGCTGTTATAAGCCTCAAATTTCTATAGCATATAAAAATGACACCTGTTGATTGAACCTTAAAACTTCATCTGCCTGATGAGGTCTATAAATGTGCCAAATTTCTAACAAATCCAATTTTACTAGAGCAAGCTAAAACGTGTTGCAAATTGGCACTTTGGCTCTTTTTACTCCCAATTTTTACATAAACATCTCCTATTACTTATTTATTCCATTATCCCACATTTTCCTCCAAGGAGCTCAAGGTGGTGAAAACATGGCTATCCTCCTCATTTAATCTCCACAACAACCCTGTGAGGTAGGTAAGACTGAGAGGCTCTGAATTACCCACGGTCACAAAGCAACTTATTGACCGAGTGGGGATTTAAACCCTGGTCTCTCAGGTCCTGACACTCTTAAGGACTATGCTATACTGACTAGGGACGCAGGTGGCGCTGTGGGTTGAACCACAGAGCCTAGGGCTTGCTGATCAGAAGGTCGGCGGTTTGAATCCCTGTGATGGGGTGAGCTCCCGTTGCTCGGTTCCAGCTTCTGCCAACCTAGCAGTTCGAAAGCACGTCAAAGTGCAAGTAGATAAATAGGTACCCCTCCGGCGGGAAGGTAAACGGTGTTTCCATGTGCTGCTCTGGTTCGCCAGAAGCGGCTTTGTCATGCTGGCCACATGACCTGGAAGCTGTATGCCGGCTCCCTCAGCCAGTAAAGCGAGATGAGCGCCACAACCCCAGAGTCAGTCATGACTGGACCTAACGGTCAGGGGTCCCTTTACCTTTATACTGACTCTTTATCACCCCCCCCAATTGTTGAAATCTAGTGATGTACTTTATTCAGACTTCTTTAAAGAAGGCATAATTTCTGAGCAGTTGTTACAGTTTATTTAAAGTCATCATACCCCATGGTTTATCAGTAGTGACACCCTCCCGTCAAATGTCAAGGAAATAAACAACTATCTGATTTTTAGAAGACATCTGAAGGCAGCCCTGTTTAGGGAAGTTTTTGATGTTTCATGTTGTATTGTGCTTTTAATTCTGTTGGGAGCCACCCAGAGTGGCTGGGGAAACCCATCCAGATGGGTGGGGTATTATTATTATTATTATTTTATTGTGACGTCCGATCTATTGCAGCTTTAACACGCTGGCCCCCCACCCCCCCGGGCTGGTGATATATCAAAAGTCATGGACTGTGCCCCCCATGGCAGATGAATGATCAAAGCTGTTGACTTTCCGATCATCACATTGATCGCTTTGTTTCGAGGAAAATCTTTGGGATCCATTGCTGGTTTTGGATACATTTGCATATATGACAAAATGTTGTGCCTAGGCTGTGATGGGATTAGCTGAGATTTGTTTCTAGCGGGTGAGTCAGCAGGTCCCTCCTGTAATGAAATGTGCTTTGCAATAATTGCAATTGAGCACTAGTCTGTTTTTCACACCCCTAATCTGTGTGCTGCATGCTTGTTAACCGTGGCTAAAAGGCATGAAGTCACACAGTCAACTTTTTAAAACGTTTAGAATTCCAGCTCGCAAATATTGCCTCTCCCAGAAATGGAGTCCAATCCAGCCTTAATGTTTGTTATTCATTCTGCCTCCCATCCACGGGGATGCAGCATTTCTGAAAGAATCAATTATCCATTTGTTAGTCAGGGGAGCTTTACAAATTATACATTAGCAGATTGATTTCTCAGGTTCACCGTTGAGGGACTTGACACTATGAGGTGGGACGATGATGAGCATCTGGGGAAAGGAAGTTGCCACACAGTTAAAAGAGGCTCTTTGAATGGCCATGAATTTATTCCTAATTGAAGAGCTGACATAATCCATACTAAGTGTATTTATTTCAAGCATTTTACATTAGGTAATTGATTATCACACAGGCTGTATTTTGCAAGTGGAAGCTTTTCTTCAAATTTAGGGTTTTGTAGAAAGCTTTTCTTATCCGATACTTACTGGCCTCCTCCCCTGCCCAACGCACAAACCATTTCTCCTGAACTTTTTCCCTCCTATTAAAGTTACATTTTTGTTCTAATAGTGTCAGCCTGACGATATTGATTTCTTTTGAACAGTCAAACTTATATTGTCCAGAATCCCAAACAGGTCTCCCTCCCTCAGAAATAAAACTGCAGCTAATGGGAATTCAGTGAGGGACGTTTATTCAACTTTCAAGACTGATTTTTGTCCTCAGGTTAATCATCTAACTCCAAAAGTTCTTTAGAGAGGGAACTTAACTCAGCTAATTTCCAGTCTTATCATTCATTGCTTTTATACTTTATCCTTGGTATAATGTAATATTCACATTGCTGCAGCACAAAATCTGAATCCTCTGAACACTAGCGTGAGTAATCTCACTTTGGGACCTGCCTGCCCACGTAAGTGGGGAGCTGCTTTGGCTAGACCAGGGGTCAACAAGACTACGGCCCGCGGGCCAGATGCGGCCCAATTGGCCTCCCAATCTGGCCCACGACGACCCCCGCCGCTCGCTGCTGCCGCCCGCTCTTACAGCACACAGCGTGGCGGCGCTCTTCCAGGTTGGAAAAAAGCGCCAAAAATCGTTTGTGCACATGCATATGGGCCTCTCCTGACCCAGAAGAGGTCATTCCCGGTGCACTTCCGGGTCGGGGGAGGCCCATACGCATGCACACAAACGATTTCCGGCGCTTTTTCCGACCTGGAAGTACGCCACCGCACCAGTAATTGTGTGTGCGCATGCGCACGGGCGCGCACTCCCCCGCCCTCCGGCCCGCCGCGCAATCGCTGCGGCGGGCACCGGTCCAAAGTCAGGTAAGTCTGGGGACCCCTGGGCTAGACGTTCAGCGATTTGCATCCACAAATCTCCTCTCGGGAACGATCTGCTCATGTGAGCAGTTGTAATGGAGTTGTAATGGAGACACAAACTCACAAGATTTCCCCAACCATTTTCTGAATTCAAATGAGCACCTGGTTAATTGTTAGACCTGACTCACCACAATGACGGTAATTGCCGTTCACTTGCCAGGAACAGTTAGACATCTCTGCAGGGCAGCAAGGTGTAATGGAAGAGACATAACCCTTCACAGCTCTTCAGTCTGGTAATGGCTGCCACCAGCAGAAAATATTTCATATTATCAAGCTAGCTCCCAAGGAACTTAAGCTATCGTCTGTGACATATTAGCACCATAAAGACTTTGGACAGGCTTGCAAATATACTTAGAATCATAGAGTTGGAAGAGACCACAAGGGCCATCCAGTCCAAGCCCCTGCCAAGCAGGAAACACCATCAAAGCATTCCTGACAGAATGCCATCAAGCCTCTGCTTAAAGACCTCCAAAGAAGGAGACACCACCACACTCCTTGGCAGCAAATTCCACTGCCGAACAGCTCTTACTGTCAGGAAGTTCTTCCTAATGTTTAGGTGGAATCTTCTTTCTTGTAGTTTGAATCCATTGCTCTTCTGGTCACCAGCTTCTTTGTGACTAGGCATAGAAGGCTTATGGAAGTCTATTCTTCCCACCCCAATTAATGTCGCAGATTAGTAACCTGTTTGATGAGTAGACCTGTTTTCTGGGACACCGCTCTCCTTGCTTTCTTGGGCTGTTTGAAAATTGGCATTCCATGGAATCCTTAGAAGCATATCAGGGATACTTCTGTGAGAAGACAAGGAATGGCAGACACCTTGCCCACTGCTGCCAATTTTATATTGTAACATGCAGTGCCAAAGCCATTCTAGGTGAAATTATTATTATTATTATTATTATTATTATTATTATTATTATTATTATTATTGAAGTGTTTGCCACCCTGGGCTCCATCAGGAGGAACAGCTGGATCTAAATTGACTTGAGTAGATAATCTATTATATTATGCCCCAGAATTCTTTGTAATGTGCAGTGGACAAATGAATAGGAATGATGTACCCCAAACTCTTGAGATTGTTTCAGGATATTTAGCCGAATTTTAAAAGTCAAATTTAAAACTACAGTGGTGCCTCGCTAGACGAATCTAATTCATTCCACTGGTCTTTTCTTATAACGAAAAATTCATCTAGCGAATCCCATAGGAATGCATTGAATTTTTTTTAAAAAAATTTTTCCCATAGGAACGCATTAATTGAATTTCAATGCATTCCTATGGGAAATTGCGATTCGCTAGACAAATTTTTCATAAAACGAATTCGTCTAGCGGTGCAACCTCCGCTCGAAAAATCTTTTCGTTAAGCGGAAATTTCGTTAAGCAGGGCATTCGTTAAGCGAGGCACCACTGTACTTAATGGTGGCTGCCGTCTTTCATATGTTTTATGTGTTTGAAATATGTCTGGATTACCAATGTTTTATGGATGGTTCTCTCTCTTTCTCTCTCTCTCTCTCTCTCTCTCTCTCTCTCTCTCTCTCTCTCTCTCTCTCATGATTTTATTGTCTAAATTACGCCAATAGGGAAAACATTCTGGGAAGATAGTAAGTCTGCACATTACTGCCAAACAGCAGCAGTACTAGTCATTTGTTGTAGCCTGCCCAGGGGCCACCCCCCACTTGTTATTCCTTTTGTTAGCAGTCCCAGGCAGGCAGCAAAACCAGGCTGAGCTTCTGCTGAGCCTCTACATATGATTAGTGGGCAGCATTTATTTTGGTGGGTTGTTAGTACTGTACACCCAGTTTTTGTGTTGGGTGGGAGATGGAAGCAACTCGCTTCTTCTGCATTGTGGATTCTAAAGTGCTCTCTCTCTCTCTCTCTCTCTCTCTCTCTCTCTCTCTCTCTCTCTCTCTCTCTCCACCCCCCCAAACCAACTTTTAACAGAGTCCAGTTAAGATCAATCAGATCAGCCTGGATGAAAGTGGAGAGCACATGGGAGTTTGCTCTGAAGATGGCAAGGTATGACGAAACGTTCCCTTTTCCACATTTAGCATGAAATGGCGATGTGCTGCTTTCTACTTCCCAAGTCGTCAGGAGATCTCTGCGCAGCGAAGTCCTATGACAACAGCACCTGGATCTTGTGTTTTAGTACCTGACTCACTTGCAACCCCCCCCCATAATTAAAGTCAAATATATTTGGTCCAAATGTGCCTAAGGAAAAGTAATTACAAGAAATGTCAATAATGTTCCTGGTATTAAACTGATTAACAGCTGTGGCACAGGGACTTGTCACTGTAATCATTACCACTGTGCCAGTTATACTTCACTGACTAGTCTGATGTTCCTGCAAGACAGTAGCTTAATGCTTCCCTGCTATAAATCCACAAAATTGGATTTTTGTGGGCAAGATTTCTTTGGGCTGGTGGTTTTGGTTCTGTTTTTTTTTAAAACAACAACAACAACACCTTATGATTGTTTCCTCAGAAATCTTTTGATAAGCATAGTTTATCAGAGGGATATAGTGCCTTGCAGTTGCTCCTTTAAACAAATGTGAAATCAATACATATAATACATGTACAGTTTCCTTAAAAATGTGGCACCTTCTTCCTCGACTGGAGACATACATCATTTTGTGTACCGCACAGCTAACAATTAGCATTGTTTTCCTGGAATGTTAAGAGCTGTGACATTTTAGTGATTTTGATGATCGATTTCCCCACTTATTAGAATGTCTTTGTTCATTTGTTTGCTGTTAAGACCATGGCAGCCTTTGCTAATATTGGTTGTGATAATAAAATTCCAAATCGTAACCCATTCAGGATGCTTTTTCTGGGAATAATGCTGCTAGCAAGGCACAGTGTATTAATGTCATTTCCCAAGATCCATCTCACTTAACTGGATAGAACACTATTTGTTACTAATCGCATTCTTAGGCAGGATTTTTAGGAACAGTAAACTAAAATAAATACTGAAGTATATATATATATATATTTCTTCCCACAGGAGCAAAAAGCAGTAAACTTGTTAAATCTGTGTGAGTGAATAAATGCCATAAATAAGTTTACGGTTCCCAGTGTGTTGTCCTCCGAAGAAATCTTGATGTTGCAATAATTGACACAATAATTGAGATACTATTGCTGGTAAAAGAGGTTGTAGAATTTTATAACCAGTGCGAGGGGCTCTTAAGAGTAATGCAGTTGTCTTGGGAAGATAAGACAGAAGCCAATAATTGTATACGATAATCGAAAGTGATGTGCTTATATATTCAAGAAGTAAAAGTTTTGGTGTGATTTGATGTATTTAGTTTACAAAAATATTTTTATTTTGCAGTTGAGACTGGCTGTGTATTTGCACACTGAAGGCTCAACACATGCTTGGGAGGGCAGGCAGGGGTTCCAAGTGCCATACATTTTCATTCTCCAAGTTTATTCATTTAGTTTTGGTAGTTATAGCTCACCTTTCCAACCACACAGAGACCCTCAAGTTGACTAGCAGCCGTGTATTTTTAAGAACAACCAGACAATGAGCTAAGAACAAAAGGTATGAAAGAACACAGCAGATTTAGCAGCCAGTCATACCACAAGCCCGCAGAATTAAAAGTGCTTTGGTGTAGCATCCAAAGGCCATAGCTGAAAGGGTCAGGCTGAACTCAGCAGGAGGTTTCACAGCCTGGACTCCCCTGGAGTCTCTCATGGTGGCAGGACATGGAGTCAAGTGACCCCCAAAGTCCAGAAGATCTGAGAGAACAGGCAAGCACTTGTGGGAGGAGATAGTTTGGCACCAAGCTGCTGACAGTGTTAAAGGCAACATGCTTGGAAATAAATGGAAAGCCAGTGCAGATGGAATAGCAGTGGAATAATATACTCCACAAAATTGCCTATACAGTGGTGCCTCGCTAGACGAATGCCCCGTAAGACGATTTTTTCGCTTAACGATAAGTTTTTCGAGCGGAGGTTGCCTCGCTAGACGAATTCGTTTTACGGAAAATTCGTCTAGCGAATCGTGGTTTCCCCTAGGAATGCATTGAAATTCAATTAATGCGTTCCTATGGGGGGATTTCAATGCATTCCTATGGGATTCGCTAGACGAATTTTCCGTTATACGAATTGACCCGTGGAAAGAATCAAATTTGTCTAGCGAGGCACCACTGTAGTGTAGTTGCAGCTTTTGGGACCAACTGAGGTTTCAGAACTTGGATATGATTGTGGGTATTTTTGCACAAAGACCCACAAGTCTTTCTCCGCTGTATTATTCCTGCTATGTACATGTGAATGCCTTTTCACATTTTCCAGTTTCCACACTTTTCTAAACCCTTTGGCGGAGTGGTAGGATGTTGGTTTCCCTCCTTTTATTCTTTCAGCCGTCCTGTGAAATAGATTAGGCTAAGGGATAGTGATTTGCCCAAGATTGAGCACCCTTGGATTGAGATGGGATTGCAACTGCCCCACCAATCCTAATTCAAGGTTTTATCCTACTGAATTAATAACTGGGAAAAGGAGGTGTTGCTAAAAAGGGGTAGTTTCTTTTACAACACATTTCTTACTATGCATTTGGGGGGGCTGTCATTCAGATATTCACCACTGTATTATCTCAACATTTAAAAGCTTTGCTTGGCAGTTATTAGGGACAAATATATGATATGATGATATGACTGAAATGGAACTGGGAGTATTCCACAAGGTAAATCTGTTAGCATTTAGCGCCCTTGAAGCTGCATTTTAAAACATAATGAAAATATGTATAATGGTAGAAAAGCAGAGCCTCTGAGATAATAGAAGGTTTCCATTTATGTTCTATTTATTGTAAAAAGGGAAATTATTTTTTGTTTTAGTCAGGTGGTTATCAATTCAATAAAAGTGTTTGGCATAAAGCACGGAGAGTCCTTTGTCCTTTTGGTGGTTCCAGCAGCTTAATTGCGTAGAAGCACTTTCGTGTTTTCATTAAATACTTTAATGGAATCAAGGAAAGCTTTGGATAATTTTAAACTATTACAGCGTGCTGCAAATGTATTTGCATTTGCTGTTGCCATTTATACTCACCTTTGACTTCTGAAGTGGGATAAATAATAGACAATTTAATATGGTTTTAAAAGCATATCCTTTAATTTCAGGTGCAGGTGTTTGGATTGTACACAGGGGAAGAATTCCACGAAACATTCGATTGCCCAATTAAAGTAAGAGCTTAGTTAAGTCTTAACAAATGTACTGTTGTTACATTCAGCAAATCATCATGACCATTTCTTTTCTCAAATACATCATAGATTCCATAAATACATCATAGATTTCATTCAAAAAATTTGGTATGAACAATGATGGTGTTCCTTCATGATTCCTCTGCAAAGCAGAGGGATTTGTCCTCTTTCCGCTTGCTTTTTAGGTCCATGGGCCCATTTGGAATTTAGAGTGAGGCTATGGGTGCCACCCTCCTCTCCTCACTTATCCCCACCGTCCCCCAGATCAGCCTGCCCCACAGAAAGGTAGAAGGGCAGAGCACAAATGCACACGAATGTTTCCTTTCCAAGGGATGTGGGTCAAAGTCAGATCCAATAGAATAATCTGCGCCTTGACAAGCCAAAGGAAGCAACAATGAGAAGCAAATCACAGACCAACAATATGTGATAATTCTGCAAAACCAAACTAGCTGATGGGTGTAGAGTTTGATTTAAGATAGTATGTGGGGTTATAGTGAACAGGATCATGGACTCTGGATAATTCCAGGGTCTTTTCTGTGGTGGCTGCTCGCTTGTGGGATGTTCTCCCCAGGGTGGCTTGCCTGGCGCCTTCATTATACATCTTTCGGCGCTGGCCAAAAATGTTTTTCTATAACCAGGCCTTCAATTTATTAAACAATCTTATGTTAAAATGTGTGTTGGGGAGTATTGTTTTTCTTTGTTTGTTTGGTTTTTTAGATTGTAAACTGCCCTGTGATCCTTGGATGTAGAGCAGTATAGAAATTTAATTAATAATAGTATGAATAAAAATGTAAATGTCCGTTTGTTACTAATCTATGCTCTCCGAAAGTACTTGACTGATTGCTTAGAAATTTTGACACAACGTTGCATTCGTATACGCGAGTGTTTTTGTATACCTAGATTGTATAGATGTCACACCTGTGACAGGTAAAAACATGCTGTTTTAGAAAACCAGCACCACCTGCTGGATGTTAAAGCAACACAGCAGAGGATGCTGCATTATAATCTCAGGCCTCAGCTGCTGCCATTGGCTAAAGACTATCTGTGACATCACAACCTACTGAATATAAATGTGCGAGCGTGCAGACACCGCTGGGAGTGGCTGTCCAGTGGGTGGGGAGGGTGGGGGCTGGATCCTGTCCCTTCGTCCGCCGGGACCCGCCGGGGGGACGGGAACTGGCCCGGCCCTCCCCAAGATGTGCATGGGGTATGCAAGGGGGAGAGAGAGGGGGATCGGGGTGGCGAATGCCGTCACACAGGAGAATTATAACATCACGCGGCGGGGGGGGCAGAGAGAGAGGTGTCGTAATGTCATTCAGTTGGGGTGGGGAACGGGGGCGCTGATGGGTTTGGGGGCCATGGGTTTGGGGTGGATGAATGGGTCGGGATGGGGTGGGGGGACTTTCCACAATGCGGGTGGGTGGGGGAGTTACTTTCCCATTTAACAGACTGAGCCACAGCAACGCGTGGCTGGGAACAGCTAGTAATAGTAGTAGTAATAATAATAATAATAATAATAATAATAATAATAATAATACCTAAATAATTCTGCAGCTCATAAAACCACACAAGAACCATATCAATAATAATGCATAGTTTTCCTTCTTTATGTTCAGATTGTCGCTGTTCACCCTCAGTTTGTGAGATCACACTGCAAGCAGTTTGTTACTGGAGGGAACAAAGTAAGTTTCTCATTTCATAATACTGTGTCAGTTCTCGACAGGCAGAGTTAAAGTTCCAAAGGGACATGTGCACATATTTCATTGGGGTTTGTCCCCCGCATCAGGTAATTCAGGGATGCTTCCAAAGGAAAATTATGGGGAGATGAGACACAGGTAAAAAGGTACCCCTGAGCATTAGGTCCAGTCGCGGATGACTCTGGGTTGCAATGCTCACCTCGCTCTATAGGCCAAGGGAGCCGGCGTTTGTCCACAGACAGCTTCCGGGTCATGTGGCCAGCATGACAAAGCCGCTTCTGGCGAACCAGAGCAGCACACGGAAACGCTGTTTAGCTTCCCGCCGGAGTGGTCCCTATTTATCTACTCGCACTTTGACGTGCTTTCGAACTGCTAGGTTGGCAGGAGCTGGGACCGAGCAATGGGAGCTCACCCCGTCACAGGGGTTCGAACCACTGACCTTCTGATCGGCAAGCCCTAGGCTCAGTTGGCAAAACAACTATGCCTAATTGCCGAACACGGAGGAGTCCGAACCAGAGTCAACACAAGAGGTGGCCCTGTACCCTTCTCTGATCTATCCTTTTCTTACTTTTACTGTTTGGCTGTTCCTCATGCTGCTCCCCCATCTCTCTGCCTTGCTCTAAGAAAGGGAACGGGATCTGCCTCAGAGCACCGCAATCTGGGAGAGGTGGCATGGAAGGGTGTCCGCCCTGCTCTGCCGATTTCTGAAGTATTTGACCTAAGCTCATAGTTTGTTTTGCTCCAGACAAACCACGAACTGCAGAATTTGTTCTTAGTTTACACCAGGCATCCCCAAACTTTGGCCCTCCAGATGTTTTGGACTACAATTCCCATCTTCCCTGACCACTGGTCCTGTTAGCTAGGAATCATGGGAGTTGTAGGCCAAAACATCTGGAGGGCTGCAGTTTGGGGGTGCCTGGTTTACACGCTACAGCTTCTCTGGGGGGAAACAAGCCATGAGCATGGGGCTGGACAGAGCCATAGGATGGCTTAGTTCTGATAGCATAGCGGCAGCCAGAATGGGAGGAGTTCAGTGGCTGTGAGCCCACTCATTTGTGTATTTACTCTAAGTCATGGTTTGGATTAGTGTTATGTGTTGTTTACCTGGGTTGAGATTTCAGTCTCAGTGAACAGGAATCTGGACAAATCTTTTCCAAAACCTGAGAATAGTGTGTACTTTTGGAAATTTGTTATTTGAATTGATTTTTTTTACAGAATTCACATTAAGGAATGCAGGCTTTTTTAGTTTTCCAAAAGCTGGTGTCATTTTCCCATCAAAAGTTCCCAAAATTTAAAAATTCCTCTGAATTAAGGAAGCATAGCCCTAAATATTTAAGGCGATAATAGGGCTGTGATCTATTTTCTCAGAATGAAGTCCCCCAGAACTGACTGAGGCTTGTTGTTTTCCGGAGGTTGGGTTGCTTAGGATGGCAAACCCATGATTTATTAAAAATAAACTGAACTTAAAACTTTTATTTGTGCTATAACACTGTGAGTGCAAATGTATTGAGCTTTGGGTTGCAGGAAATTGTGACTATGATTACTTTTTACTGGCCCTTGACCTTTTAAATGTATAAATGGCATAATGTGTTCAGAGTTTATTGAATGTGGTGGGTGAGATTTAACGTAAAAAAAAAAAAAAGATTTTAGAAAAGTCTAATCAGTAACAAGAATCCAATTTATACAGTTTGCCTGTAATTACGCGGTGCATTATTTCTGGGTTTCAGAAATAATGATTACCGGTAGTTCACTTATTACAGGGATGTTACACTAAATAAAGTACAAGAGTGTGCCTTGTGAAAGCATGGTGAACGTGTTTTGAGTGTTGCTGATGTGATCGAGAGGGCTCGGACTTGGAACCAAGCAGCCTTTAGCTCTTAGCCTTTGACTCTCAGACCAATAGGGTTGTTTCGATGATGAAATGAGATAATCCTACCTGTGCTAACCTGAGCTTCATGGAAAGAAGGGTGGGACCAAAAAGAATGACAAATAATTCTCACCCTTGCACTGTATGGCTTTAACATTCTACAGTTTTGCTCCAAGCTAGTATGGAGAGCAGTTGACTCTGCTTTCAGTGTCTGGTTAGAGCTCGCTGTGATGTTTCAGTCATACAGTGGTACCCCTACTTACGAATTTAATGCGTTCCGAACACACATTTGTAAGTCGGAAAAATTTGTAAGTCGAATCCCATAGGAATGCATTGGGAGAAAATATTCGTAAGTAGAAGCAACCCTATCTAAAAATTCGCAAGTAGAAAAAATCCTATCTAAACCGCATCCAAGATGGCGGACGGAGCTCCGTTCGTAAGTAGAAACATTTGTAAGTAGAGTTATTCGTAAGTAGAGGTACCACTGTACTCTGTCACACTGTATGCAAAGCACTTTTGAGCACTCGAAAGTGCCAGTCAAATTATTAGTTTGGTTATTAAGATGTGACACAGCAGAGCTTTCCAAACTGTGTGTCGCGGCATGTTAGTGTGTCGGCTGCAGTGTGCAGGTGTGTCTCGCGAATGTTCCCCACACTCCTCCTGGGGCTGGAAACCTCCGGTTTGCTAGTGAAACTGAATTACTGTGTCGCGAAATGTTGCACGTCTAAAAAGTGTGTCACCAACGTGAAAAGTTTGGAAAGCTCTGTGTTACAGTATTCAGCTGAAACAGGAATATTGTTAACCATCAGATGTTGAACTCAACGCTTGCTCTTTGACCAAAGCGACTGTTTCCTGATATTGGTTGCTTTTGTGGCACCGAACAACATGAGCTCTTGAAAGGCTCTTGAAAGGTTTTAGCAGAAACAGTGATCTTCTTTGACCGATGGGTATGTTACTAACTAACAGAGCCCTTCTTGCCCATTTCACACTGCAATTAAGTTCAGCAAGTTTTGAATGGAACACTTGGCAGATGATGACAACCCTGCAATAATAATACATTGTAAATAACAGGGCATCCCCAGTCCAGGAGGGCGGTGGAGCTTTGAGGCAAGAAGGAAAGACAAATAGTGCTATTGTAGGCCGTAACCTTCTGCCTTTAAAAGAGGGTCTAATCTTAAAAAATAACAGGGTGAAAGCTTGCTAAATGGAGGTGGGAAAGCTGAAATAAAGGTGTTCTTTGGTTAACCCTTAAAGAGCTGCCACATTTTCCAACCTGCCAGCTTAAATGAATCCGGAACTTAGAGAGTACAAACGCACCAATATTGCCTAGAGGTTTAAAAATTCCAAAAGAAAATGAAAAGATATATAACTTTCCAGATAAACTGTTGAACACTACCCATACTTCTAAATAGTTTAAACTTATGGGTTAAACCCGAATATGGTGTCATAAAAAATATTGGTAAAACTTGACAGAAGAAAATGATTAATGAAGATGATGCATCTATAGGTTGTTGCTAGGAAAATGAAATTTTGTTGATGACTTTTCATTGTCAATTTTCAATTAATATACTACTCATTGCCCCTGTTAATTATAATGCCGAAGATAATACATTAATTGGAGAGGTGTTCTGTGGTTAATTGGAGTTGATGTCTTTCATCCCTTCACTGGCTTTGGAATCTTTGTTTTTGAAGAACATGTATTTGCCGCTGATCTTGGGACTCTGAAATAAGTAATTGCCAGCGTGTGGTGGTCGTTGGCATTTTCTGACTAAATATTAGAATTTATAAAGGGGCGGGAAAGAGCTAAAGTTCTTTCTGATCCAACTCATCCAGATAGATAGACTCCTCCACAGTGGCTGAAATTCCTGCACTTTTAATCTATATTTATCTGCCTCTTTGGCCAAAAGAAGTAGAAATCTTGGGTAGCAAGTAAGCTGGGTCAAGACAAAAATAGTCTGAAAATTCAGCTGCTGTTATTTCAAGTGTAATGATAGAATTTGTATGTTTGCTGTAAAATCTGTCTTGGATTTATTTTATTTTTAATTGCCCTGATTTTTAGTGCCAGCAAATCCGGTTTATCTTTGCTTTGTGAGTAAGTAGGTGACCTTTACCTCTGAACTCCACAATATGTGCTTCATAATAACTGGTTGGATCACTCTGACAAATTATTAAATTGTCAGGATGCTGTTTGCAGCACAGTCCATTTTTAGAAACAGGGTAGTCAGCTGTTTGGCGTTGCGTTGCGAGATGAAGAGTACCAGACAAGAAAGGCAGATTGCTTTGTAAGCTGTAAAATGTCAGTCAGTAAATACTGAGAGGTCCCATTTAAGTGAAGTAAGAGTAAATACCAAGGCAATCTCTGTCCAGGTATTGGTCGATTTGCCTTAAACCGTTGTACGCCTTTATTGCCTCAGTAGCTTCTAGCTTGAAATTGCTGTCTAAAATGGGTGACCATTAGAATGTTTACATGACTCACTATCCATGTGTATTTACAACAGAAAAGCCAGTGGTGCAAAAAACCCTTGTTGCCCCCACCAATATAAAAACTGAACCTAGCAAGTGGTACCAAAGCTGAACACTTACCTTCCAAGTTCCGGACTGCAGAATCTGGGACCGGCAGCCATTTTACACCGAAAGTTGCGTCAATGTAACTTCCGGTGTTGCTTTGCCTTTCTATGGGCACCCAAAATGGCCGCCGCCGGCTTCAAAAGTCGCTTGTACGCATGTCAGGAAGTGTGCCAACGCAACTTCCGGTGTCGCTTCGCCCATCTATGGGCACCAAAATGGCCGCCGCCAACACCGGAAGTCACATCTATGCACTTCCGGACATGCGTACAAGCGACTTTTGAAGCTGGCGGCGGCCATTTTTGGTGCCCATAGAAGGGCAAATCGAAAAGAAAAAAAATGGCCGCCGGCAGGAGAAAATAATGGAGAAAAACGGGAGACAAGGTGATACGGGGGACCACCGGGAAAAGGTAAGATAAAAGGGGTTTTCCCGGGGAAAATGGGAGACTTGGCAGCTATGGCTGAACAGGAAACTGGTATCTCCTCCTTCCATACGCCCTGCTTCTTCTTATCCCTCAGTTGCTCCCTCCCTCTTGGTACCTCTGTCTTATAATTTGAACCAGAGACCAGAGCATCTTTACTTGCCAGGAGCTCTGAAATATATGAAGTATTGTGGGTGGGATAATAGCCATTGAGAACTGGATCCCGCCACCCAATAGCACATCTGTCTCTCCAAGCAGGCTCCTAACATTTTTGCAAGAAGAGAATCATGTGATAGGTCAGGGAAGGCTGGAGGGGGGGGCGGGAGTCCTCAATTAACCATAGCTTCCCATTGCATTTGAACTGGAAAACGATGCTTAATGACTTCCAAGCGAGGCAGGATCTGGAAGCCAGCTTAAACTATGGCTTTCCATCCTGGCTTGCTTGGGAACCATTAACTATAATTTCCCGATTCAGCTATAACAGGGAGCTGTGCTTAAGCGCAGCCTCCTGGCTTGTCTCTCCGTTCTCCCAAAAAAAGATGCTCGTGATCAGTTTATTTAATAGGGATTTGATAGTTTGAATGCTGTCATTTGCCACCTTGGAATGAACTGGGCTTTTAAAGCGTTTTCTAAAATGTAACAATTCTGCTCATTTTAGTTCGAAGAGAAGAAAACGATCAATTTAAATTTCATCCCATTGATGTTGTTTCCAAAATTGAACTTCTAATTTAGATGACTGAAGGATTCCTCTAAGCCCTCTGGAGACAGGGATTACATGTAATTAGCACTAGTGTTAATTGTTTGACAAGCTCCATTAGATCGAAACACCACCCGTACTCTGATTCACTGCTGCTCTGTACAAAAGAGACTGTCAGCCTGATCCTAAACATAATGCTCGTGTTCAGCTGTCCAGGTTTCTCTGAGTGTAACTGAAATTTGCTTTGCAAGCTCTGCCTTGCCGTGGTCATTCTTGGACTAAGCAGCAAGTAGATCTAAGGGGAAGAGCGTTTTCTTAGTGAGGAAGCGTTAATAAAAGAGGTGACACCACATGCCTACCTGCCCCCTCTTTTTCCATCCCTGAAGTGAGAAATACTTCCCCCGTTGGTACTGTCCCCTGAAACTTCCTCCCGATTATGACAGAGTAATTGTGGGGATGGGGGAGAGCATCCTAGACTTAGTGCCCTCTGTTGTCTTCAAGCTCATTCCGGAGCAAAAACTTTCTTCTATACACAATTTAAGAGACAATTAGCGCTGATAGTGACAAGCTTGTGTTGTTTTATCTCATTGCAAAATCCATCTAATTGGCTTCTAAGGAACACCAGCGTTCCCTGTAGACAGACAGACAGGAACTTTCTTTGCATTAGCCACTAGCCTAAGAATAAGATAAAATATACTGGGGGTTCAGTTAAATATTTAGCTATACAAAGTACGTTTGCATCAATACAGATGTCAGAATTGATACATGATCCCTATAGGCTATGCAAGACTCTTCGGCACAATGGGTCAGTGCATCTGGCTGTTAACCAGAAGGTTGCTGGTTGGCGCCCACCTAGGGATGGCTGTGGGCTGGATTCATGCATTTCAGGGGGCTGGACTACAGCTCTACAAGTCTGTGATTTTATGATTCTAAGTCCTCTCATGCATCAGAACTCGCTCCCTCTCCTCCCCATGGATGCCCCCCATGGCCCCCTAAACCTCTTCTAGGAATTCCACTTAATCCTGCCCACTGTTGCTAAACCATTGCTTTAAAAGGTAAAGGTAAAGGGACCCCTGACCATTAGGTCCAGTCGTGACCGACTCTGGGGTTGCGCGCTCATCTCGCATTATTGGCCGAGGGAGCCGGAGTATAGCTTCCGGGTCATGTGGCCAGCATGACAAAGCCACTTCTGGCAAACCAGAGCAGCACATGGAAACGCCGTTTACCTTCCCGCTGTAGCGGTTCCTATTTATCTACTTGCATTTTGACGTGCTTTCGAACTGCTAGGTTGGCAGGAGCTGGGACCGAGCAACGGGAGCTCACCCCGTCACAGGGATTCGAACTGCCGACCTTCTTGATCAGCAAGCCCTAGGCTCAGTGGTTTAACCACAGCGCCACCTGGGTCCCTGCTTTATGAAGCCCCAAATTAAGATGCTCCAAGGATAACAGTAGAATGAAAGTGTCCACACTTCCCGGTGCGAGCGATAGAAAAAGGTGATAAAACATAGCATTGCCTGTGCTGCTGCTGTCCGTATTTACTTGTTTCACATTATCCTGGCTATGTAATGATCTGCTATACATACGGCAGCGGACGGGACTCGCAGCTTAAGTGCAGCTGTATTGTAACAAAGCATTAGAGAGATTTACCAGCAGAAAACAGATAGGCGAATGAAGCGTATTGCCGAGGAAGTGATTTTGCAACAGCTGCTATTGAAATATAAGCACTGAGAATGCTGACTGCTGGGATGTGGATTTATGGGAAATAAAGCCCTAAAATACTTTCTCCAGCCAAGAAGAGGGGGAAGCAACCCTTTCTTGAAAACAGCTTTTCCTCCCTCTGTACTTAGCTCTCATTGAGTTTCAATTGCTCTCGGTATAGTGGTAATGACAATTCGATACTGTAGGCGAGTTGAAGATTAGCTAAATAAATTAACCAACTTCTACTTCTCGTTCTTGCTGTTAATTACCCGCCCTTCACCCCAAGGTCTCAGGCTTAAACAATTAGAACAAAATGTTTAAAAGAATTTAAAATAATTCACAACCACAGAAATAAGGGTTGCCCCCCCTCCCCTAAAAATATACATTTCAGGTGCAAAATGCCAGGGTAAAGAGAGGTGTCTTCAGCATTCTCCAAAGGCTGTGCAATGGAAGTGATACCCAGCTCTATCTCTCTGTTCCATCTGAATCAAGAGTGGTAGTTGAGGTGTCAGACCAGTGCTTGGAGGTGGTGATGGACTGGAAGTGGGCCAGTAAATGGAAGAGACAGAGTCCCAAGTTCTCATGTCCAGGAGGTGGAGAGACAGCCTGTCCTGTATGGTCTTGCCCTCCCCTGGAAGGAACAGGTTTGCAGTTTGGCGATTCTCCTAGATTCAGTGCCGCCATTGGAGGCTCAGGTGACGTCCATGGAGAGGAGTGTTCTTTCCAGCTATAGCTGATTCACCAGCTATAACCCCTTTTGGACGGAAACAACTTGACCGCTGTGCTCCATGCTCTGGTAGCTTCCAGGCTGAAGTACCGCAGTGCGCTCTATGCGGCGCTGCCCTTAAAGATGACTTAGAAACTTCAAGTGGTCCAAAATGCAGCAGCCAGATTACTGCCTGGCATTCTGTTGAGATCTCACCTAGCCTGTCTTTTAGAACAGCTGCGCTGGCTGCCGGTTTAATTCCAGGCCCAATTCAAGGCGCTCGTGTTAAAGTGTTTAAATGACTCAGGCTGGAATTAATAGCTGAAAGACCACCTCCTTCCCTACAAACCCCATTGTGTGTTAAGATTGGCGGGTTGGGGGCGCGGTCCTCTTACTTCTTCCATCAAGGTAAGACGCATGAGAAGGTGGCCTGGGAAAAGGCATTATCTGTGGCAGCCCTTAAGCTGTGGAACGCCATGGAGCTGCGTCTGGCATCTTCAGTAGTTGCTGTGTGACCAGTTGCTCTGTAGAGTCTCCCCTCCTGCCCCGAAATTCTTGATTGACAGCATGCGGCCCACAGGCTTCAAGTATCCATGATGCACTGATGGTGTTGCGTCAGTGGTGGGCAATCCTTGGCCTGTTGCCAGAATCAGCTGGGGCTGATTAAGAGCAGCATCTAGAGCAGGCATCCCCAAACTGTGGCCCTCCAGATGTTTTGGCCTACAACTCCCATGATCCCTAACTAACAGGACCAGTGATCAGGGAAGGTGGGAATTGTAGTCCAAAACATCTGAAGTTTGAGGATGCCTGATCTAGAGGGTCACCAGTTGACCTGAGATCCAGACATTCTGGCATAGAAGTGGGTCAGATTCTGCTGTGAAGCTGCTTTCCCCTGCCAGTGCATTGTTGGTTGAAGAGCCTGTGGGCCTATGATGTATCTTAACAGCTATATATCCATGTTAGTTGCTGAATGAAGAGGTTACTGCCATTTTTTCTTCTTAAGTTTCCATCAGCCAACCTCAATTTGGTAGCTTAATTTCAGTTCATTAGGGGTAAAAGAATTTACCATGGTCCCTTCAGTTTTATGAATCTCTTAAATCGTTGCCTGATGTGCATGCTGATGGCAGCTGCCCCGAGATAAAACTAATTTCCTAATTAAAATACCGGTAAATGTCTAAGTAAATTGTATACAAGCTCTTACAATGCAAGTCAGTTTTTTTAATTTCCACTGGTTTCGTAGAGAATCAGACTGTTAATACTACTACTGAGTAAGGAAAACTATTCCTATTGACATTTGTGCTTTAATAATGAAGACAGTATAAACAAACAGAACTTTACAAATATTAATATTTGTGTTTTTGGATGACTACTTGCCCCTTTGGCAGAACTTTGAATTTAAATTAGTTTGAAGTAACTCAAGTACAAACATTGGATCTATTTTCATTTAGTATTTTATTTTAGTTGTTTGTCATTATTATGTTATGCAAAACAGGGGCATTTGATATTCTGAAACTGGGTCCATGTCTGGAATTTGTTTTGAATTTCATAAGGCATTTGAATTTGTATATGTTATGGTTTAAAGAGTGAAATGCAACTTTCAGATCTGCCCCTCAGAATGTGTTTAAATTATTGAGAAGTTAAAATGCTTTAAAATCCTCTGTTCATTCCACAATAAATTTGTGGTTCTCTAGTAATTTTACCCGAAGTAAATAAGTATTTTTGATGAGGGAGTTGACCAGATATCCCAGGAAAGATTAATATACCTATTTATTTATTTATTTATTTATATTTATTAAATTTGTGTACCGACCATAGCTGCCAAGTACCCCGTTTTCCCCGGAAAACCCCCGATTTTACTTACCTTTTCCCAGTGGTCCCCCGTATCACTTCATCTCCCGTTTTTTCTCCATTATTTTCTCCTGCCGGCGGCCATTTTTTTCCTTTCTGATTTGCCCTTCTATGGGCACCAAAAATGGCCGCCGCCGGCTTCAAAAGTCGCATCTACGCATGTCCGAAAGTGAATAGACGCGACTTCCGGTGCTGGCGGCGGCCATTTTTGGTGCCCATAGATGGGCAGAGCAACACCGGAAGTTGCATCGACGCACTTCCTGACATGCATAGAAGCGACTTTCGAAGCCGGCGGCGGCCATTTTTGGTGCCCATAGAAGGGCAAAACGACACCGGAAGTTACGTTGACGCAACTTCCGGTGTCACACGGCTGCCGGTCCTGGATTCTGCAGTCCGGGACTTGGAAGGTAAGGTACCGACTTGCATCCAGCTATCTCATGGCAGCTCACAGCATAAAGATATAAAATAAAAAAACTCAAAATATAGGTGAATCTAAAACTCCGAAACAAGCCCACTTTTTTCTCCACATTGCTCATAGGCTCCATTAGATGAAGTGAAAAGTGTAAGTGTATAGTGCCTGCTACAAGTGCCTTTGTAGGTTGTTGACTTAAAGAGCACTTTGCTTATTCCATTCCATTTTAAAATAAAATTGAAATTGGGCATAGTGTTGCCATCAATCTGAAAAGTCTAATAAATTCTTCATAATACTAGTGCTTGACTCTCTTACAAAGTTTAAGCATATTGAGATAAACACCTCTTTTTAAGGGGGGGGGGACTTCATTCTATTTCCTTCCTACTGCACTAGCGGATGCAGCTGTAGAAAGTTTGATGGAGGCAGTGCTGCCCCCGGGGGTAGGCAGTCCCAAAGTGGGACATGGGGGGTGGAACTGGCTTGGCCATGGATCTGATCTGCTGAATTCCAAGGGAATGGGCGGGGGGGCTGTTTTGGGTCCTTCTGCTGCACCAACATGTAGCTGGCACAGCAAAAAAGACAAAACCAAAAAACCTGCCTTTTGTTCAGACCAGGCAAATCTGCAACCAGTTAGGGTTGCTCTTCCCAATCACAAGAGATAATTAATAATTTCTCAGCATATGGATTATCAGTGACTGACCTAAGACTACACACAGTACTTACTCTCAAGCAAGTTCAAGGCTGCTTATAGATAATATTTAAACACACATGCACTCATGGGTATGTTTAGCCTGGAGAAGAGAAGGTTAAGGGGTGATATCATAGCCATGTTCAAATATATGAAAGGATGTCATAAAGAGGAGGGAGAAAGGTTGTTTTCTGCTGCTCCAGAGAAGCGGACACGGAGCAATGGATTCAAACTACAAGAAAGAAGATTCCACCTAAACATTAGAAAGAACTTCCTGACAGTAAGAGCTGTTCGGCAGTGGAATTTGCTACCAAGGAGTGTGGTGGAGTCTCCTTCTTTGGAGGTCTTTAAGCAGAGGCTTGACAGGCATATGTCAAGAATGCCTTGATGGTGTTTCCTGCTTGGCAGGGGCTTGGACTGGATGGCCCTTGTGGTCTCTTCCAACTCTATGATTCTATGATTCACTGATATTAGACATCCCCATTAGAAGGATTAGAGATATTACAAAGAAAAATAGAAACGCTCTATACCTTAGCTTCTGCTACTATGGAAATAGCACATCACGCGAAAGAAATCATCAGTTCTGCTGGTGCATAAATGATCTGGTTTCCTAATTCCCTGCCCTATCCAGTCCACGATCTGTTTAATCAAATGCATTGATTTAAGCTGAAATCCTATTATCAGAGGCCAGTTGTGGGATCATGGGGTGTTGTCCAGAGAGGGCGGTTGCCGGTGGGTTAGCGCTTGTACTACTGGAGCTCTCCTCCCCACCCATGGGTCCCTGTGATAAGCTTCATGGGTTTACGCCACCAGTTGTTTGCTGTAGGCAGGGAAAAGTGTGTTTTGGGTTGTATCGGGATAGCCAATGATCCACAGGATCCTTGGCCCCCCTCATTCCTCTGCCATCGCTCCCCAGAAGGACCCTTTAGCTACCCTAGTCCTAGAGCAATGAGAAGGGAAAGTGAAATATATAATTGCCAACAACAGAAAAAAGTAGGGAAAAGTTGTCTCCTGCCCTCACTGAAGCAAAGGGCTTAGGAAGCTGAGGTTAACCTGCCACAGAATTTCTCCACCACCACCGGACAATTGCTGTGTTAGTTTCAGTGGAGTGAATTTAGCTCTGCTGAAGTCAATGGGATTCAGCTAGTTTTTATTACTGGCGCTCCAAAACTGTGATGTAATTTGGAATGCGAGGCTTCTGTTTTCCGTGGCAGGTGGTTGTTGCCGTTTCCACCAAGTTTCCTCAGTTTTATTTGCAGTGACCAATCCTGACGTTTGTTTCTGAACTGCTTCAGCTGAAATCTCTGTCCTTTGGTACCATCTTGTGGCTGTATATATAATAGTCACTCTGTATCCATCTCAGCCAAAAAGTCCTTTTAAGCAGTTGAGTAATAGCTGTTTTATATAAAATTTCTTTATGTCTCTTCCCCCCCCCAAAAAAGGACTGACATACAGTGGAAGGTGGTTACACAAACAAGGTGTAATAGATACCCCAGGAACCTATATCTTGCTTTCCCCTACTGTTTCCTTTCTTGCAGCCTGACAACAACTTTTTTAAGTTTTGAGGATAAAAAAGAAGTCTGGCTTTTTTTGTAGAGCAGTGATATCGCCATCCTTTATGAGTATGAGGACCCTTTCTAACCTTTTGTTGTTGTTGTTGCAGACTTCTACATGCTGACTGTTGTAGTTTTAGGCTCTGTTAAGAGGTTTTTTTGTCTTCTCCCTCTGACTTCTCATCTTTGTCCCACCACCACTGCCTAGGCCAGGCATCCCCAAACTTCGGCCCTCCAGATGTTTTGGACTACAATTCCCATCATCCCTGACCACTGGTCCTGTTAGCTGGATCATGGGAGTTGTAGGCCAAAACATCTGGAGGGCCACAGTTTGGGGATGCCTGGCCTAGGCTCTGAGCCTTCTTCCCTTGTGATTTCCCCAGCTCTTTCCTCCCACCATTCCTCTGTTTCCAACCAGTCTGCAACAATAAAGTGTGCATCGCTAGACGAGGAGCATGACTTTCAAAGCTCGGCAGACTCCAGCCAAGGATCTGTGCTCCACAGCTTGTAAATCGCTGCTGTAGAGAAAAGCCTTTTTTACGAAGCAGGGACTTGATATGAATAACCCATTGCTAGGGCGCCCAATTTGCACTTTTCTCTCCCATAAAAAGGAAGGGGAAAGAAGACCATGTGAGCTGGGAACCTGCACAATCAGGTATCAGTAGTGGAACGCAAGCATTATACGTGAGGCTTATAATGTGTCGAGGAGAGAGGGTGCATTGGTTGTCTACTCTGTGAAGAGGTGAGAATAACCAGGACTCTTTGGGTTGATTCCAATGGGGGCTTTAGACCAGCAGAAAGTACTTCTGGTCACGCAAGGTGAGACACCTGATTTTGGGTGAGTTCCCACTGCCTTCTGCAGGTGGTTGCCGATACCCAACAGAAAGCTGCTCCTGATGTACCTGTAAGTCAGGAGGGGCTAAACTGTGGCCCTCCTTATGCTTCTGGACCTAACTGCCATCCATCCCGGACCATTTGGCCGAGGCTGAAGCATTATGTGCCTCTTCCCCTTTCCTTCATGCTTGCAAGGAAGTCATTGGAAGCTGCCATTCAACCAACTGTGGTTTCTGGGTAAACAATGCTAAGTGTTAACACTGGTTTTTGAAACAAGTCAAACTTTCAGATCGTGGTTAATAATCCTGGATGGTTTGTATTAACTACAGTTTCTAGTTCATTGTAACAGGAAACCACAGCTGCTTGGAAATTGAAGTGAATGGTTCCAATCTTCTTGCAGCCATAGTGAAGGAAGATTGGGTAGGGTGGAGCACATCTGCACAAAACACTAAAGATGGCCTCCACATTATATGAGAAGCATGCCTGTGTTTTTAAAACTGTTATTCTACCACTTACTGTACACTGGAAAAGGTTTTGTTTGTTCTTCATACCAATTTTTGAGTAGGAGCTAACTTTGTTGTAAATTAGAAGCTTTTCTTTTTTTTGCTGTGTCTATTTTGTATTAAATTTCATATGAACGACTTGAGTAAAATGACAAAGGTTTTTTAAAAAAGATTCCTTTTGTACCTATCTTTTATCAAAAGCGCTGTAAATTCTCGTGACTCTTTTTCCTAGTTGTTTTTATATGAAAAGTCATGGATGAACAGATGGAAACCTTCAGTTTTACATGAAGGAGAGGGAAATATCAGAAATGTTAAATGGAGAGGAAACCTGATTGCTTGGGCCAATAATATGGTAGGTATTCCAGAGTTAGCTGTTTTCATTATGTGACTGGGTAAATTTCTAAATTGCCATTGCACTGGATGCCTTGATATGTTTTAATTTTCTCGATGTTCAATGTTTCAAAGTCTCTTTTATCTTCCTACTTCTTTTCCAAGGCCCACGTGGCCACAAGTTAACATTTCATGCATTAAGATAAACCGTATGTTTAATTACATCAAAAACAGGAGTCAGAAAATAGCAACCTAAAATGTAGCAAACACAAAGGTTACAAGGGAAGTGCTACCTTGAAATTGTTGCCCTCCGTTATCTACCCGAGCTCACAAGAATAGGTTTGGTCATAATCTTTAACCCATGTGTAAATAATATTGACAGAGGACATTCAAGAGATTAAATCACAAAGAACTGCAGAGTGAGCCCTGATTGAAGCCCTGTTCAGGCATTCAAAGAAGGGGTGTTTACACCAACCACTTTCCCAATATCTCCATCCTCGCCATGTCCACTCATGACATTCCCCCTTTGACAAGGGGGTTCTTTGGGAGCCCAACTGAACACACTCGGAATCCTCCCCACAACTACAAACCTAACAAAAGTAGTCATAAACAAGAAATGCAACGCATCAAAAAGCACACAGCCATAACGGAACAACTTCCACACAAATCATTATAACGCCTAAAAATAAAGACACAGAAATTGAATACCAACAACAGCAGCGGCAACAAAACCCCCTAAAGTTCCAATACCCTTCTGCCTCAACAACACCTTCTGCCTCAATGCTCAACATTTGAGGGTGGAGCCAGAGGAGATGGGAAGGTTTGGGGTGAAGCCGAGATGAATATACCTTCCTGTCACTGGCGCTGCCAACATGTCCTTCTCACTCATGTTGATTGTATGCCTAAAGATTGCTAGACCTACAACTACAGCTACTACTATACTAAGGTTACCAGATTTTTTTTCAATGAATCCAGGGACACTTTTCAACTTCAATGGATTTTGTATGGGGACTGATTTGTAAACGGGGATGTCTGGTAACCTTATACTGTACTGCATTTTCTTCACATTTGTACTCATAGCAGTTTAGCACTTTTAGACTTCTTCCGTCCCTGGCATTCTATAAAAAAATTTTTTTAGCTGGGTCCATTTCCCTGTAGGTATCCCTTAGCTTTCACTGAGTGCCAAGAGGCCTGTGAGAGAGAGAGGAACGAAAGAAGCTGCTTCTGCAAAACTACTCCCTCCCCCAAATTTCTTAAAGAAATGTGCCACTTCCGAATATCCCCCCCCCCATTCTGTCCCTAGGTGGAAGATAGCACCTCTTTCTTTTTTAAGCAAGACTGGAATGTAATACACAAAAGCCTAGAAATTTAAAAGACAAATACACAAATCAGGTTGGTTGTTAACCACATTCATTTTATTAAATCACAGGCAGTTCTTGAGTAAATGGGCTCAGTTTCAGATTAAAGTGTTCCTTCATTTCGTAAATATATAGATCTGTTGGGCCTTGTTGGTTCTGTGTGACGTGGTATTCTGCGTTCGTCTCAAGGGAGGCTGGTGTTCAGCTCTCACATCTAAACCCAGTAGATCCTTGAAGAATATAGGCTTTAGTTGTGTCATTTTGAGGAGAAGGTGCCACTGGCAGAGACGGTTGTAGGAACCAGAATAAGATTTCACCACGGTACAGTGGTACCTCTACTTACGAATTTAATGCGTTCCGAACGCACATTCGTAAGTAGAAAAAAAAATGTAAGTCGAATCCCATAGGAATGCATTGGGAGAAAAAATTTGTAAGTCGAAGCAACCCTATCTAAAAATTCGTAAGTAGAAAAAATCCTATCTAAACCGCATCCAAGATGGCGGACGGAGCTCCATTGGTAAGTAGAAACATTCGTAAGTAGAGGTACCACTGTATTTCCATAGCATAGCCATAGATAGTCAAGGGGAAAGTTGCCTTCTACAACAAGCACATGCATGAGATGCAAACAACTAATTTGTCATAATTTGTAAAAATAAATAAAAATTGAATGGGTCGCGGATAAATAATCCTCTAAATTTACTAAAGAAGTGTTACAGCACATTTGGCTCTTGGACAAAGATGTTTCTATGCATAGGCAAGTCCTGATAGCACAATGTGCCTGCAGAGATTTAAGTTGTCACTGCCTGCCTTGCTCATTCATGTCCTTTCAAGCAAAATGATAGTTTGCTGTGGCAGAGACAGACCAATACGGGCAGTTTCCTTCAGCTGGCTCTAGCTCTTTGTACACAATTGCCAGGATCCTTTTCTGCGCCTGCCAGCAGCCCTGTGCTGCCACCTTAGCATAACCTGTAATCTGATATTTCTGGACCATGGTTTGTGTATGTGGTGCCACACTGAATTCTCTTGCTGTGTGTTAAACTTGCAGGGCGTGAAGATACTCGACGTGATTGCTAAGCAAAGAATCACCAATGTGCCCCGAGACGATATAAACCTCCGTCCTGATATGTATCCCTGCAGCCTTTGCTGGAAAGATAATTTAACACTGATTATTGGCTGGGGAAATTCAGTAAAGGTACAATTACCTGTCTTTGTAATAAATGCTTGCTGCTATCACAGACAAACAGAGGATTATTTCTGAAAAGTGAAGGCGATAGGGGTGGGGGAGAAGAGAATTTGATTTGACTACTGTGTGGCGAACTCCTGCTGCCATAGAAATGTCATTGGGCTGACCTTCATAAGAAGGAATAATGACAAATGCCCAGTGGTCAGGCGTATTTCTCTGAGCTTGTGCAGTAGGCAAGGCAAGGCTGTGGGGGCTGATCCTCCTTTCTTTGTCTTCGAGAGATGCATTCTGAGAGCTGTTAAAAGAGAGTCGTGAAATTCATTCGCTCTGCTTAGTCCAGGCAGGAAGTACTTAACATGGGCATTTGGGCAACAATTTGTCATTAAAAAAAAAATAAAGCTTAAAAGTTCTGGAAGTGTTTTTATCATAACTCATTTGAAAAAGTAGACATTTTCCAAGAAAGTAAAGGGTTTATTAATATAAATGGGGTTGACATTTTGTTATTCATAATGTTAACGTGCAATTAGCAGCATGGAAAGTGGGTTTTTTTGGGGGGGGTAATTAATCTGTAGATAACGAAAGAGTTGTGGTGTCTTAAAGGCTGCCAAATTTTTGATGGCATCAGATTTCCTAGACAAGAATCTTCTCAGATGCATCTGATGAAGGAGAACAGTTGGTTTGTAGCCATCAGAGTGATCTAAAAGTTTGATTTGCTACAACAGCTTAATGTAACTCCTCATCTGGAATATGCGAAAGCACCAGTAAAATTACTGCTATGTTAGCAGTTCGAAGAAGCTCAAACTTTTCTAGAATTCCGTTCTCTCCTGAGATGTTTTCTTGCTTTATTTGTGCTCTTTCCTGATCTGTTTATTAAAATGCTATCTTGTAATCATCACGTTTGCAAGTTCTTGGGAGGCTTTGCCTATATATAGTTTGAATTAATTGTCTGAATTAATTTTAAGATGTATTTTAATTAATTGATGTCTGTTTTTATGCATATTGTGTTGTTTTTATGATGTTAGCTGCTCTGAGCCTTGGCTGGGGAGGGCAGAATACAAATTAAATTTATTTTATTATTATTATTATTATTATTATTATTAATGAACTCTATTTCCTAAGTTAACTAATCACAATTAACTAACATAATGATCTTATTTTACAGATATGCTCAGTGAAAGAGCGACATGCCAGTGAAATGCGAGATCTGCCAAGTCGTTATGTGGAAATAGGTATGAGTAGGACATGTTTGCCATTAATTTGCAAAAAAGCTTTTTGCAAATAGCTGCTAAAAATAATGCCATCTTTTTTGTTTCGTTTCAAATGTGAGCCTCATTTGCAGAAGCAGAATTCAGTGCATGCAACATTTCACTTGGAAATACTTTGTAGGGGTAGATTTAGGGCTGTGGTATTGCAAAGTATGGCAAATCACTTTATTGAAAAAAATTAACACCCGCCAAAAAAAAATTAGAGTAGCCTTAGGACAAAAGGAATATGACACTTTGGAATCTGTTTGGTCTTCTTTTGTTTGCTTCCTAAACATTCCTTCATTTCCTTTCACTGCCATCAGTGTTTACCCACCTATGGTGATTTTTTTGCTTTAACAGGAATAGTTTTGCCATCACTTCATCCAGGAAACAATACAATATTAAGATAGTATGTAATCCGCTAATGTAACTTTGTCATACTTACTTCCTTTTTTGTATGTATGTCCTCGGCTTTTGGGATTTATTTGTTCCTAAGGTGTGCCTGCTTTGGGTTGCGGGGGCGTGTTTTCTTTGTGGTTTTTGTTCATATATTTTAAAAAATAATTAAGTATAAACAAATAAATATCTTCTTGGTAAAGGTACTCCTGACCATTAGGTCCAGTCGTGGACGACTCTGGTGTTGCGACGCTCACCTCGCTCTATAGGCCGAGGGAGCCGGTGTTTGTCCACAGATAGCATGACTAAGCCGCTTCTGGTGAACCAGAGCAGCACATGGAAACTTCGTTTACCTTCCCGCCGGATCGGTACCTATTTATCTAATTGCACTTGACATGCTTTCGAACTGCTAGGTTGGGAGGAGCTGGGACTGAACAACGGGAGCTCACCCTGTTGCGGGGATTCGAACTACCGACCTTCTGATTGGCAAGCCCTAGGCTCTGTGGTTTAACCCACAGCGCCACCTGCATCCCTGTCTTCTTGGTAGGATCCCTCTAATAGGCAGAAAAACAAAAGAAAACCAAAAACCAGTAATCCTTCATGTAGTCTTCCTGATGAGTAAACAGTTGCAGTTGACTCAAGCATATGAGTGGATAACAGAGGCTGTTTAAACATATTCTTTAGATTTGCCAAGAGTACGAGGAAGGCGAGAGCGCCAGAGAAGAGCAATGTTGTCATAAATCTGCCCAGACACATATAGTAAGGGTGGAGTATTTGTGGAGACAGCTTCTTTATCTTCCGTCTTCCAGCACAGAGTCTCCCTTACATATTTGAGGATCAGTGCTTTATCTCACTTAGCTTCTAACAATCCGTTTGAGATTTCCCATTCTGGTTTCAGTTCACAGCACTTCGGCTCTGTTGAATGCTCTGAACATCACTCCTTTAAACAGGGGCTGGATGAGGCTGGGGGGAAGGTTGTCATTTATCCACGTTGTAACAGAGACTACAATGCCTTTTTTATATCATTTAGGGGCATCTTGCTTAACATTCTCATGTCGTACCAGAACATCTCCTCCTGATTCATAGTCGTCTAAGCTTTCACTTGAGGCAGTTCATGATATATGATAATCTTCTTAAACGATACCAGATACCCCCAGTGACCAGTTGCGATTTTGTTATTGTTCACAAAATGTAGCCTATCAAGTGCAGTGTGGACTGGCTCATATACAACATTTGCTTGCATGACTGGCCTTTCCAGGGGAGGAGTGTCTATGGTGCGCACCCCTCCCCACTCCCGTTTATTCAACTTTTTCATACCTTGTTTTGCATCACAACTGTAGCACTTCCTCTCCTCTCCTCTCTGTAAGGATGCACATAAAGGTACAAAATGTCTTTATGTAGGAACATGGGAAGCTGCCTTATTGTGAGTCAGTCCAACGGTCCCATCTAGCTCAGGATTAACTGGCAGAAGCCCTCCAGGGTTTCAGAAGAGGAATTTTTCCCAGCCCTGTCGGAAGATTCCTGTGGCTGAATCCAGGACCTTCTGCATGCAAAAGCAGCCGCTGTGCCACATAGCTTTGTCCCTTCCCTAGTTTTGTAGAGAGGCTACAAAAGTAGACAAATGATTTGGTCCAGAGCAGCCCTGTAGTTCAAGGGGTTTGCTGTTCTAGAGTAAGACCGATGGGTTCTTTTGTGCTGTTTACCTGGCCTCTTGGCATTGGGTATCTTGGCCAGTTAATGATAGGAGGAGGGGCACTGCGAGGGCCTTGCCCACCACCTCTCCCCTCTGTTGCTGGGAGCGACTGCAGTGTTCAGAAGCCAGGTAAGCAGAGCCACCTTACCCAGCTCCACCAATTGCTCCCATTCATTTCTGCCCACTGTGTTTCCAAACACAGGGTAAGCATGCACACCTGAATACTTTGCTTGATAGATAGATACTTTATTGTCATTGTACTTTAAATAGTACAACGAAATTGAATGCCCTCCCTTAAAAACAAAACAAAAACAGAATTACAGTCATACACATACTGTACATACACATCCCCCTATTCTGTTACACTGTCTTTGTTTAAAGTTGTGGCTTCCAAAGTTTTTGCAGTGTTGGAGGAGAAAGTCGCTTATGTTTCCTTTTCCTTTTGTGTTGTATATTAGCTCTGCTTCCCTTCTGAGGGCAGGTTGCTTTGTATATCTTGAAGGGCTTGGTTTAAGTTTTGCACATTTCACAGTAGCGCGGTAGTCTGCAAGTGTGAGTTAGTGAAGAGCAGTAGCTGGGAGATGGAGGATTGGAGTGGTGTTCAGCTTGTTTTTTTTTAAAAAGTAGGTGCAGTCCTTGTTTCAGAACGTCATCCCTCACTCAAGAGATTCAGTGGTGTTCTGGGTTAAAATGTATGCTGGAGAACAGATTAAAAACCGGGACTCTCTGAAAGAGAAACTTGCGTGCATAGCTGGGTGAAATGGAATCAAAGAAGGTGGAATTTCCTTGTTTCTTTGGTATGTGAGAGTGGGAACAATTGATCGTTTAAATTGTTTGCTAGTGAAGAAGATCCTCAGAACACAGTTGCAATGTCTTCCAAACATAGCCAGGAGAGGCAGACCTGTGTGCATTCAAACCACGTAGCTGCCTTGTGGTAGTTTGTTAGGTGGAGAATATAAGACTAGAGTTGTGATTCCATTCACCATCTGCATGGGCTCTCTAGTATAGTGCTGTCAGTAGCATTCAAGAAATTAGGCTCTTCCAGAGGTAGCTACCAGGGCAGGGCTGCCTCTCTTTCCCTCTGTCTGGGCAGACTGTTGGAAACCTGACTATCCCGTCTTTATAGGGCAATGCTTTTGTTACAGTCTCTCTGTCTGACAGAGGGAGACTGATGCCCTAAGTCCTTCCTGCTACATCCTACAGCATCTGACAGTAGCTAATAATTCCCACTTAAAGTTAACCGTTGCACTTGAATTGTGTGTCTGATGCAGCACAAGTCTCATGGTGATAACAGTATATTCTAGTTTGGCATTATATAAATGTATTTTACACTGGCTCACCGCTTTGTTCCGCGGGGGGGGGGGGGGGGGGGAGATAGAAACCCTGAGCACTTGCCCCTTTAAGTTTTGCTATCTCTGGAGCACAGTATTGGGAAGTACTGCTTCCTCACCTCCTCATTCTGTTGTGGTGCCGCAGTCGTTTTCAAGGGACAAAAAGGAAAACATTTTCCTGCCTGAACTTTGTTAAGCATCTTTTGATTGGTGCTACAAGATAATGCTGGGTTTATGTGTAGCAAAATAAAACGTGATCAGGTTTGACACTGTTAAAAGGTGGCGTTAGGTGCAAAACTTGCTTCCCTTCCCTTTTTGCATTTAGGAAAAAAATGTCATAATTTCCAACTTTTATCTCTCCTTTTTCATTTTTCAATTCATTGATTGCCTTGTTCTTGATGCCTCCTATAAAAACTCTAGCAAAAATGCATCTGCCTAGCAAAGATGTGGGCTAGATGAGTGGATTTTATAGGTTCCGTTGATTACAGCAAAACTATATTTTGGTTGGGAAATACAGGTACTGGATTTAGAAAGAACACTTAACTTTTTTTTTAAAAAAAATGAGAATCTATATGTTATTAATGGCAGTTGTGGATATGCCAGTCCAGCCTGCTTCCCTGGAGCTTCATCCACAGTGGACCTCTACCATGTCCTTTGTATTCATGCAAGTAGTATCTAAATTAGTCAGAACAATGGAATGTATGAGTGGATTGCTACAGCTTCAACTCGTGGTAGATTTCCACGGTGGTCCCTCATTATTAATCATTCAACCAATAAAAAAAATGGATACTTCCTTTGCTTTCCAGTGAACTGCAGTTCCCTTACTGGGAAAACATATTGGATTCCACTGTGCACACCCAGGATTTAAAAAGACTTGTGTGATCCCCGTCATGACTCAAATGTGCGCACCTTTTACCATCATAGAATTTGCTACAAATGAAACAACATGTAAAATGTTTAGAAGACAAATACTGATCTATTTCTCTGGGAATTTATTGGCATAAATGTTAGGATTACAAACTTCATTTGCCTGCTTCAGGGACTATGTATATGAATGGTGCTTCATAATGACAATACAACTCTTAGTTAAGGTCAATATTAAAGCCTGTTTCCTTTTTTTGTTACTCAGTTTCCCAGTTCAACACTGAATTTTACATCAGTGGGATTGCACCTCTCTGTGATCAGCTTGTCCTACTTTCATACGTAAAGGAGATTTCGGAGAAAACGGTAAGTATTTTTCTGCACGCAAACTTCCAAATGGACACACACACAAGTTGTGAGCCAGGCATGCAGGTTTGTTAGTTGGCAAAAAGGTTCTTTAGCACTCAGACTGCAGGTGTTCCACACCTGTTTGTTAGTTGGCCCCAATGTGCTCGGTGGGACTCACCCTTAGGGTTGCCAGACTCAATAGAGGACAGGACTTCTGTGCCTTTAATTGCCCTGCTCTCTTTTGAGTCTGGAAACCTTAAAGAGAAACCAGCAGACCCTTTGTTTAATTTCCAAGCAAAGGGTCTGCTGGTTTCTCTTCAAGGTTTCCAGACTCAAAAGAGAGCAGGGCAATTAAAGGCACAGAAGTCCTGTCCTCTATTGAGTCTGGCAACCCTACTCACCCTTGAGGGAAGTTCACAGAAAATTCCAGACTTACAGCTCTCACCACTAGGAAATACCACCATGCTGGCAAAGGCTAATGGAAACGAGTCCAAAAATACCATGAGGGTACCATGTTGGCCAAAACTGGCCTAGTAGTAACCGAAGGGATTTAAGTGGGGTGACGGACTGTTGCAGCTACTTCATTTTCCAGGTTAGGCTGCAGTTTTAGCTTTTGCAGTACCATTGCAGTACTCTTCACACTTAAAGCAGCAAAAGTCATATTTTGGGGGGGTGGATGGGGAGGTGTTTTGCCCATCTCATAGCAAACAACGGATTGAATGCTGAAGAGCCAGAAGTTGTTCATTCATTCCTCTGTGTTTGTTTTAAATCTTTAATCTTTTGGCACGTGTGTGAACAGGAATTAAAGCTAAATTGCAGAGTGCTGCCTTGACGTTGCCCAGGCTCTTAAATAAAGCCTGTAAAGATGATTGGCTGCAGGTCACTCATGTCGCTGTGAGCGATGTGAGGAGAGCAGCTGCTTGGTACCCTTGCCTCTGTTATATGTGTCCAGCTAGACAAAGGATATATTGGATCACCAGTTCTTCTCGAGAGTGAATCTCCAGAGTCTTCACGACGCATTAGTTTAACAATACAAAATGAAAGAGAGGACAGGAAGGAAGAGGAGAAACCCTTGAAGTTACAGCATTGAGAGGGGCAGATGCTCTTGATCGTCCCTTTGATAGCAAGCTGGCATTAGACAGCCATTGCTATAGTAACCTTGAGCGATGGGGTGCGCACTGTTGCTAGGCAATGAAATGCTGTTGGCTCATGGTAACGCTCAAGTCTATTGAAATCAATAGGGTCAGCTTCTAGCCCTCTTGCAGGACAGCCAGATTATTATTATTTATTATTTTAAGGAAAAGGAACAAAGGTGCTTGTGCAGCTTCTCCCGAGAGAGCTAATGCTGTAGTTCCTCTCGATGAGTGAGTCAAAGAAAACTTATGAAGGAGGAGGTGATGCTGGGAAATGAGGGGATGGTAGGATGCAATTAGTAATACCAATGAGTCAGGATAAAGAAATCTGGCCAATCAAAGTTTACCCCTGTTTGTCAAAAAGCCAACAGGGTAGAGGTTCATTTTCCAAAGCGATGATATGCCCTAGATAGCTATATAAAATTTAGGAGATTTTTTTGTAACAGCAGGTGTTTGGCAACAACACGGGAAGAATGAAACTGTGTTGGGGATTATTTGAGAATTCACGAGGAAAACTTATCAAGAACACATACCACCTATCACCTGCTTGCTGCTCCTTCACGGATGTTAGATTTTTTTTTAAAAAAAAAACTTTTTAATCTTGAACATGCACACCTGAAACTTTTTATGTATAAACTGAAAAAACCAATACCACAGTATTTCAGCCATAGGAGATACATGGGCTAGGAAGCCAGTGCTGCTCGTCACATTTGCGCAAGACGGGAAAATGCAATATTTGTGTAAGGGTGTGATGCAGCTGCTATTTGTGGTGTTTAAAGAGACAGATTCTGGGAATTCTCGATCTTTAACATAGTTTTAAAGTAAAGGGAAATGGCTTATATAAAGATCTTCATGATTTGGTGCAGTTCTCTGAAAATTTCAAGTTTAATAGGCATTCTGTTCACATCCCAATGATATTATGAATCCAGCTGCAGAATGGAGACATTTGTGATCATTTGTAGCCAGCATTGCACTTTGTATATCGTAAGCTTATGTGTAAAGAAATCCGACCAATTAACGTTTGGCTTTTCCATTCTGCCTGATTTAAGATTTTTTGTGTAACCCAGCAGCTCGCATATATCAGCAGAATCTGGCCCAATAAATTTGTTCCTTTAACAACAAATACAATATTGCAACCAGATTCTGCCATGTATTACAATATAGGTAGTCAGAGTAGTAAAAATTCGCTCAGTCCATCACAAGGATGAGACGATTTTGTTGTTTGAATACATGTGCAGCCATGATGTTGTTACAAAAAGGACTTCCTTGAGTTTTATAAAGTTCAGAGGATCGTTACAGAGTCCATTTCCTTATATAGAGAGAGTCCTAGAGACATGTTTTTGAACAACCAGATGTGCAAATATACAAGCAGAACATTTGGGGAGCAGGCAGACTCCTGTAAACAGGGAGAACACAACAGCTAATCCTAGATCACATTGCCACAGAATGACATTTATGAGCCCCTATAGCTCCTCCATGGCTGTTTCCAGTTTAGCTAACTCCTATTTAGCTCCCAGCTCAGTCTGACAATCTCTCTACCCAACTAGCACCAGATTGTTCTGTAAGGGGGAGGGAGTACAGAGTACCCCCCCCCCCCATCATCAAGTGTAGCTCCTCACAGAGTAGCGAAGGAAACACAGACTCCGGGGAGGGAAGTCAGGACACGGAGAGAGAGTGCCCGGGCTCAGGCAGGATGAAAAAGCCCAGACTCCACAGACGGGAGAAGAGAGAAGGGGACCAGGGAGAGAGGGAAAACATGGAACGCAGACCCTTTCCTCCGGTTCCGGAATCACGAAGAAGACGAAAGGGGAGGAGATTCAGTGTCCCGCGCCTTTTATGTTGGGAGCGTTCGCGCCGAGGGGCACTTCCGGATTCTGCATCGGAGTAAGGAGACATGTTTCTGCACCTGCTTCACTGTACATATTAGCACTAATAAACACGTTATGGAAAAGTAACCTGAGGAGCGTCGTTACTCGAGAGTAGTCACCAGAAACCCCTGACATGTTCCTCTGTCTTTTCCACTAGCTGGAAGTTGTGACGTCACAAAGGCTTGAGATGGATTTCCAGTTCCTAAGCACCATTCTGTTCTCTTGCTTTTCAGCAGATGCCAGGTCATTCAAAACTATATAGCAGTAGGTCCGCTGACAATAATCAAGGCAGCAAACCTTGTTACAACACAAGTGATATTTCTGTGGCTATATTAAGTGTTGGCAATAGAGAATCCAAATGAGCAGTTGGAAATGCTTGGGACTTCTCATCTGACCCCTAGCACAAACTTTCATCCCAATGAATTGCCCCCCCCCCTGCACCATTATTGCACACATCAGGCAAAAAGCTTTTTAGGGAGCAGCGCAAGACATCTTCTTGAGACCCTGGGAAAACGCTGCCAGTCAAAGTGAAGGCAGCACTTGGTTAAATGGGAGCTATTTGGCTGACACATTAGAAGGCAAATCTATTCGGGGGGTTTCCATTGGCTGCTTATGCAGAAAAAAAACTTGGTTGCAAAAGGATACAATTCAGACGATCTTTTCAGGTATATTACCGGTAGAAAACATCAACAACACGTTGTGTGCTTCAGTGCTGAATATGTGGTTTTCTTTCCCCCAGGAAAAGGAGTGTTGTGCCAGACCTAGGCTGGATATAATCCAGCCATTTCCTGAATCTTGTGAAGAAATCTCCTCCGATGCTCTAACTGTGAGGCGCTTCCAAGAAAACGAATGCCGTGATTATTGTTTGGGTGAGAAATTTGCAGTAGTCTGGCCATTATTTTATATGCTGTTTTGATTGTCAATTTGCGTTCAGGTCCAGGATTCCATTAGGGTTAAGCCATTGTTCTGCGAAGCACAAGGCGCTAAGGGTGGAATTAGAGCATTGCTCCGGTTGTCAGGATCGGCATGTCCAAATGTTACAGTGTTGATGGTGGATGATTTCAGCAAGAGCCTTGCAATTGGTTGCGTGGCAGTACTCTGAAACTGATCCCGTGGACCCTTAGTCCTTCTAATGGACCAGTACATTTGTTTCTGATCTCTTAACCAGTCCCTTAAGAGAGATCAGCGACTGTTTGCAGAGGTCCATTGTTAAGGAGTGTTTTGTTTGTTTCATTGGGGGGTTGTTTGTTGCTGGGTTTATTTTTGGTAATGCACATGGGTGAATTTAAGAAATACTGAGATGCCACATTAATTTACTCAAGCAAAAGGCATCCAGAGCACCTGCTTTCAAAGAAGTCAAAGCTTTTTGTCTTTTGCAGAATATTCAGAGGGCGAATCCCTGTTTTATATCATCAGCCCAAGAGATGTTGTTGTGGCCAAAGAACGTGACCAGGATGACCATATTGAATGGCTCTTGGAAAAGAAGAAATATGAAGTAACTTTTGCACTTTCCTCTTTAAATTCTTGTCAGTGTCAATGAGTAGACCTCTCTGAGTGACTTGTTTTCTGTTTTATGACTTCTTAAATAGAGTTCAGGTTTTTTTACAGGAATCATTCCTGTGTTAATTAGAAAAGACCCAACAGGTTTAGGTGACAAGAGGTTGCCCTCTCCATCCACAGCTCATTGCTGTGCATTTGCCATAGTGTTGTAGGCTTGGGGTTTGTCCCATCGAATTCAGTAGGACATGTTTATAAGTAGACATGTATACGATTGCACTATAAGCAACATATATGAGAGCAGCATCTGCTTCTGCCTGAATTGTACTATTTGTGTTCACTTTATTTTTCCTGTCCTTTAAAGTGTTGCCCCCTTCCTCTGTGGTGTTTCACAACAATTAGAATTAGCAGCATTTCCTTAAAAATATATAGGTTAGTTGCTTTAAAAGAATGAAACTGTCCACCAGACTGGAGAATTTCTCTCTCTCTCGCTCTGTGTGTGTGTGTGTGTGTGTGTGTGTGTGTGAAAGAGAGAGAGAGAGAGAGACTAAAATCAGAGGAGTTATTTGGGAATTATTTTCACTTGCCTATCAGAAGAGACCAATAGTCTGTTGTCCTACAGAAATCCTCTGTATACATGAGAGTGACCCCATCAAGCCCTTACATCTAAATAGACCTGCATTGGATTAGGAGTTCTGATTTGAGATAACCATGGTGAAAATTGAGGCGGAGTGATCTCTGTTCTAGTTTAGTTCATCCAGAACACTTTTGCTTCTGGCTCCACCCACCAGGCCCCACCAGGAAAAAAGATTGCATACCCTGGTCTAAGGTTTAACAGTTGTCGGAAATTCCTGATGCAGTGGCTGCAAGCAGTCAAAATGAAGTATGACGCTGAAAATGAAAGTTAGTTTCCTGATTTTGCATACTTTATTTCAGTTTTTAATCATCTTAAGTTCATTTGACTGCATAATACAGCACTTTTAGCTCAGAATTCCAGCTTGTGCATTAGGAATTGTTGGGGTTCATCAAGCTATCTGTTAGGCTTTTCATTTATCAAAGAAAGGGAACCTGAAAAATATACAGTGGAACCTCGGTTTACGAACATCTCGGTTTACGAATGTTCGGTTTACGAACGCCGCAGACCCATCTGGAACGGATTAATCCACTTTCCATTACTTTCAATGGGAAAGTTCGCTTCAGTTTATGAACGCTTCAGTTAATGAACAGACTTCTGGAACCAATTGTGTTCATAAACCAAGGCACCACTGTATGTGATAAACACTTTATGCAGCATTTAAGTATTCAGTTGCCTTTAAGGCTGGGTTCCCCAGGAAAAGGTGGTAGTTTCTAACACAGGTTTTTGTTATGAAGTTTGTGAACTCTCTTATGCTGTGAATAACTACAAGTAAATAAAGGGAGCAAACACATGCTTCTGTTCCCGGTTTGTTATAGTCTCATTTGCGTTTCACGCTGAAAACGTTCAAGTGGGTTAATTCTTCCTAAGGCATATATGCAAGTTGGTCCACATTGAACTTCATTATGCACAAAGCACTGTTTCATTGGATTGTAAAGGCTTTCAGGCATATTCCACAGAAAGCCCTTTGTTTAATAGCCAGGGAATAGCTTGTGTTGTAACCCGCATTAAGCTTTCAGTTTTCATTTTGGGTAGCAAGAAGGTAGCTCTATTTCTGCACCCACGAGATGCCAGCTCAATGGATAAGCCACAAATTAAACTTAATGAAAAATCATTCTCTTACTAGTGGTGGATTTATTCTTTGTCTTTTAGTTGAGCACTCAGAAAACAAATCAAGGTACCTTTTTTGACAGGTGTCTCTACAGCAGAGGCTTTTCTGCTGGAAAATGAACTCCTGTGATTGTACCTCATATGGTGTCATCCTCCTGAAATTTGATCTTGATGCACTAATGTGGAGTGAACCCAGATGGATCCCAAGATCCCCCCCCCTTTTCTTTTAACAATTGCTTTTGTTTGAGTATGAATTCAAAGCTGTTCATTCGACCGTGACATTAAACGTTCTAGTGTTTTCAAACACAAGGCACAAGAGACAAAGCCACAGTTTTCCAGATTTCTCTACAGAAGTTTTGAATACTTGACTCGGGTGTCATCTTTGCTTGTATTTATATAGGAGGCTTTGATGGCAGCTGAGATCAGTCAGAAGACCATGAAAAAGCACAAGATTCAGGTAAGTCTGCAAGCTTGATTTGAATTCTTTTAAGAAAAAGAAGGCATACAAAAGGCTCCCGACCTTTCAGAAATAAATTAATAGTTTCCCTCTGCGCTAAGCGAGGCCTAAGGTTACATGTATGGGTTGTTTTGTGCCTAGTTCCCCCCATTCCACCTGTAAAATCTACTGGCACCAGGGCCATCTTAAGCATATCCGGTGCCGTGGTGCGAAGATCCCTCCGGCACCCCCCCTTTCCCAGAGTTGTTGACCTTTTTTAGGAAGGGATCCCCAGAGTTGTTGACCTTTTTTAGGGAGCTGATACCACACTTGCATATTATCTCTGCTTGGGAAAAGAAAACAGGAAACATAAACAAACTGTTTTTTGTTGCCTGTTTATTGCGTGTCGAGGTCCCCAAACCACCCCTCAAAGTAAAACACACTCCACACAGAATTTTTTAAGGTTTTGGGCATAAATTTGGCCATAACTTTATTAAAATGCAAAATATGTGAGTGCCACGAGATCACAAGGGAGGGAAGGGGATCGCGAGGCAAGGAGCCTCTCTCTCCCAGACAGCAGGAGGAAGCGGCGAGTCCGAGGGAGCGCACGACCTGGGGCCAGTCAGACCCACCACCTGCAGCCGCCTCCTCCACAGGGCTCGCCCCTGCCCACCCCCGCCTCTCCTTCGGAAAGTTCCAGAACAGCCCCCCCCACGCACGCAGCTACCGGGCACCCCAGCCCCTATTAAATACCCCCCACCTGCGCCTCGCCGGAGCCCGGCACTCAGCTGGCCTCAGGCAAAGGGCAGAGAGCAGCAGGAGAAGCCGCGAAGGCGGCTGCAGCGGGTGGCAGCGGCAGAGGGGGTCTCCATGCCATCCCACCTCCCTGCGAAGCGCCAGGCGAACAGTGACTTTGGGCTCTGCCACTCCTGAGGCGAGGGGACGAAGGAAGGGCGGGTAGGCGGGCGAAGACGCGCAGACGGCCCCTCCTCACGCGCTCTCTCTTGAGCTGCTCTTTCGCTTTCCCTCAGGCAGTGCGCTCGGCTCTCCAGAGTGCGAGGTGCTCAGCTGTGGGAGGAGGGAGACAGAGGCCGTGGCGACTGCAGGGGGCGGGGGAGAAGCTTTTCCCATTGGCCCCGCAGGGCACGCTCGAAGCATGGGCAGGGAGGTGGGGGGCAGAGCAGCAGCGCCCCAGGTGGCCAGACGCCCTTGCGCATTGCGCCACCCAGCCCAGGCCTAGAGACGGCAATGACTAGCACTTAACTTGCCCCCTGAAGTCAAAGTGCCCCACCGTTCTCTTCCCTCTGGGTGTGGGGCTGTGGGAGGGAAATGCCAGTATCGGGATGCAGATAATTTGCATATGTCATGGTAGGAGAGGGTGAAACTAGACGCATTATTGCTGTTTGTCATAAGATCTGGTTTGGCCCAGGAACAGATCATAGTCACTGCCCAGTCAACCTTAATACATACACTATTTATCTTAGTGACACACTCAGGCAGTTTAATTTGCCACTCTAAACCTAAGGGCATCCCAAGCGGAGTTTGAGCCAGGGCTTGTCAGTTCTTGGCTATGGAGTGCATGGCTCAGTCCCAGGATCACGAAGAAAATCATGCTTCTAAGCCTGTGCAAACGAAACAAAATCAAAAACTTTGCCACTTGGCCAATATGGTCTGCCCTACATGTGAAATTAGTTTCTAAGTCAGGATTTTGCTTTCAGCCTCGTGACTCTTTTACCTTTTTCTCTGGGATTGAGAGAGAGAATGGGAGAGAGTTTTGGCTGCTGTTCCCCACCTTTTGCCTGCCTCAACTTCATGATCTCTGGGCATGCAGGGTCACATGCAATCCATATGCACAAGGCTGCCTTAATTTCTGTGCTTATATTTGTATTTGATGTTTCCCCCATTGTAAGTTAAAGTTAAATGTTTCTCAGACTTTCAGTGAAGCAAGTACTGGAACAGAGATACTGTTGTTGCTGTTTTTAAAAAAGAAACCCAGTTTGCACTACTTTTAACTACTTGGATGTTTGTTCCCGCCACCCACCCTTTTCCTGTGTAAATGTATCGTGCTGCAGAAATGTGAAGTAGTGTGTTAGGAGCAAAAACATTTTTCTAAGCATGCTAGAAAGTTGCAAAGTAGTAAAATGGAAAACAATATTGCGAACCGCCCTGTGATCCTTGGATGAAGAGCGGTATAGAAATTTAATAAATAGTAATGATTATCCAGAGGAGGAAGAGTGGCAATTAGTCCAATATGATTAGATGTCGGACAGGGAATGCTCTCCAGATGTTGTGGTTTCCTCCAGACATTACTAGATTACATTGGCTTCTCGTGATTTAAGACAGTTCAGAAAGCAGAATGGAATGTTATCTTAGTAACCAACAGTAAGGAACCTGTGGCCCTGCAGGTGTCGTTGCGCCAACTTCTCTCATCCCTGGTCATTTAGACTGGGGGTCATGGCGTGTGGAGCCCAATCACACCTGGGCGAACCACAGTTTTCACATCCCTGTTATATAAGCATTCATGAACAATAACACTTCATGGTTTAGACCAACCTTTCTCAACATTGAGTTCCCACCATCCCTGACCACTGGTCCTGCTGCCTAGGGATGATGGGAGTTGTAGTCCAGCAACTTTGAGAAAGGCTGGTGTAGACTGATCCTCTCTATTAATGCCCTGCACCTCTGCAAGTCTTTCTTTCTTTCTTTCTTTCTTTTTTCTTTCTTTCTTTCTTTCTTTCTTTCTTTCTTTCTTTCTTTCTTTCTTTCTTTCTTTCTTTCTGCTCAGTCACTTTCCCAACATAGGAGAATTATTACCCAAGAGCTGGGAGGGACAGGGAGATAATAGAAACAAGACCAGGAAGAATATAATCTGATTTGCACCTATATTTAAAATTTAAAATTATTTTAAGTGCTCTTTATAGTAAGCCGTTTGATAATACACAAACAAGCATGTTTGTTACCGAGGAATAAGAAACTTGAGATACCCTACAAAAAAACAACAACACATCCTGGTATTTGATTCTAACAAGTCACTTGAATACAAATGCCAGACCCTTGGCTGCGGAAGGATGTGTGCAATTCTTAGATGTACTTTTAACTAATTGTATTTTATTTTCGCCCCAGGATATAGGTTTAGCCTACATAAACCATCTGATGGAAATTGGAGAGTATGACCTGGCAGCACGGTAATATGTTTAGTTTGAATGCATTGGGGTACAATTGTGTGCACCTCTGTGATTGTGTACACTGTTTGTGTGTGCAAGCTGTACACATGGCGGGTAATATTTTGATAAACTGGATTATTCTGAAACGTTGCCTGTTTGCTTACCCAGATTAATGTTAGTATGCTTTTGATATAGATGACAGTGAGTGAGGTTTAATGTACATAACCACCTATTTGGGGGGGGGGGTTCCCCATTTTGGTTTTGCTCTTTGGGCTCCCCTTGTGCTGAATGGTTCTGAGGTTAAGTGCCCCAAGACTTGTTGGAGCTCCATGTAGTTTCAGCAGGCTGCAGGAGCCCTTGTGCATGTTGGGCTCTGGATTATGGTCAGTAAGTTTATGTTCTGAACAGTGACCTAAGCTGGAATTAGAAGCAATACAATAAAGGATCCCAAATAACTTGGAGGTTGGTACACAAATGGTGCTGCTGTGCATAGATGGAAGATGATTTTGAAGTGGCAACCTGATTTATGAGCCTCTTCTCCCTTCTATATACCAGGAAATGCCAGAAAATACTTGGCAAGAACACAGATCTCTGGGAATTTGAGGTGCACAGGTTTAAAGAAATCGGACAGCTTAAGGTATGTAGAGTCACATATTTTTCAGGAAATTTCTCTGGCTGGTTATGTCAGTTCATAGAGCCACCTGCCAGGATTCTATGCATGTGGCGAAGTGTGACTCAACGCACTTCTTCACCATGCGTATAAGCTAATGCCTGGGCTAGTGTGAGCATTATACCCTTTTACAGCTATGGAATATAGGCTTTTCCACATTTCCCCCCACCCCTTTTTCCGTGAAAGAACATTCACATTCCTAGCACATGTGCTTTATGTTACCTTGCCCACATGGGAGGTTTGTGTGTATCTGCATATTCCTCCATCTGTGGGTTATCTGTAGGAGGTTTAGTAGCACGGTCATACCCCATTTATGTATCCCTCTGATGCCTTCAGTTTTATATTTTTATATTTTTATGTATCCCTCTGATGCCTTCAGTTTTATATGTTTATCTTTGTATTGAGAAATGTTTTTTGTTTCTGACTATCGGTCGAATAAAGTATATTGATTGATTGATTGATTGATATTCCTCCATCATGTACACAAAATCCCTTCCTAGGTGAGTGTGTGAACAGAGTTAAGGAATAGCATCATGTATCTTTTGATTCCAAAACTTAACAGATTGGTATTCGTTGCCACACAGAAAGCTTGGCACAAGATGCTGCAAAACTGTTCCTGAAGTTTAAAATGCAGCAAGACGCACAGTTTTCCGGTTCTTGTACAATATGTTACGTCTTAGTGGTGACTAACAGCCGAACTGCAACCCTCCCAGGTTGAAGTTTACCCCTTTTCCTTCCCCGCAGAGTTGTATTTGTTCACAAAAGCCCCTGCTTGGAAGAAGAGAGCATAGTCGGTCTCTCTGACCTTGTGACTCACTTCTTTTGCACATCCTTTGACTCATTAGTAAGAGCACCAAGAAATAATTACGTTTCAGGCGAACAGATGGCTATTCTGTTGTGTGCTACAAAAGATAGGAGGGAGAGGAAAGAATTCTGCCACTTTTCTGTGCCTTGCTAGCATAGCAAACCAAGTAATCTAATGGAGCATGTTTGTTAGCAAGCTTTTAAGTTAATAAATTGCCCGTGGCATACAGCTAAAGGACTGTCACTTCCAGAGCAGTAGAAAGCATTTATGAACATGCCCTCTAATAACATATACACGTTTTCTTTCCAAGTTTTATGCTTTCCTATTCAAAGTCGATGAGCCAAAAGGGGCATATTATTAAGATCTCGCAGCAGGTGGCCCCTTGCTGCTTTTTGAGCTGTTAAATTCTGCTCGGGAGTGTGAAGGTGTCGCAGCATTGTGGCTTGTCTTGTAGCATCTGCCTTCTTACGGAATTAAAGATAGAGGGGGAGACAACAGCACCGCTTGCGGGTTTTTTAGAGGTTTGGTGTGCACTTTGCCACATTGAAAGATAACCTCTCAAGTCCGTTTGCCTCTATTTCGCTTCAATAAGGGTCTTCAGAATGTGTGTAGGTAAAATTGTGATGTGCTGTTTTCACCATCACCACTCCCTTCTGAATTTATTTCCTGCCGCTTGGATGTGAATGTCTTGAGCAGATGTCTCCACTTATGCCATCCAGCAGACTGTAAAATTTAGAAAATATTTGTAGGCTTTCCAAAAAGCCTCTCTGTTAAATTACTGCCTTTCTAAACAGGTGGTTGTTTTCACCTTTCTGAAAGCAGATCACAGAAAGACAGAAGATGCTGTGCAATAAAGCTCCTCTCTTGTAAGCTGCAATGTTAACATGAGCTGCCTTTATCCCTCTTGCAGTGATTCTAATCTACCTTGAGCTACTATGGTTCCGTGGTGGTAGTCAACAAGCGTTAGTATCTGTCATGTGCATCCAATTTAATCACATAACAGGGTCCTCAAAATGTGTCTGGGCTGCAAATTAGTTTGATCCTGCTGCTAACTTTTAAAAAAACTTGGATCACTTAAAAGGCCCTGGGAAAAAAAAGTTCTATCTAGTTATTGACCCCTTCCATGCTGCTTTGGAAATGCATCCTGTGTCAGAATGTAGTTGGGCTCAATTTTGGACAAAAGATATTATTTGCTTTCTGTTACCCTCTTGGGGGACCCAGGTGGCGCTGTGGGCTAAACCACTGAGCCTAGGGCTTGCTGATCAGAAGGTCGGCGGTTTGAATCCCTGTGACGGGGTGAGCTCCCGTTGCTTGGTCCCAGCTCCTGCCAACCTAGCAGTTCGAAAGCACATCAAAATGCAAGTAGATAATTAGGAACCGCTATAGCGGGAAGGTAAACGGCGTTTCCATGTGCTGCTCTGGTTTGCCAGACCTGGAAGCTATACGCCGGCTCCCTCGGCCAATAATGCGAGATGAGCGCGCAACCCCAGAGTCGGTCATGACTGGACCTAATGGTCAGGGGTCCCTTTACCTTTACCTTAAACTCTTAAGCATCACTTTTATTTCTGGCCAAAATCCATCCCCAGCAACTGTACAAGAGCCTTTTCATAGGCATGGAAACAGGGAGTCATGTGCCCTATTCTAGGTTTGTTCTCCAGTATACAATTTCCTTAAGGAAGAAACCCAAAACGGCTTAGGACTCCAATCAAGCCTACCCTCTTTTCCTCCTCCCTATTTAAATGCAACCCCATTTACCTGAATGCATTAGGTGTTCTTTAGACCAACTGGGATAAATTTCATTGCACAGCTCTTTCAAAATTGCCGCCGGTATAATTTTTCACTCCTTCTATTGAGAACGCTCTCAGAATGTCTTGATGTTGATAGCATTTTACTGCATTCTAGTTTTCCACAGCAATTTGAGCAGTCTCTCTCACACACACACTCACAAAATTTTGTTCTCTCTCAAATGCAAGGTTTTGAGCCTCTTTTGTTCCATTTCCTCTCATAGGCGATTAGCCGCTATTTGCCAAGACGGGATTCGGTCCTGAAGCCTTTTATCTATGAAATGGTCCTGCATGAATTTCTGGAGAGTGACTATGAGGTACCACATTATCTCTTTTGAATGCCATTGACAGGGAATAGCATCTAGCAGCGCAGTGGTGAAGCAGAGATTGGGGTGAGGCATAGCAGCTGTCACAAAGATACATGGCTGTCACACAGCCAACAGTGAGCGCGACACTGTGAGCCAGGCGAGGATCTTGTAAGGACACAGCAGCCAGTATAACGCCATGTGGCCAGCCTCTGCCGCTCTGCTTCCTGGTATAGCACAATGGGGCGGTTCACAGCTGCTGCTCTCGTTACATTCACACAGAGTAGTACCCTTAAAGCAGTGTAAGGTCAGTGGGCTGCATTCAGCCAATGAAGAATTTCTCCCTTGACAACTGACACTAAGCAAGGACACTAAATACAGGATGGGAGGCTTGAGAGCAGTACATGTGAAAAGGACCCAGGAGTCCTGGTAGACCACAAACTTGACATGAGTCAACAGTGTGATGCAGCAGCTAAGAAAGCCAAGGCAATTCTTGGCTGCATCAATAGGAGTATAGCATCTAGATCAAGGGAAGTAATAGTACCACTGGATTCTGCTCTGGTCAGACCTCACCTGGAGTACTGTGTCCAGTTCTGGGCACCACAGTTCAAGAAGGATACTGACAAGCTGGAACGTGTCCAGAGGAGGGCAACCAAAATGGTCAAAGGCCTGGAAACGATGCCTTATGAGGAATGGCTTAGGGAGCTGGGTATGTTTAGCCTGGAGAAGAGAAGGTTAAGGGGTGATATGATAGCCATGTTCAAATATATAAAAGGATGTCATATAGAAGAGGGTGAAAGGTTGTTTTCTGCTGCTCCAGAGAAGCAGACACGGAGCAATGGATTCAAACTATAAGAAAGAAGATTCCACCTAAACATTAGGAAGAACTTCCTGACAGTAAGAGCTGTTCAACAGTGGAATTTGCTGCCAAGGGGTGTGGTGGAGTCTCCTTCTTTGGAGGTCTTTAAGCAGAGACTTGACAGCCATATGTCAAGAATGCTTTGATGGTGTTTCCTGCTTGGCAGGGGGTTGGACTGGATGGCCCTTGTGGTCTCTTCCAACTCTATGATTCCATGAGAAAAACCTTTGCAGTCTGGATGCTGGCAAGAGCTCTTGCGTGGTCTGTCCTTCCCACTTCATGGAGTACCACTTGCACTCTAAGGCAATATAAAAATGCAAGAACTCGGTTTATTGATTCATTCATATGCAACCATGTAAAAATCCCAGAGCAGTTTATGTCATAAAACCTTGAAATGCAAAAGAATCCACTCAACATACTCAATTTGAATTCTGCACCAGTCTTCAGCAAACCTCGTTCCCTCCAGATATTGTCGGCCTACAACTCCCATCAGCCTTTGCCTTTGCTGGCTAGTGCTGATGGGAATTGTAGACCAACAGCATGTGCAGAAGGGCACCGCGTTGCCAAAGGCTGCTGTACAGAATTATCCGGTATACAGAGGAATACTGCAAAACATAGGAATGTTTAGGAAGCTGTTTGACTGCAGGCTGGAATAGGCAACAGTTTATATAAGTTTGTTGAGTTATCTGTTTTACTAAATGAAAAACAGCTGCGTTGCATTTGCGCTGCAAACAGCACAATAGTGTCCAAAGTACTTTCAGGTTAACCTTCAGCAGTGATAAGTGAAAACAAAGGAAACTGTAAAATGAGCAAATAAATGCATGAATAATCAATGACCTGCTCTTCCATGGTCTTGGGAGTGTATTATCTTAGAACTATTCTAGGAGAATTGAAATAAGCAGAATATTACTTTCTTCCTCTGTTCAATTATTCTAAAGTGTGACAATTTAGTTCCACTTCGTTATTCATAATAGTAAAGGTAACATCTCCATACTCTCTGGATTCTATATTTGAAAAATGTAAAATGTCTCAGCAATTTAAGCTCCCCAGAATGGGGGGGGGGATCCACTTCCATTTGTTCAATAGCAGTGCAGTATTGTATATATTCCTGCACATAAATCACCTTGGGTCAATACAGCCAAACACTCACTAAAGGCAACCTACCACAGGATGTAGAGAATCACTTTGTGATCCAGATAGATAGATCTCGCCCAACTTGTGTGGTGAACAGAGTTTTATAGCACTTGAAATCCCGGGAAACAGGGAGTGGTATGGCTATTGGGAAGATCTTCAACTTTTTAGGCAATGGCTTTGCTGGTTTTAAAGTTTGAATGCACTGGTTGATGAATGATGAGTGATTTTTTTTCCCATTTCAAGGGTTTTGCAACATTAATTAAGGAGTGGCCTGGGAACCTTTATAACAACGCAATCATTGTCCAAGCAGTAGTGGACCATCTGAAGAAAGATCCACAGAACAGGACTTTGCTGAAAACCCTCGCAGAGTTGTAAGTCTATAATGCATTTGAATGGCTGCCCTGAGTTTTTTTTTAACTGTTTCTGTTCTTTAAAGAACTGAGCATGTTTAACTACAGTGCCCTTCCTTGGACCGCCAGGGTTTTACACATTTATCTCTACAGAGAATTAGTTTGTGCTCCTCCCACCCCTTATTTCACAGTCGCTGGGCAGGTTTGCATCCTTTTCAGTGTGTGTGTGTGTGTATAAAATCTGTTGCACTAGGGAAAGCAGAATAGAATGTGGCATAAGGAAGCCATTTTTAAAATTAAAATTAGCCAGGGAATGTATTACTCAAAGAGTTTTTTGCAAAGTACAGGAGAGGCAGAGTCTCAGACTGGGGCACCCAGAAATCAGAACCTTTTGCACCTTCCTTCCTGTGTCGCTAGTGTTCTGCACCCCTTGCAAACGCGGGTAGGTGCTGCCATATGGGGCATCCCATGGGCATGAACACTGGCATGTATACTGCCAATCAGCTCATACCAGAAGCCATGAAGCCCTAACATTCATGTGAGCATTTTGTCATTGGGAGAACCTGCCTCATCCATCCCTCCTTCCTTGCCAGCCTTCACAACCAAAGCACCACTCTCTCTGAGATCGCATCCTCAGCCTTTTGCATCTTCGCCTATTTTCAATGGAGCCAGACTCTGAGTGATGGAATCAGTGGGAGAACCCTCTTGCTTTATTTTGGTTTTGCACAAGGAAGCGTGGTTTCGTTCTCTCCCCTTTCTGAGTATCTCTCCCAGTCCTCAGGCCAAGTGCAGTCATTTGACAGACAGTCGCCTCACACATTGGCCTGGCTCGCACATTTTGATAAGCCAAACTCTGGCTCACTGGAACCACATGAACATTAGGGCCCCCAGAGAGAAGCTTGCGGCCATTTTGCTCTTCCCCAGCCTTTTTGTGGGGGAGGAGGGGGAAAGGAGATTGTTAGCCGCTTTGAGACTACTTCGGGTAGTGATAAAGCGGGATATCAAATCCAAACTCCTCCTCCTCCTCCTCCTCCTCCTCCTCCTCCTCTTCTTGTTGATGCTTGCCTTTATAGCCCTAAATGGCCTCGGTCCAGTATACCTGAAGGAGCGTCTCCACCCCCATCGTTCTGCCCGGACACTGAGGTCCAGCACCGAGGGCCTTCTGGCAGTTCCCTCGTTGTGAGAAGCCAAGTTGCAGGGAACTAGGCAGAGGGCCTTGTGTGGCAATATGCCCTCCTTCCCCAGAATAAAGACTCATGACACCGGGATTAAGATTTAATTAATTGGGTGGTTAAGGCCACAACTTTATTAATTATGCATGTAGAGCGGAATTGGCTTAGGCGTTGGAACCTAACAGACTATATCCGACTCCAACCCGTGTGTTGAAGTCTGTGAGAAGTTAACCACCAGAAAGGAGCCCCACGACGTAGATCTACTAGAGCTCCTCCTGTGGCCACCGAAGGGGCGTGCCTTACGGCCCAGGCAACTCCAGGCTCAGGACCAAGCCTCGCCCCCGGAATCCTTTAACGGAATTACTTCTCCAAATTAGGGCAGCTGATGACGTAACTTGCCCCTCCTCCATCTAATTGTTATGCAAATTTCCAACGCCTAACCGCCACTCGAGCCCCTCCAGGCTCGCCGCCAATCCGCTCACATGTGAATACCACCCTACTTCCCAATTCGAAATTAATTATTTAATTATTTTAACGCTTCAACATTATTAAAGGGCTGTGGTCCTAATCTCTTATTCGCCTAGTTATGTACTCTAACACGTAACCAATCTCGGATTCCCGTAGTTATGTTCTCGAGCCAGATATCATTCCCCATAGGCGACAGATGTACACCGTCATAGCGATAAAGGGCTGCTTCACTCTGTTTCAAACTTGGGTGTGAGACGACTCGGCCATTCAAGGATAACACTCTGCGGATCACAAAGGAATTCAGGCGCCGCCTGGTTCTGTTCAGAGCGATAGGGCAACGTCCATCGCGCCAAATGCGCCTCTCCAGCAAGGAGGACCAAAGCAGCGTCATCACCGGGCAGGAGTCCAATAGGATATCAAAGTCACTGAATATTTTCAATTTCAAGTCCACTGCATTACGGTAGGCAAGGTCATTCTCCCCTAGCTGCAGCACCAGCAGGTCAGGGTAGCCGAGTGAAGCAGCCCGGTTTTTGATGGTCGGCAGCAACTCGTCCCACCTCCGACGCAGGCGCGGAAGTGGCTTTCTCGGTGGTGGCGCCTGCCCTGTGGAACGCCCTCCCAACAGATGTCAAAGAGGAAAACAACTACCAGACTTTTAGAAGACATTTGAAGGCAACCCTGTTCAGGGAGGCTTTTAATGTTTAATAGATTATTGTGTTTTATTTTTCTGTTGAAAGCCGCCCAGAGTGGCTGGGGAAACCCAGCCAGATGGGCGGGGTATAAATAAATTATTATTATTATTATTATTATTATTATTATTATTATTATTATTATCATCTCAACCCAGTCTTGTCGTTAAGTTTTATCCTTGCTGGCCATGAGCTGCAGCCCAGATTTATTTGCATGGTTCCAGGAAGCCATAGTTTGGTTTACTGTGACATATGAACCAGGTCATCATGTTCCCACCCCACCCCCACCCAAAAGAAAGCCTTTATAAGGATATCTAGGTGAAGAGAAATACACCCCTACAAACATCCCTGTGTTGAAGTGCAATTCTTCACCGTTTGTGTGAAGCTTGTGACAACCTTTGAAATGTTTCTTGATGAGAAGATGGGCCATGGGTTATGGGTCATTGGTGTCCAGTACACAAGAACAATGAAGAACCGAGAATTGCATCCAATTACTTTTCTAATACATATATATATAAAGAAGGGAAGTATTTTCCATTATTCTAAATGATGGCCCAACGTTTAAGCAATTTGTGTCGAGCTTTTAGCAAAACTGTGAATGCTGGTGGATGACTTTTTCAAAAGGCCCACATCTAGGTCTATTCATAACGTGTGATCCTCTTTATCAGGTACACCTATGACCAACGCTACGGAAAGGCCCTTGAAATTTATCTCACACTGAGACATAAAGATGTTTTCCAGCTGATCCACAAACACAATCTTTTCAGCTCCATCAGGGACAAAATTGTTCTGCTAATGGAGTTTGATTCAGAGGTATGATGGCTTTAAAGTGGTGGGTTTTTTATATTTTTGGCTGTAAGAATTTTAGCAGAGAGGAAAAAATATTATTTAACCAAGTGAACTTCATATTTTGGATAAACTGATGTGTGAGAATGTCGACACCAAATGGCTGCATTGGTTATATTTTCACAAAACAATTTTTTACAGTGAGTTTGTTTTTACGCTAACACTTTTGGGGAAAAACATCTTTATTGTTTGACATTAAGGAAAAGAAAATGGTCATATAAACTTGGGGAAATCATATTTTGTGTGATCTGCATCCATAAATCTAGGTGGAAGAGCCAAATATAAACAGCAGGAATCCAGACATTGAGAAATTTGAAATAGGTCCTTTTTGAAGATCCCTATAACCTTCCCCCAAAAATATGTCACTTAATGAACCAAAGTGCTAATTGTTTGAAGAAACAGTTTTAATTTAGCACACATCACACATGTAGTGTAGATATTCTCGCCATTTCCCCTCCCCAATTTTCTGTTGGTTAATCTACTTGTGAAAGCTCTCCATTCTTTAACCTGTATTCAAAAAGTAAAGTTGTGTGCCTGGAAAAAACCCTCTTTGCTTTCAATCAATTGACCAAAAACTCTCAAGTGTTGGAAAAGCTTTGGGCAGGGAGTGTTAGAGGCACTGAGCATTGGAAGCTGCTTTCATTCATGTGACAGCAGCTGTTTCTCAAGTCTTAAGGCAGATGTAAGCATTTAAAATACGACCAACTCTGGGAGTATCTAGATGTTGTAGATTACAACTCCCATCACTGTTTCCTGGTTGAGCCATTCACTTCTCACTGCAATGAAAAGAGCAGAATAAGGAGTGTGCAGATCTGCAGCCCACTTTCTAAGGGTGAACATAGCCTTGGGATGAAAGCCACTAAAGATTGTGTTTAGTTTAATAGGAGTTTACACAGAGAATTTGCATTGTTACGGCTTTCACCTTTAATACGTGTTCTGTATGGGGCATCATTGATTATGCCAATATAGATCTGGCACCTGTGGCAGTCTTCCACTGCCAGCCAAATTCCGGAAAGCATTTTGCGTTCTCATCAAGCACCATCTGTCTTCGCTGGCCGCGGAAGCCCCACATACGCCGGGGCTTGTAGCCATAGACATTGTAATGCAACCAGCGAGCATCTCGTTCTTCCACCGACAGCCCTGCCCTCTCCTTCCCAACACACACTATAAACTGCATAGCCATTTTTGTTGTTCACAAGACAGAGTAAGTTCCTTCAAAATCTGTCTGTACACAGAACCGTGTTAAATTGTGATTTTACATATCTCTTATCTGCCGTGGACGTTTTGTTTGTTTTAGAAAGCAGTTGACATGCTTTTGGATAATGAAGACAAGATCTCTGTGAGTACAACCATTTCGTTATGTTATTGACCGACTCCTTCCTATCCCTCTCTGTGAGCAAGAGATTTGGCCCAGAAGCCAACTTTTCTTATCTTTCTGTATCTTATCTATTCCTCTTAGATTGATAAAGTGGTGGAAGAATTGAAAAACAGGCCTGAATTGCAGCATGTGGTAAGTGGCCGTTTAAGGTTTCCAGGCAGATTCCAGCAGGTGTGTTCCTGGGGCAACCGGAGGCACGAACTGATAAATATTTATCCTCAATGACAACTGAACAGGTCTCCAACTTCCAACAGCAAGGTTGCAATTGGCGTGGGGGAGAATACTTTCATAGCTGACGCTCAAAAGATGCTGGTTGCGGGGCGTGGGGGACATTTCATTAGTCACTTCAGTAAGGAACCACACTGAATAAAACAAATGGTTTGCCCACAAAATTTGTGCTCGCTAGGCCCTCTATAGCAGGCATGTCCAACAGGTAGATCGTGATCTACCGGTAGATCACTGGATGTCTGTGGTAGATCACTGCTAGATCACTGGCACCCAAAAAAAAGCTCACCCAAAATTTTCCTCCTCCCTAAAAGAAGCTGAACAACTATGACCTGAAGCCCTAAACAAAAATGGGCCTTCCTCCCTCCTAAATAAGCTCAACAAGTTTGACCTAAACCCCCCAAAACAGGGCTTCTCTTCCTTAAAAAAACTCAACAGCTTTGACCTGAACCCCCCAAAAGGGGGTAGATCACTCCCAGTTTTTAACTCTGTGAGTAGATCACAGTCTCTTGGGAGTTGGCCACCCCTGCTCTATAGCATTCAAACCAAGTGGGCTCCAAGAGTACTTCCATGCAGAACCCACAGGAGACCCACTGCCTTGTGAGGTAGGTGAGGAAGCACAAGGTCATTTGACTCAGGATGCCTTCCGAAAACAGGATAAGTGAGGCACCGGGCTTAGGGAAGGAGGCATGAGGCTCTGGCAGGGTCTTAGAGCCCTCCCTCCCTCTTCTCAAACTGGGAAAGTGCTAATTAGGCTTTCGGAAGGAGGTTGGAGGACTCTAGGACCCTGTCAGAGCCTCTCTCATAGAATCATAGAGTTGGAAGAGACCACAAGGGCCATCCAGTCCAACCCCCTGCCAAGCAGGAAACACCATCAAAGCATTCCTGACATATGCCTGTCAAGCCTCTGCATAAAGACCTCCAAAGAAGGAGACTCCACCACACTCCTTGGTAGCAAATTCCACTGCCGAACAGCTCTTACTGTCAGGAAGTTCTTCCTAATGTTTAGGTGGATTATCTCAGGTTTGCTGAGATAATCAGGGTACGGAGCCCTTGCTGGACAGGAGTGGAGGGTGAGAGGCGTGTTTAACTACCTTCCGCTGATTCCCCCTTGCAAATGCCAACCACTCCCATCTCCTCTGGCCGTTGGCTGTGCTGGCTGGGGGCTGATGGGAGTTGGAAGCAACCTCTTGAGTCCAGCATTCAAGCCACATTTGCAGCTAGATTTGCTCCTGGTTTCAGAGGAATAAAGTAGTGCCTGGAATGAGGTTATTTGTGAGAAGAATTGCTTGGGCTGGGGAAAGTTAAGCAGCTCTTTCCCACTATGGATAATTTGATGCAATCTCCCCACCACCACCACCACCACCATAAACACACAACCACTTCATTCCCCATGTCGGTGTCGGTCAGCAATGGTAGAGGGGTCTGTAACATCGGGACGCAATAGTATTTAACTCCCGTTTCCTTGGGGAATTGTGCTTCTGGAGCGCCTGTTTGGTACTATGGCCATATCATGGGTGTTTCTGTTTTTTCATTCTTCGGGTCGATTTCGTAGTACTTGCACAAGCTGTTCAAGAGAGACCATCACAAAGGACAGAAGTATCATGAGAAACAGATCAGTCTGTATGCTGAATATGACCGGCCAAATTTGCTTCCATTTCTCAGAGACAGCACTCATTGCCCTTTAGAAAAGGTGAGGAAAATCCTTTCCCCTTTCTTTTTCCTTGTTAAATAATAAAGATGTTGGTGTTTGGGGGGTGGGTCCCCCCTTTTTCCTTTCCCTCCTCCTTTTTCCAATTGCAAGGTTGTTGTTTTTCCATGTCTTTGTCACATTTGAGTTGATCTCAGCAAAACTATTACCGACTGTGGCTTTTCAGTTTGTAATTGTGACCCGACTTGTCCTGGCTACTCTGTATGTTACGCTGCCATCTGCTGGAAAGCATGGAAACCACATTGGTTTAGAGATCTTGACTTAAAGAGTACCGTGATGACTCAGAAATGTTTTTCATCCTCTTCTTAATTTTCATATTATTTGAGTTTTTAATATTTCATTTTTCCCCTGATTCTGTTCACTCTGCCAGATGTTTTTGTTACAATTATGACTGAGGCTTGGTGTTTGTTAGGTGAGTGTGGAATGAAATGCAGGAATATATCTGTCTGGGCAAGGGACATCTTTATTATTGTAGGGACAACCTAGGACATAGCTGCCAAGTCTCCCGTATTCCCCAGGAAACCCGTTTTTCCAGCCATTCCCAGCTGGAAAAACGGATTTTTTTTTCTTCCCGGTTTACTTACCGGCCGGGGGAGGCTCCTTCTGCGCATGTCTGGAGTCTCTGGACATGCGCAGAAGCGATTTCTGGCGCGGCGGCCATTTTGGAACTGTGTGGAGCATGCTCAGAAGCGACTTTCGATGCTACTCTGCCCAGTTCCAAAATGGCCGCAGCGCGACTTCCGGCGTGGCGGCCATTTTGGAACTGGGCAGAGCAGCATCGAAAGTCGCTTCTGAGCATGCTCCACCCAGTTCCAAAATGGCGGCAGCGCTACTTCCGGTCTGCCGATCCCTTATTTTTCCGGCAGGAACTTGGCAGGTATGACCTAGGAGCCTCACCCCAAGTCAGACCATTGGTCTTTCCAGTTCAGTACTGTCTACATATGGTGTTTCTCCAGCCCTGGGTCGCCAGCTGCTGTTGGACTACAACTCCCATCATCCTTAGCTATCAGGACCAGTGGTCAGGGATTATGGGAACTGTAGTCCAACAGCAGCTGGGGACCCAAGTATGAGAAACACAATGCCTGGCAGTTGCTCTGCAGGCCTTCAGGCAGGGGACAGACCTACCTGGAGATGCCAGGGATTGAACCTGGGGCCTTTCAGCATGCAGAACTGAAGCTATAATCCCAGTAATTAATCACATAGGCATGCAGCCCCTTTGCCCAAGAAGCTCATCCTACCGGTATTTCCACAACAGCCTCTTGAGGTGCACGAGGGATAGAGAGCGTCTGGCTCAATTATGCTGCACAGACTAGTATTAAACTGTGGAGTGTCACATTTCCTTTCCACATGTAGGAAGGGAAGCATTAGCTTCTGTACGTGGAGCTTGATTTAAAAAAATTCAGGAGATTCTGTAGTTATGAAATATACTTTGGAAAACCTTTATTTGGGGAACAATGCATGACACATGGTAGTGTTGTTCTTTAAGAAACTCAAGCAGATGTTGGCTGTAATTGCTTTTCTTTTATTCTTAGTCCAGATTTTTATAAATATTTACCGTTTCTGTTACATGAATTATGTGCCTTTAAAGAAAAGTACTTTGGGAGCACTGGTGATATTTTCAGGCTGTTATTCCACTGGACTGGGTGTGACTTATTTCTGAGTAAACAGCTATAGGGGCTGTGCTGCTAATTTACGGCAGAGACAGGCTGGTTGATAACTTAAGTTGTGGTTATAATTAATTTTCTCCTTTCGAAATCCCAGGCTCTTGAAATCTGTCAACAAAGAAACTTTGTAGAAGAGACAGTTTATCTTTTGAGTAAGTAGCTGGATTTTGATTAATAGCAATGACTTGGTGGGTTTGTTTTTATTAAAAGGCGACATCCACAGCTCATTATTTCGAGGAGCAGGTTCTTACATTGTATCCCTGCTGATCCTAAAAGCTCATGACCAAGCAAGGTGTCTTACCCTCCCCCCCAACCCAGAGATAGTAAAACCAATATTATGATCCCATACTGGTGTAAGCTCTAGGTAAAAAGGTAAAGGTACCCCTGACCATTAGGTCCAGTTGCGGATGACTCTGGGGTTGCAGTGCTCATCTCGCTCTATAGGCCGAGGGAGCCAGCGTTTGTCCGCAGACAGTTTTTACGGGTCATGTGGCCAGCATGACTAAGCCGCTTCTGGTGAAACCAAAGCAACGCACAGAAACGCCGTTTACCTTCCCGCCGGAGTGGTACCTATTTATCTACTTGCACTTTGACATGCTTTCGAACTGCTAGGTCGGCAGGAGCTGGGACCGAGCAGCAGGAGCTCACCCCGTCGTGGGGATTCAAACTGCCGACCTTCCGATCAGCAAGCCCTAGGCTCTGTGGTTTAACCCACAGCACCACCTGTGTCCCTAAGCTCTAGGTACCATCTATCAACTCAGACATAAAAGTCCTGCACTGGTTTTGAAAAATGCAGATTCTTAAGACTGTGGCAGATCTCTGCATGGAAGGATGTTGAGGTTCCTGCATTGCAGGGGGTTGGACTAGATGACCCTTGGGGGTCCTTTCCAACCCTTCAGATCCATGATTCCATGTCAGATTGTCACAGTCACCAGTGCCATGTATGTGCATGTCCTTGCTGCTCAATGATGGCCATGGCTGTTAAGGAGATGCTGTTGAGCCTGACCCTGTCCAGGGTCCTTTTGTCCTGCAGGGCAGTTCAGGTTAAAACCTTGCAGGGGCACATCCTAATTCTGAAATGGCCTGTGCTGTACCTTGTAAGTGCGTACTGAGCTTCCCAGCTCAATCCTATGCATGTTTTCTCAAGTCCCATTGACTTCAATGGGGCTTATTTCCTAGTACGTTGGTATAGGATTGCAACCTTAGTCTGTTCTCCCCCCTGCCCCCCCCCAAAAGGAGAAGTCTGGCTTTAGTTGTAGGATGAACCTGCATCTCTGGACACAATCACAAATGTAGCAAGCAACTATTAAGACATACACAGGACCCATGTATTTCAATGGGATTGAAATATATTGCTTTAATTTAGACATCTACTCATTCATGTTATTAAAATATAAGCCGTAAGTGGGAAATGTTTTAGACAATATAACAGAGGACATTGTTTTCCCCTAAACCCTGAGGCCTAGCTTAGCTTGGTGACGGTCGGCTGTTCTTTCACAATTCCTGCTTTGTCATTTCAGGCAGAATGGGCAATAGTCGAAGTGCTCTGAAGATGATCATGGAGGAATTATATGATGTGGATAAGGCTATTGAATTTGCTAAGGAGCAAGATGATGCAGAATTGTGGGAAGATCTCATCTTGTATTCCATTGACAAACCACGTAAGCAAAGTAGTCCTTGCTCAATTAATTTACTGTGTGTGTGTGTGTGTGTGTGTGTGTGTGTGTGTGAGAGAGAGAGAGAGAGAGAGAGAGAGAGAGAGAGAGAGAGATTTTAATTAAGTGTGAAGCAGTGAAAGAATATAATTTATCCCTCTACAGTAGAAAAACAATATAGTCAGATTGATTTGGGATTAATGCCAGCTTGCATGGGGCAGAAGTCTGAATTGCAATGTAATAATTGGAGTATTATAGCGTACTGAGGGGGGAAATGTCCTGTCATCCTGCCGCATCTGGCAACTGATAAGCATAAGTAATTACATTATTCCACAGCTGCTGGCGCATGTGCTGTTGGCTGACAAATTGAGTGAAATGCTAGCATGTTTTTCTATCTCTGCACTTCACTGCAAAGGTCTTCAAAAGTTGATTATTACACATCTTTGTTTCTTAAGTATTGTTTTAAATGAAAAGGCAGATGATAGGCCAACCAAGGGCACCTGTCCACAGGTGTGATGCCTTGGCTGAGCTGTGAGCTGCTTTGATGGAATGGCATTGTAATCAGCAAGAGTGTTCACAAACAGTCCAGCTCCCATGAGGAACATGAAAGGCCATTGCGGCTGGGGGGCAAGGCGGGGAATTCACCCCACAGTGTGTAGGAACAGAAGGACCTGTGTGAAGGCAGGTGGAAGCTGAGAAGAAAGAGGTGATTTATGAAAAAGTGGATGAGGTAGGAAAGCTAAGCGACAGGATCTAGATAGGATAGCTGAAGGTGGAGGCAGAGGAGCCGTGGACTGAGAAATAGTGATCTGGAGGAATCAAAGATGATGTAGAACAGGGGTGGCCAACTCCCAAGAGACTGCGATCTACTCGCAGAGTTAAAAACTGGCAGTGATCTACCCCCTTTTGGGGGGGTTCAGGTGAAGGTTGTTGAGCTTTTGGGGGAAGGAAAGCCCTGGTTTTGGGGTTCAGGGCTAAGTTATTGAGCTTTGTAGGGAGGAAGAAGGCCTGTTTGGGGGGAGCCAGTGATCTGCCAGTGATCTACCACAATTGCCCAGTGATCTACCGGTAGATCACGATCTATCTGTTGGACATGTCTGATGTAGAAGAATGTGGATACTTATAAAAAAGGGAGACAGGGGGAAGCATCACAAGGAAAGAGGCAAAGGCAACGCTGGAAAGTTTGCAGATCAGATGGTGTGTGAAATGCAGAGCCTTGTGTGAATTTAGGGATGGAGCATGGAAAGGTCTGATGGAAAGAGGAGGCAGGAAGGTTGTCAGCATCATTGTTTGCCACAAAGATAATTGAGAGTCCCAGGGACTGCAAGAAGATCAAACCTATCCATTCTGAAGGAAATCAGCCCTGAGTGCTCACTGGAAGGACAGATCCTGAAGCTGAGGCTCCAATACTTTGGCCACCCCATGAGAAGAGAAGACTCCCTGCAATAGTCCCTGATGTTGGGAAAGATTGAGGGCACAAGGAGAAGTGGACAACATAGGACAAGATGGTTGGACAGTGTTCTCGAAGCTACCAACATGAGTCTGACCAAACTGCGGGAGGCAGTGGAAGACAGGAGTGCCTGGTGTGCTCTGGTCCATGGGGTCACGAAGAGTCGGACACGACTAAACAACAACAACAAAATGAGGCCCTGTTACTGGTGCTTGTAGAACCAAGAAATAGTTCAGTAGAATATCTCAAGTTTATTGCAACTTGTTTATATGGTACGCGGCCTTTATTTCTATGCATAGCTTTATAAAATGTAAATTTGAAAACTAGGCCTCTTGCTAGTGAGATCTCTCCCACTTTAGATGTGCCAGCATACTGTTTCCTTTTCCTTTTCCTTTTTTTGAGAGCAGTACATGCAGTTAAGAGACTAGGCCTGTCTCCGAAGAAAGGCAGTTCAACAGTATGTTTAGGTTTCAGGTTACACAAACCCCCTTTTGTGTTTCTACAGCTTTTATTACCGGCTTGTTAAATAACATTGGGACCCACGTTGACCCCATCCTCCTGATCCATCGCATTAAGGAAGGCATGGAGATTCCAAACCTGAGAGATTCACTGGTAAAAATTCTCCAGGATTATAACTTACAGGTAACATTTACTGCTTTTCAGTGATCATTCTTCTCATTCCACCATCAGGCATGAAGAATAGAGGAAGATCAGTAATTTTAAAGGAATAGAATCAAGCTAAAAGAAAAATCATGCTATGAAGGTTTCTTGTGCTGTAATGCTGAACCATTTTTTATATAAAAAATGCTGCTGCTGTTACTACTTTTGTGATGTGACCATTCTCATAACACAGCCTCACAAAAACTTTCTGTGGCCTCCCTGTTTACTGTGGCTGAGGTAGTGACTTTGTGAATTCAAGGCAGAGCTACTTTCCCCACCTAGATCAAAGGTCAGCGCACCACTGAAGGGTATCCCCATCTCTTCTCAACCACTTGACAGCAGGATGGGGACCGAGTCTGTGCAGCTGCTATTTTGTAGTTGATGGCAGCACAAGTGGATTATGTCCCATGTTTTGGTGGGGCATCAGTGGATCTCAGCACGCACCCCCACCCCCCGCACCCCCGCTTCCTAATCTTTAATTCCAGGACATTTGGGGTATTTCCTTCCTCGCCACAATCCTCCTGAAAATGGTCTATTTTATTTAGAATGCTCATCCTGCTCTGTAAACCCACAAGTCTCTCAAAGTGGCTTACACATACCTGCCAAGTTCCAGCCCGAGAAATAAGGGACCGGACCGGAAGTAGCAGACCGGAAGTAGCGCTGCCGCCATTTTGGAACTGGGCGGAGCATGCTCAGAAGTGACTTTTGATGCTGCTGTGCCCAGTTCCAAAATGGCCGTCGCACCAGAAGTCGCGCTGCAGCCATTTTGGAACTGGGCAGAGCAGCATCAAAAGTCGCTTCTGAGCATGCTCCGCCCAGTTCCAAAATGGCCGTCGCACCAGAATAAACCGGGGGGAAACAAAAAAATCCATTTTTTCGGCTGGAGACAGCTGGAAAAACGGGGGTTTCCCGGGGAATACAGGAGATTTGGCAGCTATGGGCTTACAAAGGATTTGCACAACACAGTTGCATTCAAGAAGACTTGCACCTATATTCAAAAGAACACAGCACTGGGTTTTTTCAGGACAGCCTCCCCCCCCCCCCAATAGTCGTTCTTGATATTTCCCCCAACCTCTGCTTAAAAACCTCCACCACCTCCCGAGGGAGTCTGTTCCACTGTCAAACACAGCGCTTACCGTCCAAAAGCTTCTCCTGATGTTTAGCTGGAATCTCCTTTTTTGTAACCGTCTTATATCTGTGCATCTGGTTCTTCCTGCCTAAGTGCAGAGCCTTACATTTATCCCTATTGAAGTTCATTTTGTTATTTTGGGCCCAATCTGTTACGGTCATCTTGAATCCTGATTCTGTCTTCTGCAGCATTATAAAGACATTGAACAAGGAGGGGCCCAATGCACAGATGATCAATGTAATTCCAAATCATAGCTATGGCCCAGGTGATATTGTTACCCAGACTTGCTTTGCTTTAAGCCCTGTGCCTCTGGGGCTCGCTACTGTGTTTAGAGAAGCAGCATGAAGATCTATGAATTTAGCAATGCCGTTGTCATCTTTGGTGGGAATGATTTAAGTCTGCCTAATAATGATGGCAGTGCTATGAGTTGAAGGCGTTCCAATATTCATGGCAGGGCAAGACAGAGTTGTCTGTCTGGAATTAAATAGAAAGTAAGTTAAAGCTGCATTCTAAAAGTGCTTGTAGTTTATATCTCGCTCTTCAATGAGATGAATATTAAATCATAAATAAAGGAGACTACTGACAGCCGCAGTTTAATTTATATAGCCATAAAATGGTGCATTCTCTTAAAGTGGAGCCACTCGTGCATCAAAAGTGACACATGCCTGGGAGCAGTGTTTAGCTAGAAGAGAATAAATTGCTGTTCCACTGGCAGTGTTTTCTTATTATAATTAAATCACAATTGGAACTCTGACAAGCCTGCCAGAATGAGCAAGATTACATTGAAATTTAGGCAATAAAACAGTAATTTCCTAATGTCGACTCCTGACTATATATATAGATATATATGAGAGAGAAGTATCCTGTATTTTCAGCACCTGTGCTTTGGAAAGCTTTTGGGCGAAATCAATATTTTGCTTTCACATATAGATTAAAAACAAAAACAAAAAAATGGCCATTTACCCAGGGTCAGCTGTAGGATTTTTCAGTACCGGGGCATGTTAAGTTTTGCATCTCTCTCCATCCCGGCTCTGCTTCCCAAATCAACCAGGGCCATCAACACAGCCCCCAAGCCCCCACCTTCTTCTCTAGCCCTGGCTTCCCTGCCTAGTCCTGTCCTTTCTGTTGCTGAATTCCAAGCTGGCAGTTTTGCTAACAGAAGAAGGGAAGTGTGTGTGTGTGTGTGTGTGTGTGTGTGTGTGTGTGTGTTTTATCTTGTGGTTAGCACCCAATTTCAAGGTGCTTATTCTACCACCACACACACATGAACACTTGCACACACATAACCATGGATATTTATTTATTTTATAACAAATACTTGTATGTCGTTATTCATAATTTAAAAAAAACACACAGAGTGGTTTGCAACAGTTATACATAAAGCCAAAAAGAGAGCCAGTGTAGTGTAGTGGTTAAGAGCGGTAGACTCGTAATCTGGGGAACCAGGTTCGCTTCTCCACTCCTCCACCTGCAGCTGCTGGGTGACCTTGGGCCAGTCACACTTCTCTGAAGTCTCTCAGCCCCACTCACCTCACAGAGTGTCTGTTGTGGGGGAGGAAGGGAAAGGAGAATGTTAGCCGCTTTGAGACTCCCTCGGGTAGTGATAAAGCGGAATATCAAATCCAAACTCTTCTTCTTCTCAAATAAAATTTTTAAAATCAGAAATCAGATAACTGTTATTACAGACTTCCCCAGCTGCAAAGGCAGAGAAGGCCTTTATTTGACATGTTGGCATCCCACCTTTCTTCCAAGTTGGGATTCAAGGCCTTTTAAAAGCATCCTTTTCAAATATGAAGTAAGAAAAACAAACCAGTGGTGAAAGTACAACAAAACACATTTAGAACCAGCATTAAAATTCTGTTGTGGGCAGTATCATCACTTTTCTGCCTTGCTCAGACCACACCTGGAATACTGCGTCCAATTCTGGGTGCCACAATTTAAGAAGGATGTGGACACGCTGGAAGGTGTGCAGAGGATGGAGACTAAGATGATCAAGGGTCTGGAAACCAAGCCTTATGAGGAGCAGTTGAAGGAGCTGGGTGTGTTTAGCTTCAATTCTGACAAGGCCCTACACTAGAGAATGGGCAAGAACCAGGTCTGGCCAGTCACAGCTTCATATTAGCCCCAACATGTCAGTATGGGACCAGCCACTAGCAGAGGTGCCCCTATGTGTGTGGATTTTGGAAATCAAAATGCACAGAAGTAATATCCAGAATTAAAGCTGCCCCGTCAGTTAAGATCCAATTAGAGAAATGTAGCAATTAAACAGATAACACTAGTGTAAAAGATTTGTCCCTTGAGGCTACACCTCATAGATCAGATTGAAAAAGTGATTACTGGCCATTGCCAAGGGGCCCAGAAATCACTTTTTATGTTTTCAACTCAGATCCTTTTGACTGAGGGTGGCAACCTGGCAGGCTGTATACAGCCCCCAAGACATTCATTCCCAGTGGCTCTTTACCTCCTGTTGGTCTCACAGTCTTGCCTGGGTAATTTATTGTTGTGCCACATCTATGCCACACGAGGAGATGGAATAAATGCAGGGTGAGATCTGCAGTGGTGCTTCCTATAGCTTTGTACCAATGAAACATTTAGTAACTGATCTCTAACGTGTTCTCACGACCAGCCGAAACATAAAGCTACATGATGTGCTCAAAGTGTTTTGTCTACAGGGAGTGCCATAGCATATCCCCCCCCCCTTGCATTTATTGCTCCCCACTCCTCCTCACTTCTTGCTGACACTTTGAAGGTGAGCTTTCATGTCTGTGTGGGTCTGTGTCCGTGTGTCTCCCCATCACAGCTGAGTCTGTGCTTTCATTTTGCAGTGACTTCCGAGTTGATGCATTGCATTCTTCCCCACAGAGAGTCCCTTCACAGTCAATATTTCTGGGCATTTTAAAGGGACGCAAGGCAGAGCATGGGTCTGCCTTTTGCAAAAGAGGCTCTGTTTGTTGCCCTCCGATCAATATGAAGATAACAACCTGGAACATTTTACATTTCCACCTCTCTGGGGCCAGCGCACACAGCAAGGGCAAATTGCATCCTACTGGGTTCTGTTTTAAAACCAGTTTGCAAAAGTTGGCCAAGTGGCCACTAGGAGGCGTGTCACCACCTGCTTAGCCCATGATTACAGCTCTGCCTGAAGGCAATGTTAGTTCAGTGAAGTGGGGCTTTTTTGTTGGAGAGGGGCTGTGACTGTTCCCTGTGAGATCCTGCTTTATTTAGCTCATCCAGATGGTTGGTATCTTTCGGGAGCTGACAAAGCAAAGCATTTGCTACTTCAGCTTCCAGGGAGTAGCATCCAAAACGACACCTCTGCTGTGCTCATCCTTTAGGCCTTGTGCACTCCAAGTCAGTCCAAGGGGATCCTACAGAGCCGTCTCAAGCCGGTCGGGCACCGTGGCGCGGAGATCGCTCCGGCGCCCCCACCCTGGTGGGCGCGCGCAGCATGGCTTCCGTGCGGCTTCGCCACGCAGCGCCCTCCTGCCAGCCCGCTGCCCTGGCACCCCGCACCACCGAGACTACCCCTAGAGCCGGGCCTGGGATGCTATGGGGGGTACGAGAGAGAAAGCGACCATGGCAGTTCAAAAGGGAGGGGAGAGGAGTTGTGTCCTTGACGGCTGATCTGCTTGCACAACAGACTTCCACTGGCACAATGGAACAACTTCTCCTTCCTTTCCCCACCCCACAAACCCCACCCACAGAATCCGCCCCTCCTTATCAGATTTACGGGGTGCATGGGGAGATGAGAGGAAGTCCTGTTGCGTGAGTGGAGCTCCGGGCAGCGTTGAGGACAGTCCTGCGTAGAAAACAAACACAAGACATGCAACACAAGCTGAATAATATTAATAAAAGGCTCATTGATTTCTGGCACATCTAACCCTGTCCAGTTGTACCTGCCTTTTGCAAGTAGTCTGGAACATTGGTCACACTGCCAGTGGAAGTGGCTTGGTTCCTGCGATTCACGAGATGAAGAGCTCCGCGTGACTTTTTTCTCTTTTACTGGCTTAATTTTTCACTTTTCATTTTCATATTATTCTTTGGAACAGCTTGTGGTGCATCTGTTAGGGTGGAACAGTCCCACTCATGGAGTCCCCGTCCCCCCGCTTTGCAATACAAAGCTCTGTGTTAGGTCCTCTAAGAAGTAGCTTTGACAAGGGACACAGGGCCTGTTGTGGTTACCAAATCATTTTGTTACTGTCCAAAGTCCAGAAGGGTTGCTGTTAAATATTGTGATCAAGCATGTGAAAATTTACTGGGAAAGGACTATTTTAAGGAAATTATCCCATCCAATAGCTGCAGGTGCCCATAGCAGGGCACTAGGATAACTGATCTATAATTTTGATTACTACATTTTGAGGCTCCAGGTGAGTCATTACCAAAAAGCTTTACTAGTAGGAGAATGGACCTTGGCATCAAAGAATAATGTAAAACATGTAATTTCAACTTCTGCATAACATGAGAGTGAAAACCAGCTGAAGCATTGTCACAGTGTTGCATCCACTTGTGCCTTAGATTTTGCTCCGGGAGGGGTGCAAGAAGATTCTTGTTGCTGACTCACTTTCCTTGCTGAAAAAGATGCACCGAACACAGATGAGAGGAGTCCTTGTGGATGGTATGTTCAACACATCTCTGGAAATTTCTGAAGCATAATAGTTTCCATTGCTCACATCCAAACTTTTGGGATAACTTCCATTTTATTACGTTATTGACATATCCTAAAACAGTGTTTCTCAACCAGTGTGCCTCCAGATGTTTTGGGACTACAACTCCCATCATTCCTGACCACTGGTCTTGCTAGCTAGGGATGATGAGAGTTGTAGTCCCAAAACATCTGGAGGCACACTGGTTGAGAAACACTGTCCTAAAATGTAGGTTGCAGTATGTGGTTCTTAAATCTTTATTGGACTTTTTACTGTGGGATTACATTTATTAGTAACAAAACACATGACAGAAAACATCTAAATACCTGTGCAAATTTTGTATTATCTTATTTAGCTTGCAAAATAGTTTTTAGGGCATATTAAAGGTACCAAGTTCTTATCCTCATGGAGTAGCAATTATTGGGCATTGTGGAGAGTCTCTTTTTTAAATATTACCTATACATAGTGTGAGGGACAAGGGATACAGGGAAGTCCCTCCCATCTTAAGTTCCAGCCCATCCCCAAGCGCTGGAGAGAGCAAGGAGAGCTCTGCCTCCAGCGGAGAGTCAGGAAGTAGTGTCCGAGGCTCAGGCAAGGTTGCGGAGCCCATGCCCCAGGTGGGACAGGAAGATGGGAGCAGGGGGGGAAGGCCAATTCCCCCAACTCCGGAATTGCGACGCAAACGTAGGGGGAAGAGGTTGGGTCTTCCAAAGCTTCTATGCTGGAGGAAAACGTGCCAATCGCCATTCGGAGGTTCTGACACCTCACCTTAAGGATGTATATTAACCGCTCTGAACACTGTAAATAATCAGCACTTAATAAAAACCTAAAAAGACCATGCTGGAGTCGTTACTCTAGAGTAGCCACATCAGGCCCTCTGACACATAGGGACCCAGGTGGGGCTGTGGGTTAAACCACAGAGTCTAGGGCTTGCTGATCAGAAGGTCGGCGGTTCGAATCCCTGGAACGGGGTGAGCTCCTGTTGCTCGGTCCCAGCTCTTGCCCACCTAGCAGTTCGAAAGCACATCAAAGTGCAAGTAGATAAATAGGGACCGCTCCGGCGGGAAGGTAAACGGCATTTCCGTGCACTGCTCTGGTTCGCCAGAAGCAGCTTTGTCATGCTGGCCACATGACCCAGAAGCTGTCTGCGGACAAACGCCGGCTCCCTCGGCCTATAGAGCGAGATGAGCTCCGCAACCCCAGAGTAGGACACGACTGGACCTGATGGTCAGGGGCCCCTTTACCTTTACCTTTATACATTGGCAACTTTTGCCTGTAACACTAAACCCAAACTATGGTTTAGCATTAATGTGTAAGGTTCCCACAAAAGAGGTTGTAGCTGCTTTGCTCCTCTATTCCGTCTGCTGTGAGCTGAGCCATGGTTTGGCTTGGTTTGTCATCTGAACCTGGACTAAATGATTTATCTCACTCCAGACCATAGCTGCCAAGTTTTCCCTTTTCTCCCGAGGAAGCCTATTCAGCATAAGGGAAAATCCCTTAAAAAAAGGGATAACTTGGCAGCTATGCTCCAGACCCACCACAATCCACAGCTTGTTTTTAGGTAAACAGTTTGTGGTTGGTTTGCTTGAGACAAACCATAAGCCCAGTGGGAGGTTGGGGGGCTGTACAGCAACTACAGTCTTCTCTCTGGGAACCCTTGTTCATTCTTGCTAAGCCATGGGACCCTTGTTCATTCTTGCTAAGCTGGGACATGGGTGGCACTGTGGTCTAAACCACTGAGCCTAGGGCTTGCCGATCAGAAGGTCGACGGTTCAAATCCCCGCGACGAGGTGAGCTCCCGTTGCAACCCCAGAGTCGTTCGTGACTGGACTTAACTGTCAGGGGTCCTTTACCTTTACCTTTCTAAGCCATAGTTTGGCTTAGCATTGTGTGCAAACCATCTCATTGTGTGCAAACCTGCCTGAGATAGGTGATATAACATTATTCAGATAAATTGTGTTGACTTGTGTAACTCTTTCTTTTCTTACAGAGGAGAATATATGTGAAACATGCCTTTCCCCTATACTGCCTACAGGTGGGATATTTTATGTCCAAAATACAAAGCCCCCCAGAGAGAAGATCCCTGGCTGTTAGGGTGCTCTGAAAGGGTGGTGGTTGTGGAAGATAGAGACCAGTCCTCAGGGGCCTGTCCTCCAACTCCTTTCCCCTTTGCACCACCTTTGATGGTGTTGGTATGAAACCACTTCCGTTGGGATTTCCTGCGACCCTGTACTAATTTACCTGGGCATCTAATTTACCTGGGTATCTATTTTACCTGGGCATCAGGGATGGTGTGGCCTGTTTAGCTACCTGAGGTGAAAAGGGAAGCTGCCACTCTGCATAGCATCCCTCACCTGGGTCATGTGGCGGTGGGAGGTTCAGGCAAGGTTCCTTGCAGAGTTCTCGTGAGATTTGGGGAGATCTTCCCAGAAGCCACTGTTGGTCCTGCCTCTGCTTCTCCACCAGCAGCAGGGCACCCATGAAGCCTGAGGTGGCTTCTTCAGCTCATTGGTAAGCTGGCCCTGCTTGGCATGCACTACAATATGCCACATACAGTAGCCACGTCTGTGGTTTTTCTTCCTACGCAGCTTCCCCGGAAGGGACAAACTAGGTTGCTCCAGGGAGTAGAGGAATCAGCCTCTATATCCTTTGCTGCTAGGTTTTCTTCTGATTCGCTTAAACCAGGGGGGGTGGGATCCAAGAATTGAAGGTTTATTTCACAACAGATGCTAAGAACAGGGTGTTTTTTTTAATGCAGTATGATTCATGCCCCGCATCTGTTTATGTATGTACAGCAGAATGTTGCGGATATGCTTATGACCGTCTCCAGAAATGCAGCTGTTTTATTTTAAGGAAGTGTTGGGTACTCATGGAAAGCCAGTTTTGCACTTGAATTAGAGAGCCCTGGGTTCAAATCTCCACTTGAACATGAAGCTCTTTCCTGAAGCATAGCCAGTCGAGCACTGTGTTTCTAAGAGCATGGAAACATTAAAAGACGTGGTCTTTTTTATTTTATTATTTTAACGTGGTCAGTGTAAGGTCATGTGATGTCACCATAAAAAGGTAGGAAACCCAAAATTAATTTGCCTGCCTTGTGAAAAGTGTGTGTGTGTGTACACAACACCCTTTTCAAAATATCCTTGGATGCTGCTGCTTAATAAGCTGCCATATATTGAGGTAACATCTCTCTTGGTGCTTTTTATAGCCTTCAGCTCATGTATTTTGCTAATACATCATGTATTTTTCCTCTCTTCTCTTGCCAGATGCATCTAAATCTTTCAGCGTAACAGTGTTTCACTGCAGGCATATGTTCCACAAAGAGTGTTTTCCTGAACTTAGCACAGTAAGTAACCAGCTTAATCTCTGTGAATTCTATAAATTGCTATAGTCAAAGACAAAAGGACAAATAAGTTATTTTTGCCGTCTGCTGAGCAGGGCAAGCATTTATCAAGGATTATAAAATAATTATAGTAATTGTTCTTAGCTGGATCTCAGTAGGTGTTTAATACCAAAATATTGAGCCCATCCAAATAACCTCTTCCGCCCCTTCGCCTTACAGCACCACAGGTTTTAAAAACTGCTTCCATTAGCAAGAAACTGTGGTCTCCACTCAGCCAGATATTTAATGTAACTTTGATATCAAAGGGGAAACATTCAACTTGATTCTGACAAAAAGGAAGCAATACTTCCTTTTTATTGCAAAGATAAAGAACAATAATCATTTCGATATGAAAAAAACGAATTCCCATGCCCTACAAATACCCCAGAGATGCATTTTAAATAAAAGTACATATTCTACTCATGTAAAAACATGCTGATTCCCGTACTGTCCATGGGCCAGATTTAGAAGGCGATTGGGCCGGATTCGGCGCCACCCCCGGCCTTAGTTTCCCTACCCATGCCTAGGGGTCAGCAAACTTTTTCAGCAGGGGGCTGGTCCACTGTCCCTCAGACCTTGTGTGGGGGCCAGACTATATTTTTTAAAAAAATATGAACGAATTCCTATGCCCCGCAAATAACCCAGAGATGCATTTAAAATAAAAGGACACATTCTACTCATGTAAAAACATGCTGATTCCCGGACCATCCGCGGGCCGGATGTAGAAGGCGATTGGGCCACACCCGGCCCCCGGGCCTTATTCTGGGGACCCCTGCCTTAACCTGTAGAACGAACTCTTATGCTACATAACAAAGTCAAAATAATTGGCAAGTGATTGAAGACATGGTATTTGGGTTGCAATCCTAGACACACAATGACAAGCCCCAACCAGTTAGCAGGGGTGTGGTGACCCCCTTGTCTGTTATACTCCTAGGGGAACCTCTGGAGTTTATAAAAGGTTAGGAAGCTGACAGAAAGTACCAACTTGTCTCAGAACTCAGGTATTAAGACCTGAGCTGTAACACCTCGGCAATTAGTTTAAGGAACTGAAGTGAATATAAACTCCGCATTCACCATCTTGCTGAGAAGCCTGTAACATCCATCGGAGAGAGAGTTTACTGTTTTTTGAAATAATTCTATCTCATGACACATCTTGTTTTACCGATTTTGTTGTAAAATTAAATCTTTTCCATAAGTTCCAATGTGCTAGAGTTTTATTTTATTTTATTTTATTGGTGCACTGTTCCTGGAGGTGCTGCAAAACCAGGTTGATGCATGGAGTGGCCGGACGATCTCTTATTTCAGTTTACTAAACTGAGATCATATTGAGTGAACAGGACAGCTCACATCATAAAGCAAAAGAATAAAATCCAAATTTCACAATAGCAATTTAATCTAAAAGCCAGCGATAAAATAGTGAAATACAGTGGTACCTCGGTTTAAGTACACAATTGGTTCCGGAAGTCTGTACTTAACCTGAAGCGAATTTTCCCATTGAAAGTACGTAATGGAAAGTGGATTAATCCGTTCCAGAAGGGTCCGTGGAGTACTTAAACTGAAAGTACTCAAACCGAAGCGTACTTAAACTGAGGTATGACTGTATTAAAACAAGAAAGTAGAGCAAAACAGAATGTGTGAACTGAGTTTTCTATAAGGCAGCAGTAGCAGCAACGTATATCTTTTTAAAAATTGTATTTACTTAACTGCCATAATCTTCTTTTTATGTGGCATGTAAGCATTATATAAATCCCTAAAAAATAATACGCTCCATATTGCACAGATAGGTTAGCATCTAAATAACTGTGTATTATTAAGGGATCATTGGACTTAACAGTTCTCAAACAAAAGCCACCATAGAGGCCAACTCCCAACAAAACATTTATGGGGTGTGTTGTGATCAATTATGCAGGGCGGAGCTTACCTGGGACACACACCCCCCAATATTTTATTCAAGTTGGCACTACTGGAAGCCACTATGCCACACGGTAAACCACTTCCAAAACTAGGGTGTTATATGGCATGGGAGGCTGATGTTCAAAGAATATTAATATGATATTGCAGGGACGTCTAGCTCCCAATAGACTGTGATCTACTCATAGTGTAAAAAAACTGGCAGTGATCTACCCATTGTCATTGGATGGATCAAAGTTGTTGAGCTTTTTTGGGGATGGCAAGGTGGCTGAGCTTTTTTTAGGGAGCAAATGAAATGGAACTTAATCTGATGGCCCACTTTTTTGCTAGGAAGCAAAAGTTGCTGACCTTTTTCAGGAAAGCCAAAGTTGTAGAGCTTTTTGTAGGAAAGGCAAAGTTCTTGAGCTTTCTTTGGGAAGCCAAGGTTGTAGAGCTTTTTTAGGAAGCCAGCGTTGTTGAGCTTTTTTGGGGAAGCCAAAGTTATTGAGCTTTTGGGGGGGGGAGTAGATCACTGAGGGGCCAGAGATCTACCAGTAACGATCTACAGGTGAAACTCGGAAATTTAGAATATTGTCAAAAAGTGCAATTATTTCAGTAATGCAACTTAAAAGGTGAAACCAATATATGAGATAGATGCATGACATGCAAAGCAAGATATGTCAAGCCTTTATTTGTTGAAATTGTAATTATTTGTCGTTAGGGTCAATTATAAATAGAATGTAATTAATGAAATGTAATAGCGATGTTTATTTTTGTATTATTGTAACTATTTGTTTTATTACTGTGGAATTTCCAAAAGAAAGCATTTGTAACAATTAAAAGAAAAATAAAAAATAATAAGTTGCATTGCTGAAATGAATGCACTTTTCGACGATATTCTAATTTTCCAAGTTTCACCTGTACCTGTTGGACGCGCCTGTGATATAGTATTGCTTTTTACAGCCACCAACTTGGGTGGCTTTGAAAGAGGGTCAGACAAATCCATGGAGAATAAGGCCATGGGGGAAATGCTCAAAATCGCACTACAGTGGAACCTCGGTTTATGAACACCTCGGTTTATGAATTTTCGGTTTACGAATGCCACGGACCCATCTGGAACGGATTAATTCACTTTCCATTACTTTCAATGGGAAAGTTTGCTTCAGTTTATGAACGCTTCAGTTTATAAACAGACTTCCGGAACCAATTACACCCATGCTTCGGGTTAAGTACGCTTCAGGTTGAGTACTCCGCGGACTCGTCTGGAACGGATTAATCCACTTTCCATTACTTTCAATGGGAAAGTTCGCTTCAGTTTAAGTACTCCGCGGACTGTCTGGAACAGATTAATCCACTTTGCATTACTTTCAATGGGAAAGTTTGCTTCAGTTTATGAACAGACTTCCGGAACCAATTGTGTTCATAAACCGAGGTACCACTGTACTTGCTCTTAGGCATAGCTCTTTGGATCTTAGCCATAGCCTATTTGTTTTCGGCCATGTGTATGTATTTTGGCACAAATGTGCCTGGAAATAATATACAATAGATTTACAAAACCAATACTGTTTTATTTTTGTTTTCAGGATTCGTCGGTACACTTCTGTAACATCTGCAGTGCTAAACACAGAGGTCCAGGCAGTGCCATCTTGGAGATGAAAAAATAATAACATTTGGCATGTTGAGAGCTTATATTCTTCTATGTGTGACTACTTTAATGTGGCTCACTGGAGCGGTGCTTCATTGTCAATGCCTGCTACACAGTGTGTGTATATGTATGTAACTTTGGCTGTGGTTGTAGCAAGAGGGACTCTTTCAATCATCCAGCTCACTGATATTTCCTATGTGGATTTCAAGTGCCGGCAGCCAGGAAGTAATCAATGTGTTCCCTAATATACCATTGTGCAGTTCAGATGCGGTCCCCTGTATGCTTGCTTAATCTCTACTAATGAATGACAAGTAAACCTAAGTGGGAAAGTAATTGAGTCGATACGGTCTGTTTACAAAGTTAAAGCCTGTCAACGGGCTCGAAGTCGTAGCTGAAATGGCAGTTTGATCTTTGTACACGAGCGCATGAACTCTTTGGGGCTCCACATTCAGGAACATGTACATGCATTGCCTGACCAAGATTGTGTCTTCATCTGTACCTTATCCTTTTATTCAGGGGACCTCAAAACAGTTGTAATTCTAAGATGTGAAGCATGCCAGAAGATGGTAAGACTTTAAAAAACAACAACCTGCCAATGGAGACCAGGGTTCTACCTACTTTGAGCATCCTATTTACAACACAAGCCAACCAAATGCCCCAGAAAGCTGACAAACACGACATGAAGGCACAGCCCTCCCCTGTAGTTTGTTTCCAACACCTGTTGTTCATAGGTATACTGCCTCTGGACTGGGAGGTTCCACTTAAATCTGTCCATCTATTTGCCACGGTGGCTCATATCTTTTCTGAATTTTTCTAGGCTGCCAGTCGCTAAGCAGTCACCAAGCACTTCCATCTCTGCACCAGAGGTGGTACCCCATCCCCTAAACACCCAATACCCAATTGGATGCAGTTGGTGGGTGGAAAATATATGATGTGCATAATGTCTGTTGCAGGAGATCTTTGTAAACACATTGGGGGGAAGGCGCAGACAGCTCCAAGGATCCCTTTCATGTCACCCCATATTTAGTGGGTTCTGTGCGCACCCCAGTTCTTGGCCCTTGCATGCATTCACATGAACCAGATAGTTGCCGCAAGCAGAAGGCAAACAGCATCTGCTTCAAAGTGTGCAGTGGCTCACTTCTTTGCCATGATGCCATAACGAAGCGAAAAGCTGGCGCCCTTTTCTCCAGAGGCTCTAGATTTGCAGTAGCTACATGAATGTGCTACGAAATGTTCTCTGCTCGTCTCCCACCCCCTGGCTGCTAAACAGGTTTCATAGACCATAGCATCCTGTTAGTAAAATAAAACAAATGAAATGGGGAGAATGAAACTGTCTTTAAGTACATGTAACCACATTGTTTTCCTGTGCCTCTTGCTGTTTAAACCTAAGTCTTTCTGACCCATATATTAGTACCATCATCTGGATTACATAATCCCAGATGTTTGCATATTGTTTCGTGTGCTCATCTGTCCTCTCTGAACTATATTGTGCTATATGATGGAGTCACAGCTTTAAAAAAAGAGGAGGAAGATTAAATCCTAGTAAAAGCTTACTTTAGCCTCATTTTGTGGATCTGTATGATTGCAATAATATATGTTTCCATAGCATCTACATGGATCCTATACAAAAATCAGTAGTGAGAAGAAAAATTTCCGTCAGTTCTTGGCATGACTAATGCTTTTGTCTGGCTTTTGTCCATTGTAATGGTTCTCTTTATAAGTGAGCATGGTGTGTGAACGATCTTATCTGCTGCAAATAGGACCTGGTTTTAGGCATATTACACTGTTTCACTACTGTCAGAGGGTCATCGTGGCTACTCTAGAGTAACTCCGCCTGAGTCCAGTTTGTCTTCAAAGACGTTTATTGTGCTATTTATTTACAGTGTAGAGACAGCTTAAAACATGACCTCTCATCCTGAATCAGAATCTGGCAATGGCATACGTCTGTTCCTATGCCAGCAAAGTAGTCTGGGCACCCCAAACGCCGCCCCCTTGACCTGCGTTGCAGCGCTCTCCTTACTTCTTGTGCCGGAAGAAGTGATGCCCTTTCAGCTTCCTCCCTAAGCGGACGGTGCCCTGGCTCTGCAACATCCTTGAGCAGCTGCCTGTATCCACCCCTGAGCTTTCCCATTGTTCCTCCCTCTGATTTCTCTCCTCATCTGAGTCTCCCCCTCCCCCTCTGGCTGCTTCAGAACCACTGGTGCTCTCTGTACTTGATGAGGTGGATGTCAGGATGATGGGGGCAGGCTCCCTGTAGGGAGTCACCCTTACATCCACGGTTTCTGTAATTGCCCTTTTTAGTTAATAGCTGTAGCTTGCAGCTTTATATACCGTATTTTCCCATGTATAAGACGATGCTTTTTGCTAAAAAATATTAGGCAAAAATTGGGTGTCCTCTTATACACGGGTAGTGAATGCAGAGGGGGGGCGTGCGATTAATGGCAGGAGCAAGCAGGAGATTGGCTGCGGCAATCAGAAAGGTGAGTGGCGGCTATGGCGAGGCGGGCAGGCAATTGACGGCAAGTGGGCGGGTGGGCTGTTGGTGGCGGCGAGCGGGTGGGCTGTTGGTGACTGTGGCGAGGTGTGCAATCGGCAGTGGCTGTGGCAAGTGATCCACAGTGGCGGGCAGGCGGGTGAGCGATTGGTGGAAGTGACCTCCCCCACCCCACCCCCCAAAAGCTAAACAACTTAATTTCTTAATTTCAGGTTAAAACAATAGGGGTCGTCTTATACACACGGGTGTCTTATACAGGGGAAAATACGGTATGTTAGGGCAGTGGTTTTCAAACAATGAATCTCAAGTCACAGGTTTCTGTGACTGCACTCCTGTGATATGTAGCTGGGTGTAAGTTCCTTGAACTTAGTGGGATTTATTTCTGAGTCGTCTTGCATAGCATTTGGTTGTACAGTGCTAAGTCCTCTTGCCACGTTCAATTTTGCAAACTTTCCCCCTAGAGGTAAATTCAATTCAAATTAAGTAAGAGGCAGAAATAATTCTTCCCCCACCCCATAAGGCCAGTACACTTGGAATGAAAATTTAAAGGCATGTCAATTATGTAGACTTTAATCTATTTCCCATGGTTATTGGCAGGAGTTAAACCCTAAGATGTAGCTGCATCTGCTGCTAAACCCAAAGCTGACTTCAGTTGACGGATTTAAAAATAAAACCCTGAACTAACATGTACTAAGAAGGAATGTTTTTAAAGATGTCCACCCACCCGCTTCCACCATCTCCCCAGGAAAATATCAACTGGTAAAAGTGCTTCCCAGGAGTTTGTGTGGTGATTCTTAGATGGGAAAATGAGTCCACAACGATGATATATTTTCCCTACCGAGAGAGAAACTTGAACCAAAGAAACCATTGTTCCTTTTTTTAATTCAAACAACTTGAAAGAGTAGCTTGAGACCCTCTTTGAAAGTTTAACGATCATGTGAACAACAGAGAACCATGTCGTGTGTTATGCTGGAGACACCTCAGTTTGCCAACAAATCAATGCGCCTTGATGCACATGCCTGTATGATATTGCAAGTGTGTGTGTGTGTATGTATGTATGTATGTGTATCGCAGTCACACTTTATATTTTTAGGTCTACACTTAAACCATCCGAAGTATACCCCCAATATTATGTGAAGCTTGTCAAATCAGGAATCTGCTATGTACAAAACTGCTAATTTTAAGTGCTGGGGATTGTACGTAACTAGAATCCTTATGCAGTGAGACACCGAGACATCCAGGTTCTGCTTCAGGCCAGAATCTGCCTTGACAGATTGTAGAACAGTGATGGCGAACCTATGACACGTGTGTCAGACATGACGCGCAGAGCCCCCACTGCTGGCACGCGCCCCATCGGCCCATTTAACCCGTTCTGTGCTGGGTTTTTTGGCGCTTTGGCAGACTATGTCGGTGCTGCGTGTTAGTTCCAGCGAAGGTATTACAGTGGTACGTCGACTTACGAACAACTCGACAACCGAATTTTTTGACTTATGAATGGGGCAAATGGCTGCACGCTTACGAATTTCTCGACTTCCGAATGGAAACCATAGCGGTTTTAGATAGGGTTTTTTCGACTTACGAATTTTTAGATGGGGTTTCTTCGACTTACGAATTTTTCTGTTTCCAATGGATTCCTATGGGAAATTGTGTTTCCAATGGCGCTTTTCAACTTACAAATTTTTCGACCTATGAAGGTGCCTTCGGAACGGATTAAATTCGTAAGTCAAGGCACCACTGTATTTGTCATTTATTTCTGTTCTCTTTCCCTCCCCCCAAAAAAGCGCAGCAGCTTTGGGGCATCCCCCCCAAAAAGCAAAGCAACTTTTGCACCCCCCCAAAAAAACCTCCAAAACGTTGGTCAGCAGCTCCCCCCAAAAAGCTCAACAACTCTGGGCACTTTGTGATAAATAAGGGTTTTTTGGGTTTGGTTTGGTTAAATAATTAGTTTTTGGTTTATTGAATACAGTTACATATTACAATTATACATTTTTGTTATTTAAACTATAAATATCATGAAATTATGGGGTTTTTTTCTCGAAGTGACACACCACCCGAGTTATGCTCGGTTTTGGGGCAAATTTTGACACACCAAGCTCAAAAGGTTGCCCATCACTGTTGTAGAAGGTCTATTTTGTCTTTTATTTGCTTCTTGTTTTGTGTTGTTGAAGTCCTTCCCCCCCCCCCCAGTGCACCGAGAAGGATTAATGCAATGAAATACACTTCTAGGCACGGGTCCTTCTTTGGATTGGGTTTCTGCTTCAAATGCCCAAGGCTATGAAGTAAGTGTGGGCTCTGGCCTGTGTTGGCATCTGTTAGATAGTTCTTTTTGGAGAGGAGCTCCTTCAGGCAGCACCGTGGAAGCTGCATGTTTCTCCACTCCAGTATGAATGAGGGAGAGTGGGACAACTGAGAAAGATTGACAACTTGTAAGTAGTTTTAAATTTAAAGCTAATGGGGATTGTAATGGGGATTCAATCACAAGTACATTTTCTACAGAATTTCATTTAAAGTAAACATAACAATATGTGCTAGACTCTTTTTTAATTAGACCCTTTTTTAAAATTAAACCTGCCATTCTGTTGCAAACCGTGAATTGCTGCCAAATGCTGGTATAAATCCTTCAGAAATTACAGCATCTCCATTGCTCATTGATCCTGGCCAAGCAGCCCATAACTGAATTTCTGCTGTTCAATTCCTGTTGAAATTATCCATGTGACCAGAAACTTTCCTGGTGCTCATATGGGCACGGTTGTCCATGTATTCTGGACCCTGCTATTATCAGATACAGTTAACTCTCATGTTTACTTTACATTATGCAGATGGACTCATAGTCTAGCCAATCTGGCAGACGCCGCAGTTGGTGAGAAGGCATGCCAAATGGGGAAGGACGAAAATGGGGGTGAGCTGCAATTGGATTGATGTACTTGAGTCAGAACAGTTAAATATTTTAATTAAAACATGCAGTATCTGGCTGGCTGATCTGCCCCTTTTGGATATAGCATCATCTCTCCCTCCCCACCCAGTATTTTCAAAGCCAAATAGTTATGACTCCAAGGTTTATTTGGTAGATAAATGAACTAAAATTTCAGTTGAGTAATCAACTAGGCACCCATTTTAATAGGCGAAGTTGTGAATCAAAGGACGCATTAATTTTTGAGGCATTTATTTATTTGGAAGATTTATAAACCACTAAACTATCAACGACAACTGTGCTGTACAACGACAGATGAAAACAGTTCTGCAAAAAGAAATATAATATTGCAGTTCTAGTATATTACTGTAATAGAGGATGAGGTAAAGGTAAAGGGACCCCTGACCATCAGGTCCAGTCGTGACCGACTCTGAGGTTGTGCGCTCATCTCGCATTATTGGCCAAGGGAGCCGGCGTATAGCTTCCAGGTCATGTGGCCAGCATGACTAAGCCACTTCTGGCGAACCAGAGCAGCACATGGAAACGCCGTTTACCTTCCCGCTGTAGCGGTTCCTATTTACCTACTTGCATTTTGACGTGCTTTTGAACTGCTAGGTTGGCAGGAGCTGGGACCAAGCAACGGGAGCTCACCCCGTCATAGGGATTCGAACCGCCGACCTTCTGATCAGCAAGCCCTAGGCTCAGTGGTTTAACCCACAGTGCCACCTGGGTCCCTAGAGGATGAGGGAAACTATTAAAATACCCTGTGCCATGCACACTTGTTACTTTCTCGTGCATTTTCTTTTCTCTCACAGACAACTGATGAAGGAGAGGCTGAGACAGGGAGAGGCACTCCTGCAGGTCATTGGGTCTCAAGCCAATTAGGCTTTAAAAGTGAGCATCAGCATCCAGAATTGGGCATGTAAGCAAATAGGGATTCCATTGCAGGTATAATGCAATCCCTCTAGATTGTTCTGTTCAAAATTTTGGCAGCCGCATTCTGCACTCATTGAAGTTCCACGTAACCTTAAAAGGCAACCCCACATACATTACAATCCTAGGTTACCAGAAAATGGGCAACACTTGCCAGACTATTCCTATCCAGGAATGGAAAGGCTGTAATCACCACCAAGGCCACCTGGGCCTTGAGCAACAATGGTGGATCCAGGATTACTTCCAAACTACATGCTTGTTCCTTCAAGGCGAGTGCAAACCACCCAGAACAGGCTTCACATCTGATTCTCAGACACAGGAACCACAGTATCCCCATCTTGTCAGGATTCAGACTCAGATAATTTATTTGCTCACTAAGGGACCCAGGTGGCGCTGTGGGTTAAACCACTGAGCCTAGGGCTTGCTGATCAGAAGGTCGGCGGTTCGAATCCCTGTGACGGGGTGAGCTCCCGTTGCTTGGTCCCAGCTCCTGCCAACCTAGCAGTTCGAAAGCCCGTCAAAATGCAAGTAGATAAATAGGAACCGCTACAGCGGGAAGGTAAGCCTAGGGCTTGCTGATCAGAAGGTTGGCGGTTCGAATCCCTGTGATGGGGTGAGCTCCCGTTGCTTGGTCCCAGCTCCTGCCAACCTAGCAGTTCGAAAGCACGTCAAAAAATGCAAGTAGATAAATAGGAACCGCTACAGCGGGAAGGTAAATGGCACGACTGGACCTAATGGTCAGGGGTCCCTTTACCTTTACAGCGGGAAGGTAAACAGCGTTTCCATGTGCTGCTCTGGTTCGCCAGAAATGGCTTTGTCAGAAATGGCTTTGTCATGCTGTGTCTACACCTCCCTGCTCATCTATATATGCTGAGCACTATGATTGTTTGGGAAAGGCAGGGAGCATTGTTTAACTTTACGTAGTTGAAAAGACCTCGCTTCTTCGCAGATGGCTAAGTAGAAAGCTACTTTAAAAGAAATCTTCAAGGAACAGATTTTTTTTGAATTTGTTATTGAGTCAGACAATATAGAGGCTAATTTTATTCTATTCCATCTTACATTTTTGCCATGTTGTCACTGGAATTATGCCAAGGATAAATTGTTTTGCTCCTTTCAGCGTTATGTAAAACATCCCCAAGGACTAATAATGGGTTGCAGCATCGGATTCCATCCATGAGGAATGTTCCAAAAGAGCTATAAAAATCTATAATCTAATATCCTCACATATTATGATAAAATATCAAGCTACTCAAAGCACTGAGTCACCCCAAGAGGAATTCTTATCTGGATGTATGAGCCTAAGGGATGAACAACTTTCATCTGGTGTTAGGGCTGCAATGGCTCCAACTGTTACGGTTAACAAAAAAAAGTATCATAACCTCACTAGACAAATTATACCATCAGCCTAATTATAAAACATAAAAATAACAGTTTTCAAACGATCATCTCTTGCATGATCCTTTGGGGATGGGAAGCACCAGCCTTAGTCAATAGTGTTATGGCCTCTGTACCAGCTGTTTAAAAATTCATCTTAGTCTTCTATTCATACTGCACCACTTCAGCTGGATCACTTTGCAGCATTTGATACTCAGGTTAACCTCTTTCCCTTCCCCCACTGCCTAGTCACGGACTTGCATTCCTGGGTAAAAAACAAACAAACAAAAATTAACTTTGGCTATTTGTGTGTTGTAAGCAGACACTGTAAGCCAGGGGTCAGCAAACATTTTCAGCAGGGGGCCGGTCCACTGTCCCTCAGACCTTGGGGGGGGGCTGGGCTATATTTTTTCCCCCAAATATATTTATTATTTTGTAACAAAGACATAAAAACAGACAAAATACAGAATACAAAAAAATAGAAAATACAAAAGATACAAAATACAAAAAATTCAAAATACAAAATACAGAAAAAATGTAGAAAAGAAAAACAAAAATTCCGAAACTTCAACATATATCTATTCTAATATTGGTGACTTCCTCATATCCCTTCTAACTGCGTTACATTGTAAATCCTCTTTAGTAATTTCTAAATCTTATTCTTATACCTTATTTACCATTTAACTATTATTTATTCTAATCTTATCTTATATCATAACACAATATCTCACACTGTTTATCAGGACTATTTTTGGGGTGTGTGTGAACGAATTCCTATGCCCCACAAATAACCCAGAGGTGCATTTTAAATAAAAGGACACATTCTGCTCATGTAAAAACACACTGATTCCCGGATCGTCCGCAGGCCAGATTGAGAAGGTGATTGTGCCACATTCGGCCCCGGGGCCTTAGGTTGCCTACCCATGCTGTAAGCAGTCGAAATCAGCACCTGGACAGCTCCTTTGCCATTTCTCCGAGGATCCAACATGCTTCTGTTTACCAATGCCTGCCACTTGTTAAGTATCATTCGAGTTTTGCTTTTTAATAGTAAAAAAGCACAAATGTAGTTGGCACCCTTGCTGGCTGTAAAATAAACCTACCATGACAGAAGAAAGAAAATGATGATAGATGTGTCTTCTAAAAATAGAGAAAGCACACTTGTCTGGGAGTGTCTTACTGAGCTTTCCAACTGTGAAGGAGTTGCTTTGAAACTATCCCATTTATAGCTAACTCGACTGTACACCAAACAGCTACTACAACTGCACCAACAAATTTATTAATGGCTTCCTCCTGTTCCACACCTTAACACTCTTAGCCAACTCACCTCCCAGGCCTGAATTTCCTATTTCAATGTGGGTTAAATTTTATTTTTCTGCTTTTTTTTGAGGGAAACATTCTGCAATAGATCATAACTCAAGTCATAGCTTTTGGATGTAAAAGGTCTAAGGTTCAGTCTCTGATAACTCTAGATAGGGCTAGGAAAGACTCCTCTCTGGGACCCTGGAGAGACATACCAGACAATATTGACAATACTGAGCTAGATGGAGCAACTAGGCAGCTTCGAATGGGCACATTAGGGAAGATGCTCCCAATAGTCTCCCCCACATACATGGACAAGCCTTCTCTCTCCCCACTGTCACAATGGAGACTGTAAGTTCCTTGAAATAGTAGCCTATCCTTTTTGGTTTGTGATGTTCTGCCATGTTCTACACCGGTAGCATTTTATGAATGATAACACTGGCTGTTAAGAGGACTTGTCAACAACTGTGGTGCTTTGGCTGTGGGTGGGGTGGCTCCTCTCTGCTCTTGATTGTATCTGCCACACAACTGCCATTGACCATTATTTTCTGATAAAATTTGACAGTGTCACCTAGCAACTGGAGAGCTGCTGTTGTTGTTGATGATGATGATGATGATGTAGTAGTAGTAGTAGTATTATATTTATGTCCCACTCCTTATCCCAATAAATTCAGGGCAGTGTACCTAGTACTCTCTTCCTCCCCTGATCCTCACAACAACCCTGGGAAATGGACTAGGAAGAGTAAGTATTACATGCACAGAGTTATTTCCAAGTGAACTTCATGGCTGAGTGAGGATTCAAACTTAAGTCTCTCAGGTCCGAACATGTCGCCATCCTGGAGTTAATACCCAATTTCTCTCTCAAAGTTGCATAGGGCTTCAATGACACTCAGCAATGGTTAAAAATAATGTGTTTGCCATTTTGTTGTTGTTCTTGTTTAATTGCTTGAACTCTTCAGTTTCTCAAAAGATACTATCAACGGTGTCTCTGAAAAATTTTACACATCACTTGGGAAGACAGCCGAATGAATGCCAGTGTACTGGAAGAAGCAAAGATCACCAGTGTTGAAGCAATGATTCTTCAACATCAACTTCGTTGGTCTGGTTGTGTTGTGTGGATACCTGGTGATCGTCTTCCAAAGCAACTACTCTATTCTGAACTTAAAAATGGAAAGCGTAATGCTGGTGGTCAACAAAAGAGATTTAAAGACTCTCTCAAGGCAAATCTTTTAAAATGTAGTATAAACACCAGCAACTGGGAAACACTGGCCTGTGAGCACTCCAATTGGAGAACAGCCTTTACCAAAGGTGTCATGGGCTTTGAAGACACTCAAACTCGGGATGCAAGGGAGAAACATGCTAAGAGGAAGGCATGCTTGGCATATCTACACCGTGATCAACTCCCACCTAGAAACCAATGTCCCCACTGTGGAAGGATGTGTGGGTCCAGAATTGGCCTCCACAATCACCTACGGACTCATTGTTAAAATGTGTATATGGAAGACAATCTTACTCGGCTACGAGTGATCGCCAAAGAAGAAGCTTGAGCTCTTCAGTTGCTGGTCATGTACAGACAGAGGAAGGCAGTATGCCCATATTTCTGTTTCTTGATGTAACTTTGCAAATGACACCCATGCTTAACCTGCTCAGAAAACAAACTTTGCAAAAAAAGAAAAGAAATAACAACACACTGTTCAGCTCATGTTCACTTTTATGTTTAACCACAGTTGCAAGATGTTTGCAGGTTAATTTTTTTTATTGAATTTATATACCACTCTATACCTGCAGGTCTCAGGGTAGTTCACAGAATAAAATAAAAATAAAAAACAACAAAATGCATATTCAAAATAAAAACAACAACCCAATAACCCCCTCCCAAAGAAACACCCCACATTTTAAAAGGGCATAGGATGTCAATCAAAACAACCAAAGGCCTGGTTTAAAAGGAATGTTTAGAAGGTTGCCTTCTGTGACGGATTGGCCTGGTGGGCAAAAGAACTCCAGGGTGCAGAGAGTTAAACCCCAACCTCCTGGATAAATGACGCATTCCATTCCTGAGGGGCGGGACTGCCAGGAGTTTAAAAGGAATGGGAGGCAGTTATTTGAGTGGGAGAGGGTTGTGGGAGCGAGGGAGAGTGTGGGTAGGCGTAGGAGATCTTAAATTGTTCTGAGGAGTTTAATTGAATTGTATTATCTAGCCGTTGTTAATTGAAACTAAGAATATGATCTAAGCGCCTGTACACATGAAACCATTACGCATTTAAAAGTCATCTAGTCTGAATAAAGCTTTCTTAAATGTTAGTGGATGTGCTTAGTTATTCCAGCTGGGTATCTAAACTCACAGAAGTGGTGGCTCAATAGAGGACAAAACTTACCTCGGGAATAGAGGCAACGGTTTGTGTCTTAGAGTTACACTGAGGTGGCTTAGGAGGATAACCTGGGGTGCTACAAAGTTGCCAGAGTGGAAAGGGCAAACTATTGCAGTGGGGAATCAAACTGAGTGAGACCCTTTACTGTAGGCAGGAGGTTATTCCGTCAAACAGCCTAGAGTTTCTCATGATACCAGGCCACGTAAGCTGGAAGACTCTCTTTACTAAGAAACCCACAAGTAAAAGGGGTTTATCTTAAGGCGGCAGGAGAAGAGGGAGGGTGGTTTCCCCCCTGGATTCCTGTGTCGCATTTTTAGTAATAGAGAGGGAGGACATTTTCGTCACATAATTGGTGGTAGCGGATCCCCGAAAGTTTAGTGACAACGCTGGGACTGGGTTTGTCGCATATTAATTGGTGGCAAAGTCCTTGGGTTCGTCGCACCTTCTAAAACAATACTAAAGCAAATGTATTAAACTAAACAGATTTTTTGGAGAAGGAGTGTGAGAAAAAAAATCTTATAAGAAAAAGTTGCAGAATTGTGTTTCTATAGTGATGTTTACAAGGATGAAAATTTAGTTAGAAGGAACATCTTATATTTTGAGGAACTGCTGTTATTATTACTCCTGCTTCTGCTTGAGAGTTAGGCTTTGAGTATGTAAGTAAAGATAATTTCTTAATTTGCAGTCCCTGGACTATATCATTTATAAGCTCTGCTTCCTCAAGTGTTAAAGACAGCAAATACCTGGCAAAACTCCAGAGGAATAGGAAGTCAAGCTATTTTAAGAAATGCCTGCGAAGAAACTCACGAGAGAGAGAAGCAATCTCAATCCATGCAAATCACCCACAAGATGCAACCCAGTTTGATAACCTCCACATTGGAAGCATCATTATGGCAATAAATCTCTTGGGTGTGTTTGGATTAGGAGAACAGATGGAGCTGTGGAGAAGATGCTGGACTACAGGCTTCATGAGAGAGATGCTCAAATCCACACTTTCGATATTGGTGGTGTATCCAGCTAGAAGAAGTGTGACTTGCTTGTGCTTTCTGTGCTCAAGCATTGCCTAAGTCACTCCTTGCTTTTGATAAGATAGAAAGTGAACTTCATGTAAACTGTTTGAGCTGTCTAGGGATGAGCTTATTCCTTTCGAATGCCTCCTTCAATAACCCACACAGGACATGGTCCTGCCAAAGTTAAGCATTCCAAAGTCCATTAGTTTCAATGGGAGAGTTAAGTAATTCCTTGGGACTTTAAAGTGCTTAACGTGGATTGGATGTGTCCATATTATTGTTTGGTTTTTAGCCAAGAATGAATAAGGATATGTCTTTTTCTTGGGATTACTTCTACATACCTCTAAATCAGGGGTGTCTAACTTTGGCAGCCTTTGGATGAGATCTGTCCCCAAGCCATTTTTTCCCAGTCCAACCCAATTTGATTCAGGGAACTTAAAAACAACAACAAAGAACAAAAAATATCAGCTGGGTTCCACGTTTTTTTCATTCACATGTGAGTCTGGGATGCTTTGGTATGGAATACTCCAGCTAACAGTTATTTAGAGACTCGGTGTAGTAAGAGTCTGTTGCTCCAAGGGAGGGCCACCTGAGTGGCAAAATCCACTTCCTTGACCACTGTCTGGAGCAATGGCTTTCAACCTTACCTCTTCCATGTGCAAAACAGTGAAGTTCCTTGTGCCTCAAAGAAGATCCCAGGCCTGAGGGCAACATGCCAACATGGTGCTCTCCCAGTGTTGCTGGACTGCTCCTCCCATCAGCTCTAGCCAGCATGGCCAGTGGGCAAGGATGATGGGAGCTGGAGTCCATCAATATAGGGAGGGCCTTGTGTTGGCTTCTGCTGCCCTATGGGCATTATCAAAGATGCTTCCCAGCCAAAGGAAAACACACAATGGATAGTTGTAGAAGATAACACAGTTGCTTCTACCGCTCTGGAGACTTAGGCACCCCAATCTAGTGTGGAGGCTGCACACATGCAACTGGAGACTGCGCCTTCCTCTACTCATCCCTTTTCAATCCCCTGCTGGTTCTGAGAGACAGTGGGGCAGGAGAGGGTGGGGAAGCACCTGGACCTTCACTTGCCTGATCTGCCTCTTCCTCATCTTCCGACCCATCCTGCGCTCCACCCTCCAGCTCTGAAGTTTCCCTTGCCTCAAAATCTTGTCTCCTGGCTGGTACAGGTCTCCACAAAGCGCTGACCCCCTCTCCCAAATCAGACTCCGGCCTCACTTCCCCCTTGCACACCCTCCAGCACCTTGCCAGTCCCTGACAGGCATGTTGTAGGAATAGGTAAAGGGACCCCTGACAGTTAAGTCCAGTCGCAGACGACTCTGGGGTTGTGGCGCTCATCTCGATTTACTGGCCGAGGGAGCTGGGGTTTGTCCGCAGACAGTTTTTCCGGGTCATGTGGCCAGCATGACTAATGGTGAACCAGAGCAGCACATGGAAGCACTGTTTACCTTCCCACCAGAGCGGTACCTATTTATCTACTTGCACTTCCTGCTTTTGAACTGCTAGGTTGGCAGAAGCAGGGACCGAGTAACGGGAGCTCACCCCATTGCGGGGATTCGAACTGCCGACCTTCTGATCGGCAAGCCCTAGGCTCTGTGGTTTTTTAGACCACAGCGCCACCCACATCCCTGTTGTAGGAATAAAAAGATGAAGGGACCCCTGACCATTAGGTCCAGTCGTGACCGACTCTGGGGTTGCGGCGTTCATCTCGCGTTATTGGCCTGAGGGAGGTGGTGTACAGGTTCCAGGTTATGTGGAACAGTAAGTAGTAAATTCAGGAGATCCGTTGGCTAGGATGGATTGCTTTAAATCCCTCTAGATTTGACCAGCGAATAAATTGCTGATCTAAAAACCAAGCTTTCCACCTTTTAATAGATATATTTTGTGAATAAGCATGCACAGTAATTTGTTCCTATAAACAATTGAAGCCATATTGACTCAGAGCCTTTTTGCTACGTAGCAGCATTATCGGACACATCACCTAACAGGATTAATATGGACTGGAGAGCATAAAGGGACAACTGCTGCTCATTTTGCGAGTACAGTACATGTTTCCCACTAGATTGGCAAACCAGCCTTAATCCTGGTCGTGGGTACCCGAAAGTAATCCCCGCATCTTATTTACTTTCGAGAAAATATGCGTAGGATTGGAGCGCCCCCCCCCCCACTCCCCAGCATCCTACGCACGTCTGTTCAGAATTAACGAGGAGGGCTGCACGGGATTGCAACCTGGGCGTCACGTGTGAACACGCTTGACAAGCCCTCCTCGCCTCTTCCGCTCGCCGCCCAATCTCTCTCCGGCTTGGCCACTGATGCGCCAGCTCCTCTGCCGCTGCAGCTTTAAGACACCTCCCTCCTGCTTCCCTTTGTCCCTCCTCTTTCTCTCTTGGAGCCGACCTCCATCTCTCATCTCCCTCGCTCTCTTTGCAGCTGGGCTCCGTGTAATTTCCCTCCTCTGCAGGATCCCTGCACCACCAGCCACCATGGCCGACATGAAGACAAGCGGCGTCTTTGCGAAAAATGTCCAGAAGAGACTCAGCAGAGCGCAGGAAAAGGTAAGCCGGTGAAAGGACCGAAGGGGATGCAGGTGTCTGCACGCCTGGGGGGGACCTTCTGCATCCACGGGGCTGCGGGGATAACTGGAAGGCTGTGGGGGCAACGGGGGGCGGGTGGGGAGAAGGTCCTTGCGGCAGTTTCTATGGGGGTGCAGAGAAACGTCCTCCGGGGAGGGGAAAGCGCCCCGCGGCTCCCGCTTGGAGCAGAGGCTCAGAACGCGCCTTTGCGCGCAGCTGCTTTGCTTCCTGTGCAAATGGCCTACGAGAGGCAAACCCCCTCCCCCGGTTCCACTATTAGGTTTCTCGATAGATGGATCTTGGACACAGCGATCTGGCGGAGCGCTGGCATGTGGGCAGTGATGTTTAATTCCACACACACAGACACGTACAGCTGAGGCCCCCGCCCCGCCGCCGCCTTAAAGGTGCGCTGAAAAAATATATCTCTGGAGCAGCTCCTGGCTGCTGTTCAATGTCTGCCTGGGTTGCTAACGGAGGGACTAAGGCACGTCCTTCCCGCAGAAGGTCAGGGGAATCCGAGGCCATCGTCCGCAAGGCAAGAAACGAGGGCTTTCTGGAAAGAGAGATGGAGAGAGCTGCGGTATTCTGGTGACACTGGGAGAGGCGAGCAGCAGCTCCCAGAGTCTGGCTTTCTGGCTAGTCTCGTGTGCCGTTTGCGGATTTGGGCCTGTTTGAAATGCGCCCTTTGAGGCACGTCCGCAACTGGCGAGTGGATTGTTGAATGGGGCTCTCCAATGCGCGTTTGGCTAATAAATGCCCAATAATGTTGGTTGTGGATTCAACCCTCCCCCCCCCCTGCGCGCGTGCGTCTCCGCTGGCAAGCTGCCAGTATCAGTGATGTTATGCAATATCCCTTGTCCCATTTAGTCATTATTCTCTTGAATGAAGTGCTCTGAGACGGACTGATGCAATGGCACAACTTATTTTCAGCCCAGTCGGTGCTGTTCTGTCACTGTGGATGAACCATGTATTGTTGACACCCAGGCTGGGACCCCACACAATGGCTGAGGCTGCGCTGATCTGCTTGGGACATGACTGGAGAGGGTCGTGAGTTTCATACATCGGCCAGTGTCCTTAGTTTGGCACAGGTGCTTGCGTCATGCATGTGTGCCAAGCTGCTCTGATAGGTGGTGCCGGCTTGAGAAATTTGGGGTCCCTTGGGCAAAGTGCCTTCAGTGGACACCCCAGAAGGAAGGACATGTGAACTGGGCATTCCCCCACACTGCCTCTGAGCTTCTGGTGGGACCCGCACTCTTGAGACCTCAAGCAGATGCCCGTCTTGGCCACTCTCTGGAGACAGACCTGCTGATGGTGGCTGGTGCAGAGGACAATATCACCTTGCACATTTTCATAAAGGTACCGCCTGGGTGAAGCCGGTTTGCAGTTACTGAGAGGGTTTTTACTCTCTTCCCATCTCTGTGAGAACATTCAGGGCCTCAAGCAGGATTTTCTGAGGCCCCGTAAAATTTTTCGTTAGGAGAAGAAAATTCTTAGGGCATATTGAGGGGAGCCTCTACAGTGTGTTTGGTTGTACCACCTCCCACCACCTCCCTGTTTGTGGCCTTGATAAAACCAAAGGGAGAATAAGCCCCTTGATAGCCTGCAGTGTAGAAGGAGGATTGCATCTGCAGAGCAGATCTATTCACAGACCGAAAGATTTGTCTGTTCCTCAGCCCCACCTCCATGCTTGCACACTTTCCATACTGTAAGAGGATTGTGTTTCTTTTAATAACCGCCCAAGCTCACCGTGAACTAATGTGATCTTCCTTGCCGCGCTCACTTGGAGAGCGGGGCAATCAATTGCTAAGGAGGCTGTCTCTAAAAATCACCTCTTTGGGTATTGCCAAAGGCCACCTTGTCCAATGTCCATGTCACTGGACTTTATAAGAGTCTCCTGCCAGCTCTTTGGTGAGCAGCAGCTAAACATTCAGAAACACACCTGCATTTCCAACTGATGAAAGATATTCCTCTGGGCACTGCTGGTCTGTATTGTCCTGTTTCCTGATGGTCTAGAATGTAAATCCTTCTTAATGTTCAAGTAAATGCCGGCAGGGACAAGTAGGAGATAGTTTGACTCAAAATGGAAGGTTCTAGGCTTCCATTTTGGATCTAGAAGGCCATCTTCTAGCCAAGTGGCGAGCAAAACACTTAGTTGCATGTAGTTTCATGTGCAGAGTGAGTATCAGCCAACCTACCTGCAATATCTTCCTGTGCAAGTCTCAGTGGAACAAATGGGTCTTGGATAAGAGTGCAGAGAGGGAAGATATCACAGTAGGTTTTGTCTTAAATGCCATTTAATAAATGGCACATGTATAAATGTGTTAGTTTGAATTTGTTGCCTTTCCCCTCTAGGAGTGAGTAACACTCACCTAAATATAGAAGACAAGTGAGACCTGTAACAAAATCTTGATGTGTGGTGTACTTTTGTCCTGTGTTATGGCCAGCCAGTTGTGCCCTTTTCCAGGATACTCTATTGAATACCCTCCTGCATTGTCCTCCCCACTCCACAACAGAGCCAACATTCCATGGCCACGGCCACTGAGCATGCTCAGTCGTCATCAGGCTGCTTTGGTTTTCTCCCTCCTTGGAATTTCTTGGCCTGGCGGCCTGGCCTACAGAGAAAGAGAGAAAGAGAAAGAGATGGTGGAATGAACTGGGCCCTTGAGATGGTATTTTGGGAAGTCACATTTTGAATGCTCTCTTGTGTTTATTAGCTCCCTGAAAATGGAAAGCCTTCTAGAACAGGGTGGGGATCTTCAAGCCCATGGGCCAAATGTGTCCAAACCTCTCTGTCCAGCCCTCAGGACCCTTCTCAGACCATGCAGCCTTTGTCAGCCCTGCGCTGTGTGTGTGTGTGTGTGTGTGTGTGTGTGTATGTGTGTGTCTGTGTAGAAACCTCTGACTGTTGCATGGCTGGACTGCAGCCTACAATACTACAATGGTAATAGTCAGATCTGCCGTATCCATGAGGCCAGGTGAGAAGACCACCTCAGGCAGAAGGATCCACAGGAACAGCAGATCTGGCCTCCAAGGAATACTTTGCCTGCTGCTGCTGCTGTTGTGGTGGCAGTGACAGCTGTGGCACTCTCCTTGGAGGTCAGATCTGCCGTCTCCTTGGCAACACTCCCCTCCGCTGCCTCTACAACGGCCTCTTGGCCAATAGGAGGCACTGCTGGTCTCTTCCCACCCTTGTTCCTGATGTCAATCTTCACTCACCCCTTCTTCCTTGGTGGAGTGGGGTGGGACACCATTTTGTGGTGCTCAAAAGTCTTAGTCCGGCCCTGGTAACAGTTTTCCACCTCTGATATAGAACCTCTCCTCCTTTGCTTGTTTCCTGTTTCCTGGGGTTTTGCCTTTTAAACAATGTAGGGCAGGGGTGAGGGATCTTTGCACCCCAGCAGGCCAGCTGTGGTTCCTCACCCCTTGCAGGCCACATTTGACAGAAGGGCGGGTGCCCACTTCAGCCCGACCATCTTTGCCCCACAGCAGAGCCCCTTTCAAAACACTATTTTGTGCAGTGCCTTGAAAGGGGCTGTTGAAGATCTGTCTGTCGGCTGGAGGCCAGGTGGCTGTGGCTTAGCTGAAACGGACTTGTGGGCCCAAAGAGGGAGGTCTGGAGGGTGAGCTGAAAGTTCCCCACCTCTCCATTGTAGAAGTTGTAATCTCACACCGGCAGCTTGAATTCAGTCTATTCTACTTCCTCATTCTGTATGTGTAGACCTGTGTGCTAAGACAGGGGAATTGGGGAAGGCCCATGGCTCAGTGGGAGAACACCTGTACAAGGTTCCAGCTTCCATCCCTGAAATCTTCAGACAGGGCTGAAAAAGACCTTGGCCTGAGACCCTGGAGAGGCAGATGGACCAATGGTCTGACTTGAAATAAGTTCGCTTGCTATGTTCCTGAAAGTCTGAATTAAAATTCCCAGGTACCTTGTACCTGGCCTTGGGAATATGGACTTTTCCTTTGGCTTCCAGCTTGGCCGGTGCCTAAAATCTAGAACTGGATCCTAAACAAATAAAAGCTGGAAATTTTGAAATCCTTTCCAAGCCCCATTGACCCCTCAGAGAAGTTGAGGTTCTTCCCCAGTTGAGCGCTTTGAGTCATCAATAGTGGGTTACACAGGTCCCCCCCCCCCGGACTATTAGTAAATCCCTCAAGGCAGCTGATCCCATCCTTGGACTGAAGTGCTCCAAGGCTGTGGGTTCAGAGTAATGGTTGAAAGCCCAATAATCATCTGTGCTTCATCGTGCGGCTGAATGGGCTGCTTTGCACACAGAAGGTCCCAAATTCAATCCCTGGCATCTCCAAGACTGAATCCCGGAAGAGCTCCTGCCAAATAGGCAGTTGGCCCGACACAGGACACAGAAACCTCTCACGTAGACAACTCATGCATTCTTCACCTGTGACATTTTGTGCGTCTTATGAGTTTATATTTTGTTTATTTATTTACAAGATGGCTTTTCCATCAGCAGAAGTCTTTGAAGTGGCACATAGCATGAAAAACAATAAAACCCAAACAACCACAACAATAAAGAAAGGTTTTAAAAAATAGCCTGCTGCACAAACCAGCGGAATATTTCAATAACTACAATATAGCCATGAATTGAGATCCAGGGTGGGAGAAAATCACTGTTGGATAGCTTTTTCCAACACTTTATTTCTGGCGGGGGTGAGCATGCAGGGGTACGCATACCGCGAAACATTTTGTGAATCTAATTCTGACCTCATTGAGGGGCAGTACTTCAATATGAGTAGGAAACTGAGAGCATCCCTAAAAAGCACTGGCTTTTTCTCCACAAGAGCAGGCCTGGCTCTAGGGGTAGACCCGGTGGTGCGGGGCGCCAGGGCGCCGGGCTGGCAGGAGGGCGCTGCGCGGCAAAGCCCACCCATCAGGGCGGGGGCGCCGGAGCGATCTCCGCGCCACGGGGCCAGGGCGCCCGACCGGCTTGAGACGACCTTGCACAAGAGAATACAGTTGCACAAGAGAATACAGTGGTACCTCTAGTTGTGGACACTATCCGTTCCGGGGTGCCGTTCGCACCCCGAAAAGTCTGCAACTAGAGCGGTGCTTCTGCGCAAGCACGGAGTGCGATAGAACACTTCTGCGCATGTGCGAAGCGCACAGAACGCTTCGAAACCCGGAAGTATACACTTCTGGGTTTGCTGTGTTCGCAAGACGAAAAGACAACCCGAGTATGACTGTATGTAAGAAAATCATGCACAAAGAGTCCTTTAAGTGTTTCCCTTGTTCTTCGGAACATTTATTAATGTCTTCCTCCTTTGCACCATTAATGCAATGCTTCAAGCTTATCCTTATGGCTGTTTCACAAGTGTCAAATGCCAAGTGCAGTATTTGGTGTGTGTGTGTGTGCTTTCATATTTCCATAGACTTGCAAATGATTAATACTGTGTGAATCCAAATAGGCCCTAGGTAGAAGGTACACTCCTTGGGGTTGTAGCGGGAAAGCTCAGTGACTCAGGATGTGGCAGCTGTGAAGAAGGTGAATGCCAGGCTAGGGATCATCAGGAATTGTATTGAAGCTAAAACAGCCAGTACCATATTGCCAGTATACAAATCTATGGTGTGTGTTAAGTTGTGGGTAGACATCTCAGACGACACAGTGATTTCTTCAAGAAGCTCTTTATTTGGAAGCTGGAACAGAGCAGAACAGAACAGAATGGCTCAGCCGGTCTGCTTTTATAGACAGCTGTAACACTGTAACAATCAACAATTCAAAATTCCCGCCTAAAGTAACTGACGAGGACCTGACTGAAAACTATATACACCAGGGGTCCCCAGACTATGGCCCGCGGGCCAGATGCGGCCAAATTGGCCTCCCAATCCGGCCCGCGATGATCCCCGCTGCCGCCGCCTGCTCTTACGGCGCACAGCACGGCGGCGCACTTCCAGATCGGGAAAAAGGCGCCGAAAATCGTTTGTGCGCATGCGTATGGGCCTCTCCCGACCCAGAAGAGGTCATTTCCGGTGCACTTCCGGGTCAGGGGAGGCCCATACGCATGTGCACAAACGATTTTCGCCGATTTTTCCAACCTGGAAGCGCACCACCACGCCAGTAAGTGTGTGTGCGCATGCGCACGGGCACGCACTCCCCCACCCTCTGGCCTGCTGCGCGCACACTCCCCTGCCGTCCGGCCTGCCGCGCGATTGGCGCAGCGGGCACCGGCCCAAAGCCGGGTAAGTCTGGGGACCCCTGATATACACCAATACATAACAGTGTGGCCACATGTGGAATACTTTGTGCAGTTCTGTTCACTTCACCTCATAAAGGATATTATAGTGTTGAAGAAGATGAAGAAAAGGGCAACCAAAATTATCAAAGGGAGGGAGCAACTTGCTAGGAGGAAAGGTTGCAACATTTGGGGCTTTTTAATACAGAAAAATGGCGAGTAAAGATAAAGATGTATGAAATAAAGTCTGGTGTTGAGAAGGTGAACAGAACCAAAATGGTGAATCATTCTTTGAGGATTGGAAACCTTTTGTAGAATACCTAAAGAACTATGATAGTTGCATGAAAACGCAAGCAGGGTTTGAAATACGAGAAGCAGTAGGAAGACATTAAGCCGAATAACTCAGGACGTACATGTTATGTTAAAATATGCAGCATTAGGGGGGGGAACAACATCATGGGGTGGGGGTGGGGTGTCAATGGATAAATTAAAGTGTGGATGGTCAAGTATTAGGGATGGTATGTATGTAAACTTTTGAAAACTAAATAAAATTTAAAAGAGAAAGTGGACACAAGAGAAACAGTTCTTCCTCTTTTCATGATATTAGGATATTTAATTAAGCTGAATATCGAAAGATTGAGGACAGGCAAAATAAAGTACTTCTTCATGCATCACATAGTTAAACTATGGAATTCTCTCACAGAAGATGCTGTGATGGCTTCAATAGATATGTGACAAATCAAACTGTCGGTGATGACAGGCTGTGATGGGTATGTTCTACCGCTGACAGCGGGAACTGCAAGAAGCAAGAATGATGTCGTCTTCAAGTCCTGCTTGCAGGCTTCCTTCCTGTAGGCCATGGGTAGGCAAACTAAGGCCTGTGAAGCCGGATCTGGCCCAATCGCCTTCTAAATCCGCCGGCAGATGGTCTGGGAATCAGCGTGTTTTTACATGAGTAGAATGTGTCCTTTTATTTAAAATGCATCTCTGGGTTATTTGTGGGGCATAGGAATTCGTTCTCCCTCACCCCCAAATATAGTCCGGCCCCCCACAAGGTCTGAGGGACAGTGGACCGGCCCCCTGCTGAAAAAGTTTGCTGACCCCTGCTGTAGGCCTCTGGCTGGCCAGGATGAGAGCAGGATTCTAGACTAGGTAGGCCTTTGATCTGATCCAGCAGGACTCTTTTTTATGCGGGTGCTCTACAAGTAGGGTGCCACCGCAGAGAACGCTGCCCCCAACAGTGGGATGCAGAAAAGAGCCACCTCTGAAGATCTTGGGGCCATCTGTCTGAAATTAAGGCCATATGTTCATTACTTACTTAATGAGGCACTGTAATGAACTGCTGTTCGTTATCCACTTTATTTCTCAATTTCTACATCACATTTATATGTGGACATACATGGATCGAACAACATCTAAATATCAGTTAATTGACTTTGATAGCAGGTATTAAGATATTTGTAGTGCAATTCTGTTCATGTCTACTCAATAGTAAGCCTGGTTGTTTTCAGTGGGGCTTAATCCCAGCTAAGTATGTCTAGGATTACAGCTTTAACTTCTTGTTTTGTGAGTTTATGTAAGGGGGAGTGCTTTGTGTTTCTCCGTTTCTGTTATTTATTATTACTTGTGAGCCACTTTTCCATAAAGTTGTACCTAAAGCAGCTAATGGTGCTCAGAAAGTAAAACACAACAACACATACGGTATCAAAACATGGGCTGGAGGTGAAGGCAACTAAATTAGTTACCATCACCTCCAACAGCTAGATGACTGAGACTTGCCTGGGAATGGGTCTTCCTAACCTGCCTGACCATAAAGAAGGCTGATCGCCGAAGAATTGATGCTTTTGAATTCTGGTGCTGGAGGAGACTCTTGAGTGTCCCATGGACTGCAAGAAGATCAAACCTATCCATTCTGAAGGAAATCAACCCTGAGTGCTCACTGGAAGGACAGATCCTGAAGCTGAGGCTCCAATACTTTGGCCACCTCATGAGAAGAGAAGAATCCCTGGAAAAGACCCTGATGTTGGGAAAGATTGAGGGCACTAGGAGAAGGGGACGACAGAGGACAAGATGGTTGGACAGTGTTCTCGAAGCTACGAACATGAGTTTGACCAAACTGCGGGAGGCAGTGGAAGACAGGAGTGCCTGGCGTGCTATGGTCCATGGGGTCATGAAGAGTCGGACATGACTAAACGACTAAACAAACCTGCCTGAAATTTTCAGTTGGCCCATTTGCTCTCTTTGCTGTCCAGGCACTCATTGCAGCAAAGGGATAACAGGAGCACAAGAGCTATCAAGCTCAGTTGGCATGCTGTTTATGAGGTGAGAATTCCAATATCCTCATCACGCCACCTGCAGCAAGTGAAGAGGGCCCCTGTTCCTTCATCCATCTCCAGACGTGACTCCCGAGAGCACCCTTCACTGCCACTGTTTACTGCACACCTGCAGTGTCTGCCAAAAGGACCATCTATGGCTGTGCTATTATAGTTGCAGGGTGGTATCTTCACTGAACAGGGCCAGTAGAATGGTTCACATGAGGAGTTGCTCTGCAATATTAGAGAGCAAGGTGAGAAGTCAGTCTATATTTTGTGAGTTTTCCTCCCCAGCCTCCAGCTGTGTTGTTGAGGGCAACTTGTGAGTTTTGGTATCCTTGATGATTGGCAACTGTGGGAGGGAACTTTGTAGGGTAAAGTATATAGGGAAAGGTTCAGGTGGGGTCTGGGGAACTTGCCACAGAGACAGTGACGCCATCTTCTGAAGAACGTTGAGGGGGCCTGCCGCCACATCCTCACGATATGGAATAGTCCCATGTGTTTACCTTGATTAAAATTTCTTCTAAATCATGTTTGGAGCCCCATAGAGCCTTGTTTACCACGTCTTTTTATTTGCTCATTAAGATTATTGTGAGAAACTTCCATTTTCTTCAGTAGTAACCAGTTGCGTTCCCAAAGAGCATAATGCTCATTTTTTAAACGATATTGTGCAATTATCCACGGGAAGCAGTAGTTGCAGATTCTTTACTTTTGTGTTAAACTACATGAGTCTTGGAGAGATTACTGACCCCTTCTGTGCTTGGTATAAAGAGAGGCTCTTATAATTACCTGCCTCCCAAATATAAAAACCATGTTAATTTTGACAAAAATGAAGGAGTGTGTTTCACAAGCAGTTGGGTATGTCAGTTGGATATTTAGTAAGCAATATAAGATGCCAAGTGAAAATTCTATGGTATGTCAATCTGATTTTTCAGTGTGTGTTCTCTAGCTTGCGTTACATGATTATTTTACCTGTATTTATCACATTTGTATCCTGTCACTTCCACCAGGAAGATCTCAGGGTAGTGTATATGGGGGCATCTTACTCTTTCCTGAGTATGAGCCGCGGATTAGGTGAGGCAGTGTAAGAGTGTCTTGCATAAAGCAACTTAATAAGATTTCTGGGTAAGAGGAGGCACAGATCCAGCTCCGTGTCAGCATAGATCACACTCCAGTGTCAACATAGAGGCCTGGTTTGCATGTCCCACTATGCCAAACCACTGCTTATTGTGAATGTGTGAGCATGCAGCCTCCCTGAAGGAGATCCCGGTTGCTTCTCCCCTCCCTGATTGTTTTACTACTGCACCATGCTGAGCTAAGCCATAGTTTGGTTTAACACATTTTCTAAATCTGGACTCATGGTTTAGCTCTCTCTAGACCAGGCATCCCCAAACTGCGGCCCTCCAGATGTTTTGGCCTACGACTCCCATGATCCCTAGCTAACAGGACCAATGGTCAGGGATGATGGGAATTGTAGCCCAAAACATCTGGAGGGCCAAAGTTTGGGGATGCCTGCTCTAGACTAACACTGAGCTGAAACAAGGGACTTGGCTACACAGGTGCAAATAAAACATTGTAAAGTGCAATATACAAATGCGGCACTAGATGGCGACAGTGAGTGATGCAAAATTCAAAGTATTTTTCAAAAACTTTTTTTTAAAAGTGTTTTTGCAGCGTTTTTTTATGTGTGTGTAGATTTCGTTAAGGTTTGCCCTATAGTGTAAAGCTCACGGTTTGTCAAGGAGAGCTAAACCGTCAGCCTGGGTTTGGATGCCATGCTAACCTGAGCTATGGCTTGCCATAGCGCAGCAGCCAAACAGTTGGACATGTGTTCTCCTTTCCTGGAGCCTCTGCACACACACACACACACACACACACACACACACACACACACACATTTGCACTAAGTTGTGATCTGGCTTAGCATGCAGGTGACCAACCTCAGACCCTGAGACCAAATGTGGTCCATGAGACTCTAACCTAGGCAATGCCTTTCCCATACCACAGCCAATGGGAAATAGTTTTTCTCACTTTGCAGGACTGATGGGGATGATGATGATTAAAATTTATATACTGCCCTTCATCAAAGGGTGCTTCACAGAATAAAATACAAGATAAAACACAAGTACTGTAAGTAATTAAACTAAAACAACAAAGCAATAACACCCCCAGACACATTTAAAAGGCTGTAGGACAGGCATAGGCAAACTCGGCCCTCCAGATGTTTTGGGACTACAACTCCCATCATCCCTAGCTAACAGGACCAGTGGTCAGGGATGATAGGAGTTGTAGTCCCAAAACATCTGGAGGGCTGAGTTTGCCTATGCCTGCCATAGGATGTTAACCAGTCAAAGGTCTGATTGAAGAGGAACATATTTGCCTGGCGCCTAAAAATATATAATGAAGGCACCAGGTCAACCTCCCTGGGGAGAGCACTCCACAAACAGGGAGCCACTACGGATAAGGCCCATTCTCGAGGTTCCGGTTTCCGCCTGCAGGAATGGCGGACCTGTTTTCCATCTCTCTGACCTTCGTAAGGAATTTGGCGGTTGCTAGGGGAGTAAATGGCAACCCCCTACCCTCTCCGGGGGTTACGGAGAGGGGCCGCTGGCCCGCGATGCCCCCAGACCCACTCCGACTGTTTTTGGAGTGGGGGGAGCTTGGGCTGAGCACTTACGACGGCCAGGACTCCCGGACGCTAATCTGCATGGCGGGGATTTCCATGGTTAAAGAAGATAATTAGGCTTAAATCTATGGACATACTTCAGAAGGAGGGGAAGAAGCGCTGTTTACTGCTGAGAATTTTATGCTGCTGAGCGAGAGGAGTCAAAGAATGTACGGCATCTGGAAGAAGGATTGATGGGGACGGAGCGATAAGGGAAGCAAGTTTTTATTTTTTCTTCATATTGTTGCCTCGTATCTTCCCGGACGCGATGTCCTGGCTTGTTTGGAGTGAAAGAGAAGCAAAAGACTGTGTGAGTTGAACTCTATAGCTGTTGTTACTGAGCATATTTCTTAAAGATGTGAAGTTGCCGATGAGAAAAGCCCCCCCCTAGTCAGACGGAAGGAGTTCTGGACGCGTTCGGAGGATTTATGAGCTGTGACGCACTTTAAATTGGAGCAGCGACCTGAAGCTAAGTTCAGCTATAGGGCAAGGAGATCCATTAATTTACCAAGAGTTCATGGTTGGATGTTTGGGTCTCCTGCCTGAAAAAGCTGTAAATTCTATAAAGATAAATAAATCGTAAATCTTCATGGTTATGAGAGAAAATGAAAGTGATTTGAGCCTTTTAAGATGGCGCTGCTACTCCGTCGCAACAGGGAGCTCCACTAAGAAGATTTATGGGGAGGCTGGACTGATTAACTCACACAGGAGAAAGAACATCTGTGAAACTTCGTTTGACATTTATCTCAGCAGCTGGAACAATCGGATGAAAGTGGAAAACATCTAGGTGACTGTAAGGGGAAGATTTGGAATATTATGAGCTTGGAGGACGATTTGAACTTTAGAAATAAGACGGCAGTGGACAGTTGCGAGGAATTCCCAATTTCTTGAAGCATGGGAACCCAAAAATAAATTATTTAGATGATTTGGCATAACATTCGGTTTGATTGATATATATATGTGTATAATTTGAAATATTGAAATGTGATATAATTGGTTTTAATTGGAAAATTAATAAAAATATTTTTTTAAAAAAAGGATAAGGCCCATTCTCATGTTGCCACCCTCCAGACCTCACACGGAGAAGGCAAATGAAGAAGTGCCTCAGGTGATGAACACAAAGTCTAAGGTGGTTTGTATGGGCAGAGGCTGTCCTTGAGGTATTGTAGCCCTGAGCTGTTAAAGGCTTTATATGTCAAACCCAGCACTTTGAGCTTGGCCTGGAAGCTAATTGGCAGCCTGTGTAGTTGGGCCAGGATCATTGTAATATGCTCAGACTGTCTGGCCCCGGTGAGCAATGATTCAGCAGCTACTAAGCTGTAATGAAGCTTTCTTTTCTGTATCAGCATCAACTGTGAGCCTGTGACTTATAGCACTGTAGGGTGCAGTGACTCAACCTGTGCTAAAGTTGGTACTGCTTTTGCATATGAATATGTGTAGCAAACCCAGGTGGCACTGTGGGTTAAACCACAGAGTCTAGGGCTTGCTGATCAGAAGGTCAGCGGTTCGAATCCCTGCAATGGGGTGAGCTCCCATTGCTCAGTCCCAGCTCCTGCCCACCTAGCAGTTCGAAAGCACATCAGAGTGCAAGTAGATAAATAGGGGGGAAGGTAAACAGCGTTTCCGTGCGCTGCTCTGGTTCGCCAGAAGCAGCTTTGTCATGCTGGCCGGAAGCTGTCTGCGGACAAACGCCGGCTTCCTCAGCCTATAGAGCGAGATGAGCGCCGCAACCCCAGAGTCGGACACGACTGGACCTGATGGTCGGGGCCCCTTTACATGTGTGTAGCAAAAAAACCCTTCAACATAGCTTATAAACATTATGTGCTGCACAGTGCCAACAACTTTCATTAGTTGACTTTGGTCCCCAAAATGAGGCCAATGGGGACAGGACTGGTATTTGGCAGGAGTAAATCAATGTTGGCTTTTGGGACTGGGGGAAGCTTCTATCTATTAGACAGCAGCTGCCAATCACTGTTGACAGTGTTGGATTGGACTATTGGTACCCATATTTCTGAATGACTTTCAGGTGTATTTCCAAGAGGGTGCACCCTTTTGCCATTTTCTGCTTCCCACTGCTGCACCAAAAGCTGGGCCATGCAAACCCCTTTTCTTCTACGTAGCTGACCTCCCAACCTGAGGTTGTCCTGGGGAGCTGGGGCTGGGGGAAAGCAGAAATGATTGCACTCGCTTTAATTTTCTATTACGCCATGCCCTCGCAGCACTTTCTCAAAATTCAAAATGTGCTTGCTGGTCCAAAAAGTCTAGCAACCCCTGATGTAACTGTCCAAGTATTTTGGAAATATTCCTTAGCAGAGATGTTTCTGTACTGAAGGAAATGGAAATGGTTTGTGATCAGAGTTAGTATTATGAATGAAGTTGATAAGGGTACTGTAAAATGTGATTAATAAAATGTCAACGCTTTTACATCTTTCCCAGATGAATACTTCATAGCAAAGGGGGATAAAACTTGAGAGTGCCACAAGGATCAAAGTTTCCGCCCTTTGGGCTGGTGCAATTTAGCATGGCAGTCAGATGGCTAAACAGTCGTCTGGCCTAGTGAGATGTTAATGGCGTATGTGCTGGAGATTATTGTTTCCAAACTTACAGTTTTTCATTGTGTATAATATAGAATGGTTGTACAGAATGGTTTTCTTGTAGCAGAAAACCATTATAGATAAAGATTGGGCGAGGCTTTTTGGAACCCACTTTGTTGAATGCCATGACGGGGAGGCCTTGTGCTCTCTGGTGGGAGATACCAATGTTCGCCTGCACACAGAAAATGTAAGGTCCTTGGATAACTAAAATGAGTATTATTTGGGGTGTTTCCTCCCCAGTTTATACCCTGTTATGCTTTTTCTTCAAGATCACTCTGAGCACTGGGTTATTGTAAGTCTCTAATCCACCCGTAAGCTATATCCTTGCTTGGTTCTAACGCCACTTGACTATTGTATTCAGAAAGAGGGAATCTGGTTGACTTTGCCCCAAATGGTCATTGCCATCCCTCTCCTCTCTAGGGATGCTCCACTGTTACCACCACCAACCCAAGGGTTGGGGGAAAGTAAAGGAGGGCACCAATTAGGACTTCACTGAGTTCTTTGTGAGACCCATCCTGGGTTCTGTTTCTTGGTCACACGTGAGTGTGACAGAAAGTTATGAAATGGTTTTTCAACATCCAATATAATTATTCGATATTTAAGCTTCAGATATGATATGTGCACAATCTTCTGCTCTAATAGGGAACTTAGAAAGCTGTCTTATACCAGATCAAACCCAGTATCGTCTATTCTGACATAACTTTCTAGGGCCTCGCGTAGAGATTGCTTCCATCTCCTGGATATTTTTAACTGGTGATGCCACACTGAGCCAGGGGCTTCTTGTAAGCAAAGCATGTGACCTAACGCTAATTTGGGGTCTCTCTCCATGTTTTGCACATTGAGATCACACAAGGTGTCAATTTAATGACAAAACGTCATTTGAACTTTGAGGCGTAGTTTATACATTGAATGCTTTGCTAAAGTCCTCCCTTTGCTGAAAAGAGAAGAAATCAAAGGAGCAGCCGAACACCAGGCGTACTGCAGGCAGCAAATGGGGGGAGGGGCGAGTGAGCGAGATTAAATGCAGCAGCAGCAACAGACAGCCTGAAACGGATGCATTAAGTCCTGTGGATGTGTGCGTGGGTGTCTGGTTGGGGAAGAGCGAGCCGCGGGATGAGGCGAGTGGATCTGCATGCAGTCCTTGTAAATATTTTAGCAGAAAGCCTGGCCATAGGCATTTCCCCTCAACGGTTTTGCAGTGAAGGGACAGCTATTTTGGCACAGAGGCCGTCCGTTTTGAGTACCTTGTGGCATCAGCAAAATGTACGTCTGCTGATGAGCAAAATGTGCAGCGTGAGCCGTTGTCATTCCTTAATTAATGGGAAAAGCAAAGGTCACAGAGGATCTTTTTAGCCAGAGGGTGTTTTCCTCCAGCTGCTATAAATCAGAGCGCACCATACAGGACCGCAGGCACTTCTTACAAACCCACTTTGAACAACTGGCTTTTTATTGTTGTCAGTAGCCAGGAAAGCCTGATGTTCATTTGAGGGAACAAAGCCTAGTCTTTATGGACACAGAGGTTCAATTAGAAAGTATGATGGTTCTATGTGCAAGAACTTGGGAAAGGAGAAGGAAAATTAAAAGTGGGTGAAGCCCATATTATTGTATCGATATGTTTTGAGGGGGCACTTGAGGATTTGCATATGAAGGATTACTAAGAACATACTTATCAGCTATGGCCTGGCATCTCCTATGCAAATCATGACGTTACTGGAATTCAAAAGTTATCAAGGACCCTTTACTCTGAGCTGGTGTTTGTCATCTGGAAAACACTTGACCGTTCTCCAGTCCAGACACAGTTGCTTTGCCCTCTCTTTTGGATGTTGACGGGTTGACCCTAGTCTCTTATTAGACATTCTTGGTCCTCTTATTTTGGTTCACTTCCTGAATAGCTCTTTGTGTCTTCCTTTGGATATTTACCATCTCAACTTTGCTGGCTGTTACTTAAGTTAGATACAGTAGCTCCTTAGTTGTCTGGATGATGCCTGGTGAAGAGATTTGGTCCTACATTCTTCTTCATAGGGAACAGATGTCTTTACTGTGCTTGCTTGTTTACTCTCTTTTGTGGGACAAATCTCTCCCTCTTTCATACATACCTTGGCAGACATTTTCTTCCTCTGAGTCCTAGAAACATCAGCATGACCCCACCAAGATCAAGTAGCTGTCCTGTGGGGCATGAAAGAGAGACAAGCTGCAGCAACTACTCCCAGAATCCCAATTGAGTGTCTTTCTGCATCAGGGATGAGGCTGAGACTACCAGTTCCAGAATCACTGGACAGAAAACTTTGCTATTTGCATTATTCCCACCAGGGAGAATATTATCAAAGGGCCTCCCTGCACCCATGCAGGAATGATGCAATAGTTTTCTTTTTTCCACTGGGGATTTTGGGACAGGTAGTCCCAATCCCATCCCAGTCAGGGAAAGATATCCTGCTGGGACGCTGCTGGGACTCTGCTGGGACAGCTTTGAGGGTTGAAGAAGGGGCAATGTTGCTTCGTTGGCAAAATCTGCCTTCTGTCTCTGGCACTCTGTAGTCTGGTCCTCATTGACTGGAAATTTGCTGAGCTCATTACTCTGCAAGTTGTACGCAAGCAGCCCCTCCACACATAACTTGCCTGTGTTGGGCGTTTGGCTACTCCGAAAAATAATGGCACTTTTGCCTCTTGGTTAGTGCATCCTCTAGGCAGGACTGGCTAATCCGTGGTCCTTCAGATGTAGTTGGGCTACAACTCAACACACCTCTGGCCATTGATTTTGTTGGCCATACTCCGATTCTTCCATACAAAGGGCGGCAAGTATGTACCAGCAGCTCTAAAAGTATTCAATGCAAAAACTGTCCCCCAAATCCTGTACGCAGCAAATGTCTGGCAGAATGGGGACCTGCCTAAGCTAGATGGCTTCCAAGCACAATTTATTCGATCCTTGCTTCAGGTGCCCAATTGTGTGCGAAATTCCATACTCCTGCTAGAAACGGGTGAATGCCCAATTTCAACAAAGGCATGGTGGGCTGCACTAAAACATTGGCTCAAGATTGTAGTATTTGAACTTGGGGAGGGACTGTATAAATACCTGAACAATGAGGAATACATCAGCCAATGGCAGAAAACCATGGCGAGAAAAGCCACTGCTTTAGGTCTGTCACCCACCCAACTCTATTGCCTGGGATATGAAGGTGCCCTAAAGACCTTAAAGCAAAGACTTTGGGATAATTCACACAGTGATCTACGACATCAATCACTTGCGATCTGCAGTCCATTGGCAGTAGGAGTACAATATGGGCATGTCTTTAAGCCAGCAGCCTATATTCAAAACTTGACAGTGCCAAACTACCGAAGGCTGTTCACAAAAGCAAGACAGAATGTTTTCCCCTCTGCAGTGCTGGAGGGCAGGATGAGAGGAGTACCCTACCAGGAAAGACTGTGCTCGTGCACCCATGATGTAGATTCCATAAAACACATTGTGCTGCACTGTGGGAAGTTTGAGCAAGCCACGGCTGAAGTGATTTCACCCCTGCTAGCCTTGCTCCCAGGAAAATCAGAGGATTTCTATATCAGGTTCCTATTGGAAGACCGGTCAAATGCCAGAACACTAGCAGTGGCAAAGTTTTTATCGGTGGTCACAAGAACTAATGTTTCCTATTCCGAATTTGAGTAAGATGTCTGAGTGGTTTGAGGGCGGGGTGTCTCAGCTGTGTATCGCTTGGTAACGAATTGATGGGTCTATGGACCGTAATAAAGATTGTTATTGATTTTGTTGGTTGGGGCTGCTGGAATTGGAGTCTAATAATATCTGAAGGGCTGTATATTAAGCACCCCTGTTTACCCCTAGGAAGTTATTCTCTCAAGCATCTTTGCTGTCTGAAGGAATGATTCTCTGCCTTTGCTAAACCCAGAGCAGAAGGAGAGGGAGGGAGGCTGCTTCTTAGCAGACTGTACATTTACCAGGAAAAACATCATCTTCCTCACCACTATTGCTCCACTCAAAGTAGTCATCTGGGCTGGGCATGGCTGGTGACAAGAGACTATGACCCACCAGGCTGTTGTGATACAGTGAGGGGGGAAACGTATTTGATCCCCTGCTAAATTTGCCTGTTTGCCCTCTGCACACATCTCAGGAGGTATTTTGTCCCACTCCTCCTTGCAGATCCTCTCCAAGTCTTCGAGGCTGATGTGTAGCTACTCGAACCTTCAGCTCCCTCCACAGATTTTTGATTTTTAGCTAGATTTTTAGCACTCCAGGACCTTAATGTGCTTCTTCTTGAGCCACTCCTTTGTTGCCTTGGCCATGTGTTTTGGGTCATTGTCATGCTGGAATACCCATCCTCGACCCATTTTCAATGCCCTGGCTGAGGGAAGGAGTTGCGTTGATGCCAAAGAGCTCGATTTTGGTCTCATCTGACCACAACACTTTCACCCAGTTCTCCTCTGGGTCATTGGCAAACTGTGCATTGGCAAACTGCAGACAGGCCTGTACATGTGCTGTCTTGAGCAAGGGGACTTGCGGGCTCTGCAAGATCTCAGTCCTTCATGGTGTAGTGTGTTACCAACTGTTTTCATGGTGACTATGGTCCCAGCTGCCCTGAGATCATTGACAAGTTCTCCCTGTGTAGTTCTGGGCTGCTTCATCACTGTTCTCCTGATCATTGCAACTCCACAAGATGAGATGGAGCCCCAGACCGAGGGAGGTTGACAGTTATTTTGTGTTTCTTCCATTTGTGAATTATTGCACCAACTGTTGTCACCTTCTCACCAAGCTGCTTGGCAATAGTCTTGAAGCCCAGTCCAGCCTTGTGCAGGTCTACAATCTTGTCCCTGACATCCTTGGACAGCTCTTTGGTCTTGGTCATGGTGGCTACTTTGGAATCTGCTGGATTGATCGCTTCTGTCGACAGGTGTCTTTTGTACAGGTACGGTAATGAGCTGGGGTTACAGGTAAGACCTCTCCCTTACAGCAGGTGCTTCCAATCTCAGCTCCTTACATACAATGAAGATACCAGGTAGCCTGACATCTATACTTATTTCACTCATTATAATGCACATTCATCTCTGACTTTTGTCTTCTGGGTTTCTGGTGTTTTTCCCTGTTGTTATTCTGCCTCTCTCAGCTACAATAAACCTACCATTGAAATTATGGACTGGTCATTTCTTTGTCAGAGGGCAAATGGGCAAATTTAGCAGGGGGTCAAATACCCCCTCACTGTAGGTTCTTTCTTGAGACTGCAATGTGTAAGCTAGGGAAGAAGAGAAAGCAAGTTCTGAACATTTATAACACAACTTGTATTCTGAATTGTAGTCTCTGTTTGAGACGCTGATTAGGATGCTTTTGCCGTAGCTGGTTCCCTTCAGCAAAGGTCCATAACCATCCTCCTATAGGTGTGTCTCCAGTCCAAGCGCTTGTTTACTTGTGGAGCACCTCGACACAGAAGCAGCATGGCCTCGTCCTCCAAGCCAATGGAGGGCAATGATAGCAACTGCAGCCATTGGAGCATGGAGCATCATCACTTACCCCAGGCTTGCCATACGTCAGGAAAATTCCTTGACATGTCCTGGGTGTAAAAATGGCATTGGGGGGGAATTTTGCAGAATTGGCAAAATGTCAGGGATGTACGACAAGACAACGGGAGAAGCAGCGGAAACAGCTCAAAAAGCTTAAAAGTACTCTTTTGGGGGTAGGTTTCCAAAAAAGAAAGCTCAACAACATTGCGGGTGCTAGGAATTTTCCTTTTTGAAATGTGGCAACCCTACTCACCCAATCTCTCACTCCCCTGCAATGTCTTCACTGGCCAGTCTTTATGTAAGGTCTTATGTAATAGGAGATCATTGCTGCAAAAAAGGTGAAGGAAAGGAAAAAACTCTGCATTTAAAACTGCACTGCCATATTTTTAAGGCACATATTTGATTTACAGTGGATTAATGTACTCAGATGGGCTGTCTAATCCAGAAAGATCAGGTTGGACCAGACAAGATGACCTACGTCACCCAACATCGTACTCTTCTGGAAAGTGGACTAAAATATTTTAGCTATATTTTCTTTTAATCAGGAGGCCAGCTAAGGAGCAAACATCTTAACACAGCTATTTGTGCATGATAGTAGTGTATATATAGCAACAATCAGCTTGAATTATCTACTCCAATTAATGGTCTTTGAAACATTCCAGTTCTTGCTTGCAGCTGACTTTCTTTCCGAGTTCTTTGTTCCAAAACCTTCCTCAAAAAATGATGTTCTCTGCTTCTTGGAGCATTAAATACTGGCACCATTTCCTGTGGTTTATGATATTTGGGGTGCTTTTCTTAAACCACCTTTAGTCTGATTTTCTTTTTGTCTTTTTTAATATATCGCAAAGAGGAAATGAAACAATCAAATTGAGGATAAGGGCCTGAGCTGTTCCCTTTTCATACTTCTGTGGAGCCAGCACTAGAAGGCCGTTTGTTCTCCTCTAGGGAGGAAGACACTCTAGAAAGCAGTCAACCAGCATCAATCCAAATAAGCGAATTGTACTACCAGAAGTAATGTCACTGCCCTGGAATGCCTATGGGAAATTATCTTCTAGTTCTGTTTCAGCAAGCTTGTGATTTTTAAAACACAGCAGTACTCTAGATCTCTGGTCTTCAGTTTGAAGGTGCTGGGAATATGAATGCTGCACCTGCAACTGCCCCCTTAAGAGTTGTGTCAAAGAGGAAATTCCAGCAGGTATTATTTGTCATGCAAGTCAGTATCCAGTAAAAAAAAAAATAGCTGGCTTTTTATGTTGTGAATATTTCTGGAAGTTGAAGGAAAGAAGGTACAGTGGTGCCTCGCTTAACGAATGCCCTGCTTAACGAAATTTCCGCTTAACGAAAGGTTTTTTTCTAGTGGAGGTTGCCTCGCTAGACGAATTCGTTTTACGAAAAATTCGTCTAGCGAATCGCGGTTTCCCATAGTTGAAATTCATAATTGAAATTCAATTAATGCGTTCCTATGGGCAAAAAAAAATTCCAAAAAAATTCAATGCATTCCTATGGGATTCGCTAGACAAATTTTTCGTTATAAGAAAAGACCCGTGGAACGAATTAAATTCGTCTAGCGAGGCACCACTGTACTGGGAGTGGTTTGGATTTTTTTTGTTAGATTTAGGGTAGATCCCAAGGGATACGAATTGGGAGAGCAGTACCAGTAGCTAACTGGGAGGTCTCACACCAGTTAAGAGCTCAGCTTCAGTTCACTGCCAACTAGAGAACATGCACTTTTTAGTTAATAGAATTGGCTGCCAAAGAGGAAGCAGCTTACCAAAGTTTGGCTATAGAGGAAATTGGATATTATTGACATATGTGGGGAGCATTTGGAAATCATCATGCCAGAAGAAAGAGCTCTTGCCAAGGTTGGCACTAAGGGCTGGCACAAATGGGCATATGCTAAGGGCCCACTTCTCAGCAGGGCATAGCTGCCAAGTTTCCCGTATTCCCCGGGAACCCCCCGTTTTTCCAGCTGTTCCCAGCCAAAAAACCGGTTTTTTTTTTGTTTTTTCCTGGTTTATTCTGGCGCGGCGGCCATTTTGGAACTGGGCGGAGCATGCTCAGAAGCGACTTTTGATGCTGCTTTGCCCAGTTCCAAAATGGCGGCAGCGCTACTTCCGGTCTGCTACTTCCGGTCCAGTCCCTTATTTCTCAGGCCGGAACTTGGCAGCTATGCAGCAGGGAGCCCCTTGGTCATGCTCTTCCTGTACCATTTGCAACCTGCTTGTTCCCAGACCTTTCTCTTCTAGCCCAGACAGAGCAGTAGACCGGGGGGGGGGTAGTGGATGTTGCTGTCTGCTTCCTCATTGGCTCTTTGGTACTACTGGCTCACCAGACAATGATGAAGAGGAGAAAAATGGCAGTGAGGAACATGATTTGTTGCAAGAGGGGGAGCTGTGAAGGGTGCTTTGCCCAAGGACCCTCCAAAACCTGGACATGGCGCTGGCAACTGAAGGTGTTTCAGCCTGCTCCTCTAACCCCTGGGACTGAAGACTGGCTGCTCCTCACTTTCCAGCTCTTGAAAAAGGACTCCTTAGGCAACTGACACCTTCTGCATCAACGGCTGCCTTGTGCTCTTCTTAGTAAATTAGATATTTATTACAAAATCGTGGCCTTTTGCGCAGTGATGCTGTGGAAGACAGGGTTGCCATACGTCCGGGAAAACCTGTACATGTCCTCTTTTTTGGGGTTGCGGGGCAACATTCCTTTTTTGTAGTTAAATAACTTTTATTAATTTTCCATTAAAACCATCCAATCGATAACAAATCAAATCATAATCCAATTCAAGAAAAAGAAGGCCAAATTACAATCCAAATTATTAACTATTAAATTTCCAACAGGCTTCCCATTTTCTGGACCTCTAAAGAATCATCTCCCACAATTATATATTTCTGCAAGGAGAAATGTAAGGTACTACACTTGGGCAAAAAAAATGAAAGGCACAAATACAGGATGGGTGACACCTGGCTTGAGAGCAGTACATGTGAAAAGGATCTAGGAGTCTTGGTAGACCACAAACTTGACATGAGTCAACAGTGTGATGCAGCAGCTAAAAAAGCCAATGCAATTCTGGGCTGCATCAATAGGAGTATCGCATCTAGATCGAGGGAAGTAATAGTACCACTGTATTCTGCTCTGGTCAGACCTCACCTGGATTACTGTGTCCAGTTCTGGGCACCACAGTTCAAGAAGGATACTGACAAGCTGGAACGTGTCCAGAAGAGGGCAACCAAAATGGTCAAAGGCCTGGAAACGATGCCTTATGAGGAACGGCTTAGGGAGCTGGGTATGTTTAGCCTGGAGAAGAGAAGGTTAAGGGGTGATATGATAGCCATGTTCAAATATATGAAAGGATGTCATATGGAGGAGAGAGAAAGATTGTTTTCTGCTGCTCCAGAGAAGCGGACACGGAGCAATGGATTCAAACTACAAGAAAGAAGATTCCACCTAAACATTAGGAATAACTTCCTGACAGTAAGAGCTGTTCAGCAGTGGAATTTGCTACCAAGGAGTGTGGTGGAGTCTCCTTCTTTGGAGGTCTTTAAGCAGAGGCTTGACAGGCGTATGTCAGGAATGCTTTGATGGTGTTTCCTGCTTGGCAGGGGGTTGGACTGGATGGCCCTTGTGGTCTCTTCCAACTCTATGATTCTATGATTCTAAATGAATAAAGTTATAGAATACACAACAATAAAACCATTAAAATACCTCAGCAAGCAAGAGAAACAACTAAAACCACAATACAACTTAGATAGTATTTCCTACACAGAGCCTTATGGCTAGCTGGGGGGACCTGGCCAGATGGGCGGGGTATAAATAATAAATTATTATTATTATTATTATGTCCAGTTCTGGGCACCACAGTTCAAGAAGGATACTGACAAGCTGGAACGTGTCCAGAGGAGGGCAACCAAAATGGTCAAAGGCCTGGAAACGATGCCTTATGAGGAACGGCTTAGGGAGCTGGGTATGTTTATCCTGGAGAAGAGAAGGTTAAGGGGTGATATGATAGCCATGTTCAAATATATAAAAGGATGTCATATAGAGGAGGGAGAAAGGTTGTTTTCTGCTGCTCCAGAGAAGCGGACACGGAGCAATGGATTCAAGCTACAAGAAAGAAGATTCCACCTAAACATTAGGAATAACTTCCTGACAGTAAGAGCTGTTCGGCAGTGGAATTTGCTGCCAAGGAGTGTGGTGGAGTCTCCTTCTTTGGAGGTCTTTAAGCAGAGGCTTGACAGTCATATGTCAGGAATGCTTTGATGGTGTTTCCTGCTTGGCAGGGGGTTGGACTGGATGGCCCTTGTGGTCTCTTCCAACTCTATGATTCTTCCTGTTCTCATATTTTCCACATTCTGATCTTAAACTCTCAAAAGTCCTCAGTCCCTGGTTGATTGATTCACCTCGTGTTAAACAGCCATGTGTCCTTTCATCTGCCGAGTACAGTTTGGTTTTTTAATATATATTTTCTCTCTTTATTCATCTGTCAATGTTTTGGGGGGCTGCATTCCAATCCAGGCAGATTTTTGCATTTTAAAGGAAATGTCTGGGGGTTTTTGGGCTCGGGCAGCTTGGGCCACAGCCGCTGCGAACCCAAGCTGGAGAAAGAGGCATGTGGGCATGGCAGCTCTGCATGCCTCTTTCGCCGGCTCTGGCTGTCCTCTTTTTTGCTCTTCATGTTATGGCAACTCTAGTGGAAGGTGTATTTTTGGTTCCTCATGCTTTGCTGTGAACCACTTTGAATGCAGCGTATATTGAATGACTGAAATCACTGAAGAAGCAGGTCGGTCCCTCTATACCAGTGGTTCTCCAAGGGTGTGGGGTCCCACACGTGTGTGAGGTGTGGATGGCAAGCATGGCAGGAAGATTCAAGGACAATCAAACATTTAAACCTTTCAGTGTAGTGTAGTATCAAAATGGATCTTTTCCAATTAAAGCAAGAACATCAAGTGATACTGAGGACAAGCCTAGATGGGATCCAGAATCACTGTTCAAACATTTATAATAATATTTTGGGACTATTCATGTTCTTACGTAGCTGCATTGTTCTATACTTTCTGGATGTCCTGTGATCATAAAATAAAGTGCTTGTGTTCTAGGTTTTAATCAAGCGCTGCTAGGCATTTCCTTTGGTTTTCCTTTTTGTCATAATATTTTATTGAGCTTTCCAATTTAATAATCCAATAAGAACCACATTGTATTCCGAATTACAATACAGTAATAAATAAATAAATAAATGGCTGAATATATTGCCAAATTATATATCTTTGGGTGACTTCCCATGCTCTGAATTTTGCAGAGTGCTAATCTGTTTCCTTTTGTTTTCCAATGTATTTCTTATCAATTTTAAAAAATGGTGGGGTGTGAACAAATCTTCATTCTGAAAGTGTGACCCAGAGAAAAAAGTTTGAGAACCACTACTCTGTACTGAAACCGGCTGTATAGACCAGCAGAGCCAACATTGTACTGTCTGGATATAGTTGGGCTCCCAGCTTCCATCACCCCCAGCCAGAATGGCCCAGGGTCAAGGATGCTATGTTTTGCTGGAACATGGCTGTTAGTATTAAATAGCCTCTAAGTACATCAGGACCATGCAACATTTCTTTTTTAAAATTAAGAATAATACTCCATCTGATGGAAAGCATCCTAAGGACTGTACTGCAAAGGGTGAACATGAGATGTGTGTGATATTGTTAGACTTTCTTCCAAGGTTGAACCTTAGTATAATGAGAATCTGATCTGCTGATTAGATAGTAGCATGAACTAGATTCTTGCACAGGTAGGGATATCATTTTATTCCTGCAAAGCTTCTAGTGACCAAGATAGACAGGTGATACCAGAAACATTTGCTGTTCATAGATCCTGTCCTTTTGTGACTCTTGATAAGTTTATCTACCCAAAATGCATACCTGAGAGGGCTTCCTGTTTCCGGCGGTGAGAAATGGCTGATTCCCACACAATCAGACCTCAGCCGTGCCAGTAATTAAGGGTTGATATGGGGGTAATTAGCCGTAGCAGACTCCCCAGGTTGGGGGAGGACGGTCTCGTAGACCCGCAGATGGTCCAAGATTGTTAGCTTGCATTAAGGTGCAAGCGGCAGGATGCTGGGTCCCAGAGCACGACACGGCTGGCAGTCTCCGAAGTCACTCTCATAGCCGGAAATATCTGTTTGATAAAATAATTAGATTTGGACAATAAACAGACATAGTCTGAACTGAAGAAGACTGAGAAAAAAGCCTGCAGAACTGCACAGTCCTTGGTGTTTAAGCTCAGACTTCAAAGAGATTCTCATCATGGTGTTTGGATTACGGAGGTGATTGGTATTTTCTTTTATTTCCTTCTCAATACCTACAATTGTTTTTCTTTGCCAAGCTTCATTAAGAAATCTAAATCTTTTTTGAAAAGTACAGATGGACTTCTGTTTATAATTAAGTATTCAATTGATAAAAGAAGAAACAAGAAGAAACAAGATGGTGTTTGTTAATATGACACAGCATGGAAAAATGAGAATTCGTCCCTTTTTCAAGGGAAGTGGGAAATACTTGCTAGCTGACTTTATAATGACTTGAGACAACAATTTGGGATAACATACAGTGCATCTGTTTGCAGAATTTCTTCATTATGAGCGAGAGAAAAGGCTAAATAGATGTCTAGCAACCCCCCTTCTAGGGCCCAGAGGGGGGGGATTGTGTGGTCTCTGGGAAAGCTGATCGATCACCAAATGACTTATATCTGTGGAATACAGTTAATTTACATTGCAATATTGCAAACATTATGCTCAACAATTTAACAACTTAACAATGTGGAAGTTATTGTGTCATTAAATTTCAAATGACAGACTTAGAAAACAGCAACAATTTGGGAGTTGTTGCGTCATTAAACGTCAAACAATAGACCTGGACAACAGCCTGGATTAGAAGATTGGAATGAAGTCAGGAAAAGCTGCGCTGGCAAATAGACAGTTGAAAAATATATACAGTGGTACTTCGACATCTGAACAGTTCGACTTCTGAAGGTTTAGACTTCCAAAGTCGACAACCCCGGAAGTCTTTTTGCCACACGCGCCCTGCGTGTGCGTTCTGCACCTGCGCAACGGTGCATGCACAGAAGCGGCGCTTCAACAATCAAAGACTTTGACTTATGAAGACAGCCGCGGAACGGATCATCAATGGGTGGAGCCCCCTCCCTCAACAGAAAAAGCCAGAATACAGAGATGTGAGGAGCAGGAGCAAGCTGGAAAGAGAATGGGAGAGCAATGTCTAAGAGCAATGTTTGATTTCTGTTGGATTCCCAAGCTGTGGCTATGGGTGAAACCCCATTTGGGGTGTGAATGCTGTGAAATTCTCCATTGTAGACTCGGGTTGCATATAAAGACTTCACAGTCTCTGCTGTACCCCATTCCCAAAAGGAAACATGAACCCAGAGGAAGTGCATGGAACCCCTTGCAGCGCTCAGAGATTGGGGTGGCGCACAACTGGGTCTCTCTTTCCCCGCAGCCAGAGCTCACAAGCGCTCAACTCCGGCACCTCTCAAGTGGGCACCTTTGCCATTCCAAGAGAACAAGGTTCATGGTGAGCTCCAGCACCCCTTTTCCTAGAAAAACAGCACTGCGTCCAACAATATATATTGCGCCAAGTCTTCTTGCTTTCATGAGACACACACTTTGCAATGTTCAGATGATGGTCTGGGGTGGTGTTGCTTGCAAGGGAGTATTTTTACTTGTTGATTATTTAGGCATTTTAATCTTTTTTTTTAACGGGACGTGGGTGGCGCCGTGGGTTAAACCACAGAGCCTAGGGCTTGCCAATCAGAAGGTCGGCTGTTTGAATCCCCGCGACGGGGTGAGCTCCCGTTGCTCGGTCCCAGCTCCTGCCAATCTAGCAGTTCGAAAGCATGTCAAAGTGCAAGTAGATAAATAGGTACCGCCCCGGCGTGAAGGTAAACAACGTTTCTGTGTGCTGCTCTGGTTCACCAGAAGCGGCTTAGTCATGCTGACCACATGACCCGGAAGCTGTACGCCGGCTCCCAGTAAAGCGAGATGAATGCCGCAACCCCAGATTCATCCGTGACTGGACCTAATGGTCAGGGGTCCCTTTACCTTTAATCCTTTCTTTACCTCATTCAGACAAGATTATATTTAACCTCACTTTTCCTCTGCTTCTGCTATTGCCATGTTAATTATATAATGCTTGGGGGTCTGGAAGCAAAGTCCTTGAGTGAGTGCTCTAATTCCTGGGACTTCCAGAGCCTTTTTTCTGTACTATTTTGTTTTTTGAACAGCAGACATGTTATCTCACAATCCTTTTTTTTTTTTATAATCCACTCAGTTTCAAATGAGAAATACAGTTCCAAAGCTAGTAACACAGTACATCCCAGACAATACATTAAAAACCTGTCCATTTTATTATTTGATACACAGTGCATACAGACACTGACATAGCTGCCAGGTGAGTTTTGCAAATGCTGAGTTAAATATTTAAATATTGAAACATGAAGCAGCAATGGTGGATTTATTTTTAACATAGGTGCTGTTGAATGTTTGGAACCTAAAGTGCATGCAGTGAAAACAGTCAGTATATGTTCTTAGGATTGTGGCACAAGCTTTAGAGCTGTTAGAACAGAGGTGGCTACCCTTTGGCCCTTGACATGTTGGGCTTGAGCTCTCATCAGCTCCAGTCCACATGGCCACAGGTTGGTTCCCACCCCTCAAGTTGGAATATAGTAAGTTGCCTTGTTCTGAGTCACACTCTTGATCCATGTAGCTCAGTACAGTGGTACCTTGGTTTACGAACAGCCCTGTTAACAAACTATTCAGTTTACGATCTCTGCAAAATCTGGAAGTAGTGTCCCGGTTTGCAAACTTTACCTTGGTCTAAGAATGGAAGCCAAACGGTGGAATGGCGGGAGGCCTCATTAGGGAAAGTGCGCCTTGGTTTAAGGGACCCAGGTGGCGCTGTGGGTTAAACCACTGAGCCTAGGGGCTTGCTGATCAGAAGGTCGGCGGTTCGAATCCCTGTGATGGGGTGAGCTCCCGTTGCTTGGTCCCAGCTCCTGCCAACTTAGCAGTTCGAAAGCACGTCATAGTGCAAGTAGATAAATAGGAACCGCTACAGCGGGAAGGTAAACGGCGTTTCCATGTGCTGCTCTGGTTCTCCAGAAGCGGCTTTGTCATGCTGGCCACATGACCTGGAAGCTGTACGCCGGCTCCCTCGGCCAATAATGCGAGATGAGCGCGCAACCCCAGAGTCGGTCACGACTGGACCTAATGGTCAGGGGTCCCTTTACCTTTACCTAAGAATGTAAGCCAAACGTTGGAACGGCGGGAGGCCTCATTAGGGAAAGCGCGTCTTGGTTTAAGAACAGTTTCAGTTTAAGAACGGACCTCCAGAACAGATTAAGTTTGTAGACCAAGGAACCACTGTACTGTCAACAAAGCAGCTCTCTGGAGTTTCAGGCTGGTAGCCTTCCCAGCCATACCTGGACTTGCCAAGCTCATCACCCAGAGAGACAGAGATGGATGTTGACCCAGGTAGAATGAGCAACTGCAATTGCTTTTTTTAAAAAAAAAAACACCATTGAAAATAAATAGATACAATTAGCATGATTTATTTGGATTAGTCAAGGTCTGGAGTATTAATAGGTTTGAAACAGTGGAAATTTTTGAAATGTACAGTAATAATATGCAGCCGCTCTTTTGTGTGTTTCTCTTTTGTGTTTGGATTGCATAGTTTATTTGTATCAATTTTTTTAAAAAATCTGAAGTATATTTTAAAAATCAGCTCAATAATAAAAACAACAACAACTGCAGCCATTTGGCACAGATGGAGCGTGGCACTTGCTCGTGGAATTTAATGCACATTATCTTCTGCTTGTTTGTGTGGTTAAATAATCAATTTCTGCTTGACCTGGATAAGATTTGGAGAGGAAATCCATAAGCAAATATTGCCTTGTGGGCTTAATGGAGCTAACAGCATGTAAATGCTTTCCCAGAGCTTCTACAGCAATGATAAATCACCAGTTCCTTAATTTTTCTTTAAAAAGCAACAATATGTTCTATACTCAACAAACTCGCAGAATAAAACAGACATACACTTGGCTGTCCCTATCATAGTTGTCAAGTTCTCCCTTTTTTAAAGGGAAATTCCCTTATGCTGGATAGGCTTCCTCGCGAGAAAAGGGAAAACTTGACAACTATGGTCCCTATCTTCATCCAAGAAATGTTGGAAGGTATGTTAATGTCAGGATTCAAATTGTGGGCTCAGGTGTTGCTTTGTTATAGTGGAGGCTGACAACTGCTTCCCATCCCCCAGTGTTAGAGGCCGTAGTAGTAGAAGTGAGCATGCTGTTAGCCTTTGAAGGTGCTCATTATTAGTAGGACGTTGATGTTGTGCATCAGTCTTCACTAACTTGGTGCCCTCAATATGCTTCTGCGTCATGCTGGTGATATGGAGGGCACCATGTTGGAAAAGGCTGGTATACATCAGCAAATATTTCTATTTTATCTAAGCTACTTTATTGTATTGCCTATCAACTGTTGAAGCCATTATTAAATGCAGTAATATCCAGCCTACACCTGACCGTGAGTTCTTTACTAGTATCTCAAATGCTGCTAGAGCTAAGATAACATGCAGAGCTACTGATTCACACATGCATGTTCTCTTTCAATGACTGCAGTAACAAGTGCTTGTCTGTGTGTATGAACAAGCCATTAGAGGAAAAATGCCGCAGGCAGAATTTTGGAATGAGATGCTTTCCCGTGGAATCAGACCACACATTCAGCTGTGAGGCAGCAAAATGTAGGTGTGTATTAGAAATGGCTTCCAATCTGTCATGTTACCAAAATGAGTGTTATGGAGAAGAACTAGAAATGTAGCCTTATTTGCTAATAAGGGTCCTTAAGTTGCGCCCAAGCAGGGACAGAGACAGTCAATAACGACTCTGAGGGTTGAATCCAGAGAAAGAATTTAATCCTTAAATTTAAGGGACTCTTGGTGAGCACCTTCACGACAAGAGTAAAGAAAGACAAATTTGCAAATATTCTTATACACTCCTTGGGCTCCTTCCCCCCTCCACTCTGAAAATGTGCGCACGCAAGAGGGTCATAGGTTACAAGTACATATATGGATCTTCCTGTGTCCGGTCCTTCTTGTAAACACATGCTGACTCAACAAAGCCTTCAGTAAGACTAGTTTATGCGTCAAGCTAGCAACTTCCAGCGTCAAGCTCATCCACTGATAAGCCTTTCTCTGCCCCTCATTCTGTGTTCCAGACAAGGCCAGCTCATTCGGCCTTGATAGGAAGCTGTCTCACTGTTCCTTTTGCTTACATTACACTTTGACACACAGAGAGGCAAAGAGGAAAGCATTTTAAGAAGCATTTTAGGAGGAAAACATCCCAGGGATATGGGGGGCTAAGCCATGCAATCAAAATTATACAATGCAAACTATATGATCAGATTTAGCTCAGTAACACAATTGGCAAATCTCTCCCTTCAGAGGGAGGGAAATTGTGTGAATTGATGGTGACTTGGCTGTGTGCTTATTTGGGGTGGCATCTAATGCTCTTCTTGGGAAGCCAGTAAGTTCAGTGTAACCTCTCCCCTCGCGTAAACCTGCTTGATCATCACAAATTAAAAGATTTAACCTGTGCTTAATAGGATCTCACACCCTCAGGTTGCTGCGTTTCCCTGTCTCTGACTTTGGAATAATTCCTGCTTTATTTTGTATATTACTCAAGCAAGGCATTTTTGAAGGAATACAGGTGGCAACATTCCCTCAGGCTTTTGGCAGTGTGCATTTGAATTTCATGAAGTAGTAATGCAGCAGAACCTTGGCAGACCTCCCAGCCTTTGGTTCAGGCGTGACTGCAGTAACAATTAAAAGCAGAGGCATGGCAACAGTGCAGAGGTGTGACGAGGGGCAGAACCAGAATCCTGATTCCAAGGGGCCATTTGTTCTATGCAGCTATGAAAGGAGTGGAAACTGCAGGTCACAGCTAAAATTCTACCCCCAAACAAACAAAACTTCAAACAGCTGAAATCTCCCCATACAACACTGGGGATTGCTTCACTTCAGTGGGAAGAGAATTGGATATAGTTGTGCAAGAGGAGCCAGTAGATATTTGGGAGGAGAATAACAAGTAAAATAGGAGACCTGATAAAAAATAATTATTGAGCCTCTTGCCATGAATTTAGTAATCTGCTCCTGTAATGGGAAAACTACTTTTGTCTTTGCTAGACAGGATATCCACAGTAAAAATGGCATTGTACATATTTCCCTGGTCACTTATATCTGTGGATAAAGATCTGCTGATGGCATAGGTGCCAACTCCCAGATTGAAAAATCCGGGATCGGCTTTATCCTCTTCTTCTTTAGGTTCAATTGCATTGTCCAGGACTGGTGGTTGTTGGTCTTTCTTCTCTGCAATCTCTGTTAAAATTAGTCCTTTTTCGGTTTCCACACAGTTCTGGTTTATTTTTCCAATCTGTATAGTGTTCTGGTGCTTTTAAAATCCAAAACCAATCTCAGAAGTTCCTCTTGAAAGTCTGCGAAGTCGGATGATATTATGTCTACTGACATCTTTCTCATCTCACGTTTCATGGGAACAGCACCGATTGCAAGGCAGAAAATGGCGCTCCCTTGCATTTTTTGAAATGTCAGGACCTAATATTCTCAGAAGGAAAGCCTCTGTTTTTTTTAATAAACACAACCGTAAGCATTTTTTAAAGTTCCGTATACAGTCATACCTCGGTTAAAGTACGCCTCGGTTTGAGTATTTTCAGTTTAAGTACTCCGTGGACCTGTCTGGAACGGATGAATCCACTTTCCATTACTTTCAATGGGAAAGTTCGCTTCAGGTTAAGTACGCTTCAGTTTAAGTACTCCACGGACCATCTGGACCAGATTAATCCACTTTCCATTACTTTCAATGGGAAAGTTCGCTTCAGGTTAAGTACGCTTCAGGTTAAGTACAGACTTCCGAAACCAATTGTATTTGTAAACCGAGGTACCACTGTATATTTAATCCCAGAATTCCTTAACTTTTTTTTGCATGTCCACCACATATGCAGCATAGATCCCATTGCTGCTCCACATTTATTTGATACGTTTTTGTACATTTTGGATAATTTTAAAGTGGTCCTGTACCAACGATCTCAGTGTGTAGCAAGCAGTAAATTTCATATTAATTTTCCAGAGGTTTCCCCCAATCCTTCATTAAGATATTATAACCAAAGTCTGCACCTATTTTATCATGGCAGATTTTACCTCCTCCGCCTCGACTTCCCATTCAAGGAGGAGTCAGTACATTTTAGAAAGCGTCCTTACTTTTGAGTTAATCTGGTCCTCCTCTAGTCTAGATGGTTCTGTTGCGAATCCTTTTCTTTTGTCTACTTGGAATGTCTCATACAATTGATGATATTGGAGCAATTGCCTCTGCTTCCACTTAATAACCTGAGCCAGTGCTTCCGGGGAATAATACAGGGAGCTGCCTTACACTGAGTCAGACCACTGGGTCCATCTAGCTCAGGACTTCAAACAGGGAATCTCTCCAGCCCTACCTTGATATGCTGGGATTGAACAGAGAATCTTCTGCATACAAGGCAGCAGGTGCTCTACTAGTGAGCTTTGTCACTTTCCCAACAGAAAGTGTTTGAAACTAAGTTGTGCATAGGATTAGAAATGCAATTTGTTCACCTTTGAAGGTCGGTTTCCTTTGCGTGGACCAACAACCCCACCCCACCCCCCGGCGACCCGCTGAGCGGAATAAAGACGCATAACAACATGCTATGGGATTCAAATTGGCCACAACTTTATTAAGATTCAGATGTAGGGAGACCTTGGCTCAGGCATTGGGCATTATCCTTCCCAGTCCCCAGCCGGGGTTCTGGGAGGCTTCGGGGTCATCCACATGTATGGGGGTTGGGGCTGGCTCTGGAGAACATATGTTCAAGCAGAGAGAGGCCGCCCCCTGTTCGCCGCCGCTGGAAGGGGGAAGCGATGACGCCTATTGGCATGGTCAAGGCTTTCCCCAATACCCCGCTCTTGTTGCCGCAAAGGGGGTGAGGTCTCTGCCTCACGCCCCTCCCTCTAGGAAAATCGCCAAAGAATTCCGCCCAAGGCCTGACACCTCCAAAGTTGTGACGTATTGCTACGGGAAAGGCGGAACCTGCCAATGCAGGAAAATTCCTTTCCGACCCTTCAACAGCGGCCTTGACATAGCAGCGTCTGTGAACCTGTAGAGAGAAGGTTAACCTGCAAAAGAACATGCAATGAAGGGTGTGGAGGGTGGGAGAAGCTCTGGAACCGATTGGTGCTTGGAGGTAAGATTCCAGTTCTATTGTGTGAGCCGGACAGTCCCTCCCCTTACCTGGCCATCCCCTGGCACCACCTCCCCAGGCAGGATTGGACGCTAGGCTTGGGTAGGCGGAGACTCCTGGCATCCTACCTGGGAAGGCAATGCCAGCCCCGAACTACCCGGGAGTCGCCTCAGGGGCCAGGGGGCTGCACGCGCCCACGCAAAAGTCGCCCCCCATTGAAGTGTGGAGCGGTCATTAGTACTTGGGTGTTGTGTCCCAACGTGTTCTTTTCTCCAGACCAATATAACGTTCTCCCCTATATTAATGTGTGCTGCGCCCTACCATAGCTGCCAAGTCTCCTATATTCCATGGGAAACCCCCGTTTTTCCAGCTGTTCCCAGCCGAAAAAACAGATTTTTTTTTGTTTTCCCCCGGTTTATTCTGGCACGGTGGCCATTTTGGAACTGGGCGGAGCATGCTCAGAAGCGACTTTTGATGCTGCTTTGCCCAGTTCCAAAATGGCTGCAGCGCGACTTCTGGTGCGGCGGCCATTTTGGAACAGGGCAGAGCAGCATCAAAAGTAGCTTCTGAGCATGCTCCACCCAGTTCCAAAATGGCGGCAGCGCTACTTCCGGTCCAGTCCCTTATTTCTCAGGCCGGAACTTGGCAGCTATGCACCCTACTGATTTCTTTTCAGTAACCGCCTGACATGGATGAATAGCTCAGTCAGTAGAGCATGAGACTCTTCATCTCAGGGTCGCAGGTTTGAGCCTTGCATTGAGCCAAAAGGTTCCTGCATTGGGCTAGATGACAGTCCAACACTACAATGCTATGAGTCTGTGGCTACCTAGGGAAGGAGCTTGTGCTCTGCTCCATTTATTATTCTCAGTCCTGTTTCAGTCCAGTGAGTAAGCATCAAAGCATCAGGGGCGCCATCTATGGGGGCCCAAGGGCCCAAAAAAATCAAGGAGGGGGCCACCCTCAATATTCTGTGGCCTGCCCGCTGGGACTTCCCACAGACACGACAGGCTTTATTGGGCCTTTCTGCAGCCGTGACAAGTCCTGTCTGGCCTCCTTGCTACTGCTGGATTTATACAGATTTGAAACCGAAACTCCATTTAAAAACAAAACAAAACACCCTTAACAAAGGGCAAGACCACATGGCTTGGTTGCCATGGGGACCATTGCTCAGTGTTCTGCATGAAACATGTAGATAGTGACCCAAATCCACCTTGCTGAGTTTCTGCTGACGCAGGAATTTGGAGCCTGGAGAGCAAAGGAAGTGGGGTGCTCCCATGTCCATGTGACTTGGTTTATTTCCAGAGCCATCTCGGGAAACTTCTGCTTGGTTGCAAACTGGGGAAATGAAAAGGCTACTGTATAGGAATGTGGTGTTTTTAATATTTACTCTTGATGAGGAAAGGCCCTGGACAAAGCCTGTATTTGGAGACTCACTTGAGTGTGGTGTTTCTGAAGGAGGAACATGTTGCATCCCTATTCTGAGTTTATTCCAGATGCGCATAGGCAAACCTAAACCAAGAAACAGAAAATAGTGGTAGCACCATGGATGGGGCCTACCATTGGTCAGGGCAAAATGAAGATGTGAGTCATGACCCACCAGTTGGGGACCAACGATCAAGGGTAGAGAATCTGCAGTGCTCCAAAAAGTTCATTGAATCATAGAGCTTTAGAGTCGGAAGGGACAGCGAGAGTCCAACCTCCTGCAATGCAGGAATCTTTTGCCCAATGTGAGGCTCGAACCCACAACCCTGAACTTGAGTCTTGTGCTCTTACTGACTGAGCTGTTGGACTCCAACTCTCATCAGCTGGCTGGGGATCAAGAATGCTGGGAACTGTAGTCAAGCAATATCTGGAGGGAGGAGATCTCTCCAGCCCTGGCTTAAATGATCCTCTGTTTTGATGGAAACGCGGAGTAGATAATTATGTACCCAAATGAATCCATCATGCAGGAAACTCGTGCTTTAATTTTGTGCTGCTTGTGTCTCTACTTATGTAATGCATCTCCTCAGTGCATTCTCATGAGACCTGCAGAATAATCTATAACCACATCTCTTAACTTTCACAAAAGGTTTTCTTATTCATTAGTCTCTTCCGAGGGCAAGATCTCAGTATTTTGTTTAAAGATCTTATTGTTCCTTCCTACCTTATTTTTTATTAATAAAGCTTTTTCATAACACTGTTTTATGTCCACACACCAATGTTATGTGCCGCTAGCTCTAAACTAAGCTGAAGGTGATTTCATGCCTCATTAGAAGTCAGACAATTTCAAACCTTTCACTTTCTCTATTACTGTGTGTGTTTAAAATTCCATACAAATTAGAATAATGCTGATCACTGCCGTGTATAATGAACTTTAACATGTAGGGGGAGGCCTAATCAAGTCTGGGTTTTAACACCATGCGCTGAGACAGAGGTTATTGTTCCGAATCTCTCCCACACTTTGCTGCAATGGAGCCTCTGGGATTGTTCATCGACAGGAAGATCTATCGCTTCATAAAAGCACGACAAGACCCTTGCTGGCCCTGAGAATGTTTCCAGCCACCCACACAGATGTACAGAAAACGGCTCTGTGATTTGGAATCTCTACTCCCCACTTGGGGTTTAGGTTTTCAAACAGCAGGCTCAAGGGCATGCTTTCAGGATCCGTCTTGCACTGTGGTGCACAGCAGGCTTAAAATATGAGATAATAAATGTTACGAGCCAATAATGAATGGAGGGGGTTAAAGTAATGTCATTGTTCTGCTGAGATTTTGAGTGCTCTGCTCGAGGTAAGACTTTGCTTTTTCCTTCTCTCTCGTAGGTACTTCAGAAGCTGGGAAAAGCTGATGAAACAAAAGATGAACAGTTTGAGGAGTATGTTCTGAACTTCAAAAGGCAAGAGGTGAGATTCCTTGATGTTGCCGAGAGTTGGATTTTATTAGCTTTTTATGTCTGTTTGCATGTAATGTTGTAAGGCAGGAGTGGGGAGCCTGTGGCCCTTCGGGTAGTTACTGGGCTGTAACACCCTTTGCCCTTGACTGTTGGCCATGCTAGGTAGAGTTGATAAGATTTGTGATCCAGCAATATCTGGAGAGCCAGAGGTTCCCCCACCCCTGTTGTAAGGCAACATGGGAAACCAAAGCTGGAGGGAATTGTAGGAGCTAAAGCTTTGCTCTGTCAATTGGTCTGTCATGGATTCTTTAGCTATTTGCTATGTCACCCACAATGCCCTCTAAGCTTCATGGGAGATACAAGCCAAGGCTCTTCGACTTCCTTGTGACCCCACATGGACTGTACCCTAAAACACAACACTCCCCTGTAAGGGCTGTTAGGAGTAGTCCTGTGTTTCAGGGAAGCTTTTCCACCCCAGGTCTCAGGGCAAAATTTCCACCACCACCAGAGACAGGCAGAGGACTGTTGGTTGGTTGCTGTTCCTTGCGGTTGCTGCTTGCCCAATTGGAGAATATAAGCCAAGGTACCTAATTTTACCTCAACCTCCCCCCCAAAAAAACCCCAAACCATCCTATGCCTTTCCCAGCTGTCGGCAGTGGGGTCATAGCTGCCAAGTATCCTGTTTTCCCCGGGAAACCCCCCATTTTTATGTACCTTTTCCCGGTGGTCCCCCGTATCACTTCGTCTCCCATTTTTCTCCGTTATTTTCTCCTGCCAGCGGCCATTTTTTTCTGATTTGCCCTTCTATGGGCACCAAAAATGGTCGCCGCCAGCTACAAAAGTCGCATCTCTGCATGTCCGGAAGTGCGTAGACGTGACTTCTGGTGTCAGCGGTGGCCATTTTTGGTGCCCATAGATGGGCGGAGCGACACCGGAAGTTGCGTCGACGCACTTCCGGTCATGCGTAGAAGTGACTTTTGAAGCCGGCGGCGGCCATTTTTGGTGCCCATAGAAGGGCAAAGCGACACCAGAAGTTACATCGCCGCAACTTCCAGTGTCACACGGCTGCCGGTCCCGGATTCTGAAGTCCAGGACTTGGAAGGTAAGAGCGGGGTGGGGGTGGGGGAAAGTGGCGAGGAAGGATCCCTTCCTCACTGCTTCTCCTTCCCCGCCGCCTCGTACAGAGCAGGCATAGGATGGGGGTTGGGAGAGTCGCAGCACAGCACTTCTCTGAACCCCCAGTCCTCTGCCTTTCTCCGCCGCCACCTGCCTCACTCGAATATAAGCTGAGGGCAGCTTTTTCAGCACATTTTTGGTGCTGAAAAAGTAGGCTTATACTCGAGTATATATGGTAAGTGCATGGTAGCAGTACTGCTAGAAGCAGCAGCTGCCCTCTGTCCTCCAACCATAGCTGTCAAGTTCTCCCCTTTTTTAAGGGAAATTCCCTTATGCTGAATAGGCTTCCTCGAGAGAAAAGGGAAAACTTGACATCTATGCCTCCAACTCCAAACAGGAACGTGGAAGAGAATATGCCACCATAGGTATCAGTGTGGTGCTGAGGTTCAATATGTAAACCAAAACTGTCTATGGACAATTGCACTTCTCTGATTTCGCAGTGCAGTTCTGCAAGCTGAATGAGTGCAAAAACACATGCTTTTTAGTGGAAATAGCAAAAATGTGTTGTATTGGGGCACATATTAGGGGAAATGCACACACAGATATGTACATTTTTTTAAAAGAACAAGTTGATGTGGATAGTGCTCAGGTTCTTTAAGAAATTACCGTAGTCTTAGAGGTAAAGGTAAAGGGGCCCCTGACCATCAGGTCCAGTCGTATCCGACTCTGGGGTTGTGGCGCTCATCTCGCTCTATAGGCCGAGGGAGCTGGCGTTTGTCCACAGACAGCTTCCGGGTCATGTGGCCAGCATGACAAAGCTGCTTCTGGCGACCCAGAGCAGTGCACGGAAATGCTGTTTACCTTCCCGCCGGAGCGGTCCCTATTTATCTACTTGCACTTTGATGTGCTTTCGAACTGCTAGGTGGGCAGGAGCTGGGACCGAGCAACGGGAGCTCACCCCGTTCCAGGGATTTGAACCGCCAACCTTCTGATCAGCAAGCCCTAGACTCTGTGGTTTAACCCCCAGCGCCACATGGGTCCCTCATTACCGTAGTCTTACCCTCGCATAAAACACTCCCAAATCAGCAGTTCTTAAGACTGACAAGAGAAGCAATGGTAATAAATCAGGACTGTGTAGTTCAGACTATCCCCAAAGGTTTCCTCTTTTACTACGGTAGGAGGCATCAAATTAAAAAATCTGACAGTTCCACTGTTTGTATTGGATCCACTTGGGGAACATCCATTTGGGGTCATAGAAGGGAACGGCCCATAGATATGAAAGCAGAGTTAGGTCCTGTCTTGGTAAATTGCAAACTAAATTGTGAATTTTTATTCTTTTATGGTGTGTTGCTGTATGCTAATGTGCCCCATTTATGTGGAATAGAAACCTGTTCAACCTTCATTAAAGGTAAAAGGTAAAGGGGCCCCTGACCATCAGGTCCAGTCGTGTCCGACTCTGGGGTTGCGGCGGTCATCTCGCTCTATAGGCCGAGGGAGCCAGCGTTTGTCCACAGACAGCTTCCAGGTCATGTGGCCAGCATGACAAAGCTGCTTCTGGCGAATCAGAGCAGCGCACGGAAACGCTGTTTACCTTCCCGCCAGAGCGGTTCCTATTTATCTACTTGCACTTTGATGTGCTTTCGAACTGCTAGGTGGGCAGGAGCAGGGACCGAGCAACGGGAGCTCACCCCTTCGCAGGGATTTGAACCACCGACCTTCTGATTGGCAAGCCCTAGACTCTGTGGTTTAACCCACAGCGCTACCTGGGTCCCTCCCAACCTTCATTACAGCTATCTTAATGAACATGTGTCTGATTTCCCAGTTTACAGATGGACATCCCTCTGTGTGTGTGTGTGTGTGTGTGTGTGTGTGTGTGTGTTTGCTTGTGATGAAGTTTTTTTCTTTTCATGCTGATTAAAGAGTATGCTTTTGTAGTGTAGGTAAGATCCTCAGGCAAAATTCTGACTACAATCTGACACCTTTACAGTAGCTTCAAAGGAATAATTTAAAGGTTATCAGGCAGGCAGCAATGGGTCTGTAGGCCTTTCATAATTACACAGTATATTCAGCGTATCATGAAGAAGAGCTTTCTGACTCTAAAGGTCTCCTTAAGGACTTTTGACAAGAGCCTCCTTCTTTTGTTAATACTCCTTTGATATAGGCAGATGGAATTCATAATAGAGGGAGCTACGGTAGCAGCACAAAAGAAGTTTCAGGGGCTTCCCATCCCTTTCTCTGCTTTTTGCAGGAGTCGCAATGTGCACTCTCACATTTTTTCTGGATTGCTTTTCATCAGGGCTGAGCTGGGAGCAGCTGCCAGAGTGAAGCTGGGAGCCAGGATCCGGGCGTTGGGTCAGGAGATCAAGGCAGTCACACCAGAGCCAGGGAGACCGTTGGTCCCCAGGCAAAACACCAGTGCAGACAGGAAGCCGTTTGTAGCTCTACCTGTCCAGGAAGCCCTAGTGGCCAGGATGACTCACAGATTGCATCCCTTGTGGCTTGTTACATGGAGCAGACACGTACAGAGCTGGAATTTAATAGTTCTGGCTCTGTGGCTCTGGACACTTCTTCAGATTCCAGTTCCTCAAAGCATCCCTGAACATTTAACCCAGTAAGATGTGGATTGGCGCATTAGAGCCATGGATCTGTGAGGCTGGTAGGAGATCAGAAGTTCATCTACAGTGGTCCCTCGCTAGACGAATTTAATTCATTCCATGGGTCTTTTCTTATAACGAAAAATTCGTCTAGCGAATCCCATAGGAATGCATTGATTTTTTTTGAATTTTTTTTTTTTTGCCCATAGGAACGCATTAATTGAATTTCAATGCATTCCTATGGGAAACCGCGATTCGCTAGACGAATTTTTCATAAAACGAATTCGTCTAGCGAGGCAACCTCCGCTTGAAAAATCCTTTCGTTAAGCAGAAATTTCGTTAAGCAGGGCATTCGTTAAGCGAGGCACCACTGTAGTCTTACTGTGTGTGTTGAGGCAGGATATTTTGAGGCAGGATCTTTCCTTTCAGACAACAATCATGTTATATGCTGTTCATTTCAACAGTATAGAATTCTTTCTTTACTGTAGACACCAGCTATACTACTCTTTTGCTCAGTAGATATCTTCTGAAATTTTGTTTTTACTTAAAGTGGAAGAACAGCATTGGTGGTGTTTTTTTCCTTAATGTTCTTGTTTTTTAAAAAAAATGCTGCATGTGGATAGCTAATTATTTAGAGATACAGGAACGCACTTCTTCTCTCTGATAGATCCACGTTTGTTCCACTGTGTTGCATATGTGATATGACGTTGCTTCTTTAATTGCCTTTCAGGCAGAAGGTTCCAGACTCCAGAAAGAGCTCCGGGGATATTTAGCTGCAATTAAAGGTAATTGCAATTTAAATGCATCTTTTAATTTTAATTTTCTTTTTCTCTGCATATCTTCAAAGTTCAAATGAATAATTTGTTTTGTAGATCTTATAATGTACAGTTAGGTTGCTTCTGCACCATCAGTAGGCAACCTAAGGCCCGGGGGCCGGATCTGGCCCAATCGCCTTCTAAATCTGGTCTGCAGACAGTCCACGAATCACCGTGTTTTTATATGAGTAGAATGTGTCCTTTTATTTAAAAAGCATCTCTGGGATATTTGTGGGGCCTGCCTGGTGTTTTTTACATGAGTAGAATGTGTGCTTTTATTTAAAATGCATCTCTGGGTATTTGTGGGGCATAGGAATTCATGCATTATTATTATTTTCCAAAATATAGTCCGGCCCCCCCACAAGGTCTGAGGGACAGTGGACCGGCCCCCTGCTGAAAAATTTTGCTGACCCCTGTTCTGGACAGTTGCTTTTTCCAGGTGCCACAGTGTCATGGCAGGTGACTAAACGCCAGGGGCTACCCTTCCCATCCTGTTTCACCGCCTGAGGCGAAGTGAGAAGGTGCTGCTCCTCCGCTGAAGCCTCATTTACTGGGGTTTCACAGCAGCAGCGCCTTCTTCTAGCGAGTTATCGCAAGAGCTCATGAAATTTTGGCAAGGTCTCGCTGGAAAGAAGCCACTGGAGCTGCCACAGCCACACAAACCTGGTAGCAGGGGCAGGTGGGTGGCACTGCCCCATGGGATTCTACCGCCCAAGGCAGCTGCTTCAGCCAACCTCATGGGCGGGCCGGCCCTGCTAAACTCATTCACTTGGAAGAATGAGGCTGCTAGCCTACATGGGCTGCCATGATCAGCATAATGAGAAATGCCAATCTTGTTACTAAACAGCTGAACATCCATAACTTTTGAGTGCAGTGCTCCCCCTCCCCCAACATCAGTTGTGTCTGTGCTATCTGACAAAATAAAAACTGGAATCTACTCTAGGTTTAAGATAAGAAGAAATGCACTTTAATCAGCTAGGTAGCTGAATTCTACTTTAGAATAGAGTGTGTGCACACTGCAGTCAGATTCTTTTTCAACAAGTAGGTCAGGTATGAATAGTCAAAGTTTCAGGAAGACTTTTTCCGATAGGGTAGTGGGGAGAATTAGGGAGCTGTCATCCATACCTTTGCAGGGTACCATGTTGGCTTTCCCCGTACTACAGCCTGAGGAGCTGGAAGAAGCTTTGCAGTGTCTGCTTCACAAGTGTCCTAGTTTGTTAACTTGCATTTGATAAGTTTTATGGGTGGCGCTGTGGGTTAAACCACAGAGTCTAAGGCTTGCTGATCAGAAGGTCGGCGGTTTGAATCCCTGCAACGGGGTGAGCTCCTGCCCACCTAGCAGTTCGAAAGCACATCAAAGTGCAAGTAGATAAATAGGCACCGCTCCGGCGGGAAGGTAAACGGCGTTTCCGTGCGCTGCTCTGGTTCGCCAGAAGCAGCTTTGTCATGCTGGCCACATGACCTGGAAGCTGTCTGCGGACAAACACCGGCTCCCTCGGCCTATAGAGCGAGATGAGCACCGCAACTCCAGAGTCGGACACGACTGGACCTGATGGTCAGGGGCCCCTTTACCTTTACCTTTATGTTTGCTTTTAAATGCTAGATGAAGGACAGGTTTATAAATGGATGAAATAAACAGATCCGATATTTTTAAGGGCAAATATAACACATTTGTTATATTTAATGACTGAAAGCTCTCCATGGCCTTCTTTAGATCTTTGATGAGATGCTTCCATCCTCTTGTCAAGAGGAACTAAATGAGGTGTAGAAACTGTTGCAGCCTCTAGTTTTGATTTGGGAGAGGTGTGAATATGTAAATATATAATTGGATGTGCCCAAATAGCAATTGTTTGGTTGCCTGGCTTTTAATATATGTTTTGTTTTGTTTGATCTGCTTTTGGAACAACAGCAATGCATCCTGGATAATTGCTGCCAGTCTGAGTAATAATTCCGGGCTTAGTGAGTCAATGGTCTGACTTGGAGTGAAACAGCTTTATATATTTTTTCTTGCTGCCTTGAGATCTGGCCATAAATATTTCTAGTATCTGCTTATTAAATGGAATGATTCAGCTAACTAGCAGCAAATGATACTGTGTCAGAAATTGGTTCTACATATTAATTGCTTATTCTTTCATGTCTGGTACTGACTTATCTCTGAACTTGTTTCATTTAATTTATCTACCACTGTGGCAGTAATGGGAAAAAACAACAACCTCAGTGCAAAGAACCTAATTTAACTAATCTGCTCAAGATTTGATAATGTGCCCGCTTGGCCCAGTGCTGTTCTATATAATACAAGGGCATGCTCTCTGTAAGTTCATTTGCAATATGAGACATATAATTTAATGAGTTCACATTTATTTTTATCATCTCTGGTTGCTATTTTATTACGAATGTTTTATAATTATATTAATAGTTGATTTGTATCTTTTCTTCTTGACTGTAAGCTGCTATGGTGGCCATTGAGCACTAGAAGAGTGGTATCTCTGCGTGGTGTTGTTGGTGCTGATACTAATAAGGCAGTTTCATACCCACTTAAATTAATGACACTTTTAAAAACACTTGACCTCAACCTGCACTCTTGTTTATATACACACACACAGCATCGTGGTTTTCTCAACTTGTATCAAAGTGTCATATGACTGTCTTTAGCCTTAAACCAATAGATGCAGTTCCCCGTTCTCTGTAATAAAATTCCTATAATCCACTGATAACTCTCAGCAGGGCTGTTTTACCCATAGGCGCTAGGGGTGTGGGGCACCCAGGTGCCGGGCTCTCAGGGGCGCCAGGCCAAGAGTCCAGGACCCAAGAGCTGAGTCCAGGGAAGAGCCCGTCCGTCGGTTGGAGCGCTGCGTCGGGCTCTTCTACTGTGGGCAGCTCTGCGCTGCGAGTTCAGGGGCAACCAAGCCAGCGAGACGGTGAAGCAGCTGGCCGGCTCCACCCTCCTGCGCACCTGGGACTGGGCAAACTGGGGGGGCGGATCTTTGCACCCCGTCACGGACGTAGGACAGCACGGACTCTCAGACACGCCCTTTATGTCCCCCTTCCCCCTTCAATATTCCCCTTCTGCTATTCATCCACTGTTCCAAGACTATATGGTAGTGATCCAGGAAATGAGTTTTGTAATAAAATGTAGTGGATTTCCAAGGTCTGGTGGTACAGCTGGGGGCCCTGATGCAGTTAGCTCCAGGATTGTGTAGGGCCAACAGTCAAGACACGACAAATTGTCTGGGTGTTCTGCACAGCAGCCTGTGTAGGCTTTTCCGTACAGCTGACAGGCTCTGTGCAATGCCCTTTGGGAGTGTGTGGGACCTCCAGCCTGGATGAATCATGCCTTTGCATTGAGGATTGCATCGAGGCTCTCAATACATGGTCATCATAGCTTGAAAAAGGCTGCCCCACCTACACAAATCTTAGCAACGATGCGTGTAGTCTCCACATTAGAAGCTCCATCCCATCTGCGACAAACCCAGGACGTTGCCACCAATTAAATGCGACAATCCCGGCGTTGTCACTAAAAACTTTCAATGATCCCACCTAATATGTGTGGATCCCACCAATGCAATGTGCCTCCCTTTCTATACCCCTAGCAGAGTGTTGAAGGAAACTGGTTATTTCACAAACCACCCACCTATCCTTCTTGTACCCAAATCAACTGCCTGTTTAGGTTTGGGGTCTGCTAGTGATCGAAGTGCAGTTCCAGTTCTCCCAATAACGTGGCTCTGTATCCCTTTTAACTCCCGGCAAGTGTATCAGGAACCACCTTGTGCTCACAGTCAGGATTCCCTTCTACCTAAGGTTCACCCCAGCAGCCTGTTGCTACTTTGTGGCACCTTCTTCCTGGCACTTGTCTTCCCTGGGCTTGACCTTGAGGTTTTAAACTATTTTCCTGCTCCTCAGGTTTAGTCTAACCTCCTCACTACCGTCACCACCCTCTTGAGTTAGGATACTTCACTGGAATAACTAGGCACATCCGTTTTTAAAGTAACATTTAAGAAAGCTTTATTAATCTAGAGGACATGTAAAATGCGTAATGGTTCCATGCGTATAAGCTCTTGGATCATGTTCTTAGTTACAGATAACATTGGCTGAATAATATAGTTCTAATACTAGTAAACTTCTCCAAAAACACTCTAATATCTCCTACTACTATCCACATGCTCCCCAAAACCCCTCTCAACTCTACCAACTCTAACCACTCTATCCACTGAAATAACTGCTCCCCATTCCTTTTTAAACTCATGGCAGTCCCGCCCCTCAGGAATGGGATGTGTCACTCAACAAGGAGGTTGGGATTAACACTTTCCACCCTGGGGTTCTATCGCAAGCCAGCCCTGTCCGTTACACCATCCCAGAGGCAGAGGTGGATGAAGACATCTGATGGCAGCCCTGTTCAGGGAAGTTTTTAATGTGTGACATTTAAATGTATTTTAAATTTTAGCTGGAAGCCGCCCAGAGTGGCTGGGGAAACCCAGCCAGATGGGCGGGGGACAAATAAATTATTATTATTATTATTTAGGGGGGTGATCACCTGCATGGAACGCTGCAACAATGACAAACAACAGAAGGCGCGAGTCGCCACCAAATTTTAGCATCACAGAGGGCGCTACTGAAATTTTAAAGCCCAAAGTCCGCCACTGCTAGAGACCATTGCCTGAGGACCGCCCCTATTGTAAACCTATAAAAGTCAATACATTTTCCATTTCATTGTTGTAGGTTCATTCTGCTCAGGGCTGAAGAGCACTTGCTCAGAATAGGTCAGGATGAACATTGCTTTTGTCATGCGTGCGTGTGTGTGTGTTTGATTGTGTGTGTGTGTTTTACGCAACTGAAGAGCTCTACTATAGTTCATTTATGCTCAGTCATGCTTTATCATTTCTGCTTCTGCTACCTGCACTGATTGCAGCAATGTGGAAAATGGATCCTTCCTGGGGAGAAAAGCATGGTGAAAATCACCCTCGTTTGGTGTACTCAGCTGCATTCATTATGGAAGGGAAGAAAGCTCTCTATATAATTCTGCAATAAATTATCTTTAACTAGTTATAACTTCTCTGTGACCATGTGCAGATAGTTATTCGTTGACTTCAAAGCAAAATGGTGGAGACATCATTTTTCAGTTTAGTTCTTATTCCTGTTATTTGCAAATGGATTTTTTTTCTGGAAGCAAATAACACAGATACTAAATTTCCAGAAAGCAACAATTAGGGAAATGGAACAAATTGCCATGTGAACACAGGTCTGGTGTCTGTCCCATAAGTTTAATTCCCAGGATCCCTAGGAGAAAGGAGCCAATGGTTAGTGCCAGTTTATGTTGTGCTTATTCTCTGAGCCCCTGGTTTGTGTTGGAGGGGCACCCTGATTGGTGTCATTTTAGCCCATCCCCATGCTAAAATATGGTAGTTAAATGTTGTAACTAGTGGGGGCAATTGGGGCATATGCCAAACTTCCCTCCTTAAACCTTATTTGAAGTGTACCATGTGAGGATGGAACTATGCATTAATTCAGCAACCACGTGTTCCCAAATTCTTGTATGGGAAAGAATCCTATGCTTGCCCGTTTTCCCATGCAAATGACTCCGTGCAAGGCCTTTCCTCACTGGTCCTGTTAGCTAGGGATGATGGGAGTTGTAGTCCCAAAACATCTGGAGGGCCGAGTTTGCCTATGCCTGCTATATCCCTTGTAAGATGTAGCTCCATCCCAAGTTCTGTTCTGTGCCAGCCATTATCCCTACAATACCTTATGGCACCTTTTCCCAACTGAGTGCCTCACAGGTCTTTTGGACTACAACTCCCATCTGCCAATGCCTAGAGATGACAGAAGCTGTAAACCTTTGGAAGACACAAGTTTGGCAAAGTCTGCGCTATGGGGTGAAGTGGGTTGGTTTTGAGACCCTTTCCCCAACTATTCCTTTCTAGTGCTCTGTTACTGGTAGCTATTGGTTTTACCCTGGTTCCCTATTTCTGCTCCCTGATTATAAGCAGGTCTTGAGGAGATCATCTGAAGTCTCCACACTCGCAACCCACAAAACATCAAACTCAGTAAAGTTTCCTGTAAAAACGGGGGAGGGGGATTGTTTAAAAGAAGTGAAATTTTTATCAAAGCTGGCTCATTTTCTCTTGAGACAGTTTTTAAGAAGAGTTTGGATTTCATATCCCGCTTTATCACTACCTGAAGGAGTCTCAAAGCGGCTAACATTCTCCTTTCCCTTCCTCCCCCACAACGAACACTCTGAGAGGTGAGTGGGGCTGAGAGACTTCAGAGAAGTGTGACTACCGTAGCCCAAGGTCACCCAGCAGCTGCATGTGGAGGAGCGGAGACGTGAACCCGGTTCACCAGATTACGAGTCTACCGCTCCTAACCACTACATCACACTTTTTAAGACAAAAGACATACACTAGAAATGTTAAAGATTAGGGAGGGAACAAACAAAAAACCCACGTCAGTTTATTTTTACTAACTATTGCTAATTTTAGTAGAAATTTATGACGAACTGTGATAATGATGATGATTTACAGAATGTTAATCAGAGGTTGATCTTTAACCTTATTCCATATATACAAAATTCACATGCTTATTGACTTCAGCAACGGCAGTTGCTAAGCTAGATGGAATCATAGTCCATTTGTGACATCAGCGGTTGTCAACAATGGGTTCTCTGTGCTCATAAATTTCAGGCATGCAAGAGGCTTCAAAGAAACTTACAGAGTCTCTACATGAAGTATACGAGCCTGACTGGTATGGCCGGGAAGATGTAAAAGTGGTTGGAGAGGTAAGAATTTATTTATTTAACTTTATAGCTCTACCATTCTTTCTAAGGAGAAGCCCCAAGGTGGCTAACAACATAATAAAATACCCGGAAAAATACCCCCTAATGATGAATGAAATCAAGATGATAGTTGGTTATCACTGATCCCACCCATTTCCAAAATAACTGTTTAAACTGAACATCTAGCTAGTTGCAGTAGGGCCAAATCATTTTCATAGAATCATAGAGTTGGAAGGGATCCTGAGGGTGATCTAGTCCAATGCCCTACAATGCAGGAATCCCAACTAAAGCATCCATGACAGATGGCCATCCAACCTCTGCTTAAAAACCTCAAATGAGGGAGAGTCCATCACCTTCTGAAGGAGTCTATTCCACTGGCAAACAACTCTTATCATCAGAAAGTCTTTCCTGATGTTTAGTGAGATGATGAGGAACCATTAGCAGGCACTCTTTGGAGTTGGTCAGTCAACCAGTTACAAATCCATTTAACAGTAAACTTGTCCATGGGGGACTTCGTCAAAAACCTTACTGAAATCAAGATACACGATGTCCACAGCATTCCCCTGATCCACCAAGTTTGCAGAGCTATCAAAAGAAGAAGAGATTTGTTTGGTGTGACTTGTTTTTGAGAGACCTATGCTAGGTCTTAGTAATCACAGCATCCTTTTCTAAGTGCTCACAGGCCAACTGTTTAATTAACTCTTCTAGGACCTTTCCTCATATTGGCATCAAGCTGGCTGGCTGGTAGTTACCCGGGTCTTCTTTTCCTTCCTTTTTGAAGATGGGGATAACATTTGCCCACCTTCAGTCTGCAGAGACCTCACTTGTTCTTTAAGAATTTTCAAAGATTATAGACAGAGGCTCTGATATTACATCCACAAGCTCCTTTAGTACCGTTGGGTACAACTCATCAGGCCTTGGAGATTTGAATTCATTTAAAGTAGCTGAATTTTCCCTTACCACCTCTTTTCCTATCTTGGACTGCAGCTCCCTCCTTGCATCGTTTATTCTGTTATCAGCAGGTTGGGCACTACTTTCCTTCAGGTGAAGACAAAGGCAAAGTCAGTAGGTCAATTGATTATTCCCATATTGTAGACATGAGGCTGGAGGGATAGATTAGTTTGGGCCTAAGGGCAGCGGGTGGTGCTGTGGTCTAAACCACAGAGCCTAGGGCTTGCTTAGCGGAAGGTCGGCGGTTCGAATCCCCACAACGGGGTGAGCTCCCGTTGCTCGGTCCCAGCTCCTGCCAACCTAGCCGTTCGAAAGCACGTCAAAATGCAAGTAGATAAATAGGGAAGGTAAACAGCGTTTCCGTGCACTGCTCTGGTTCGCCAGAAGCGGCTTAGTCATGCTGGCCACATGACCTGGAAGCTGTACGCCGGCTCCCTCGGCCAATAAAGCGAGATGAGTGCCGCAACCCCAGAGTCATTTGTGACTGGACTTAACTGTCAGGGGTCCTTTACCTTTACCTTTACTTTAAGGGCAGCCAAGGAGTTCAAAGTGGATGCCGGTTTGTGAAATGGTTAAAGTCTGGTGTTGTTAAGAGGATAAAACGGGTCAGGGAGAACCATGAATGGCAGAGCTGCTTGTCGTAAAGACAGGATCTAATTGCTATTTAAAAAAGAATAAAATGTGCATAAAGGATTCCCCAACATTCATTCATTCATTTTATTTATTACATTTATACTCCTCCACCTTTCCTCCAAGGAGCTCAATGTGCCATACACAGTTCTCACCTTTCCCCCATTTTATTCTCCCAACAACCCTGTGAAGTAGGCTAGGCTGAGAGATTGTGACTGTCCCAAGTTCACCCAGTGAGCTTCTTGGCTGAGCGGGGATTTGATCCTGGGTCTCCCCTGTCCAACACAAACCACTACACCACATTGGCTCTCATGTTTTGGCCACTATAGTACACTCACACTAAGGTCTGCAACAAATCTTAATTTCCAAAACCAGCCTATGCAGACAGGGAGGAGGGAAAAAAATCCTCACTGTGTAAAAGATTAAGAGCCCCTGCAGTACAGCAATTCCGATTTCTCCTCTTCCCCTCTCTGCATTCCTGATGCAAACAGTAACCTTGAAGTCTATTTTCTAGCAACTCTGAGGTGTGGTTTGTACTATAAGCAAAGACCATAGTGGATGGCGGATGCCACAGAGTTCAGCTCATTTGGAGCTTGTCTCCTGCTTTAATTGTCAGCCGTGAGTTATTACTACTACAATCTATTAATCGTTGCTGAGGAAATAAATTCCACTACAGTACAATGTTTAATCACAGTGGTGCTCGGAGTGGCACCGATTACTAGATCAGAGCCCCATTAACCCCAATCTCTGTGGTTTTCCATCATTTTACAGAGACAAGTTCTACATAAATCAAAATCTTGGAAGTTCCCTGTAAATTAACAGGACTGAATGCCTTTTCCTGAATAAACAAGTAGTCGTCCCTGAAACAAATATCAAGGTCACTTGGAAGGAATCACATAAACACCCTACAGAGTCTCCTGGACAACCCTTATATTTTATTTTATTTTATTGTATTGACCTCTCAGTATCACCATCCATCCCGTAGAATGGGCACAAAGTCTTGGTTTTATTACCCCCTGCTTTTCTCTCCTTTGCTCCCCATATTCACCCTGCTGTCTAGTCACTTTGTGCTCAAGTAGTGAAGGTGAAAATGGGGGTGCAAAGGGGGTTGCAATAAAGGAGGGAGCTGGAGGCATGGGTGGAGTCTGAAGATGAACGAATGAAAGCATGGGTATGAAAGGATCTTAAAAGGGTGCTTAAAAGTTGCAATGTGTGGCAGGAGGAAGATGCTTGCAAGGGGTGGGAAGGGGTTGATGTGGGTGGAATGGCAGAGGTTGGCAAGTAGAGCGAGCAGCGGCACACCGCTAATGAATGCCAAATATTATAATTATACTCTGACGATGCTTGATTGTGAATCCTAGATCTGAGACTCTATACCCAAAGACTACTGTTCCCAAACACATTTCCCCCTTGCCCACCTTCAGTGCTACAGATCCCTTTTGGTTCTACCTAAAAATCCTTCCATTTCTACTTGGGGTTGTAAATTTACATTGCAATCTAAAAGAGGTAAAGGGTAAAGGGACCCGTAGGCTCAGTGGTTTAAACTACAGCGCCACCTGGGTCCCCACATTGCAATCCAGCCAACAACAAAACCTATTCTCTTCCTTTCCTACTGGTGCTACGCTTTCAGATAAACTGTCCACCCTTCACGATCTCACTCCATTACCCATTCGTTCCTTTATCTTTTCCCAATTGCAATCCAGGAGGGTCACAGGCTGAATTTTAGACAGCATTTTGAAAAGGACCTTTTATTTGAGCAGCATCTGCAAATTTTAAATTTAATTGAAAATGCTATTTTTATCTGCCATGTCACAGCCCTGTTGTCTCTGGTGCATCGCATCAGTGCTAAGAGGCTTGTGGACATGAGAGCACCAATGAGTGTTTCCCCTGAGGGTTTCACAAAGGACTAAGCTGCAGAGTTTATGCAAAAGAATTGTCTTCTTTATCGGCTGATGTGGCAGTGGCTCAGATCCAAACGCCGTGCGACAGCAGAGAATGTCTACATCCTCATGAAAAAACAGATAAAGATAATGTTCTGAAGTGCAATTTTAATCTTGCATTTGATTTTTCTTTTTAGGTTAGTGTTGAAAACTAATGGTCTGCCATACTTTATATCATCTAGTTTCTAATTAAATTCGGTCCTAGAAGTGGGAAAGAAAGACGGATGCATGTACACATTCATGTGCACGGACACACAATTTGTTGCATTAGGCACTAGGGATGAACTGTTTGGTTCTCCAGATATTTGACCACAGCTAATAATATGGTAGGTTTGTATAGCTCCTCCTGAACTATGGCATAGATTGTGAAAGTCTGAATACAATGCAGCTTCATAGCTGCCAAGTCTCCCCTTTTCCCCGGGCAAACCCCCTTTTTTACTTACCCTTTCCCGGTGGTCCCCCGTATCACTTCGTCTCCCGTTTTTCTCTGTTATTTTCTCCTGCCGGCGGCCATTTTTTTCCTTTCCGATTTGCCCTTCTATGGGCACCAAAAATGGCCGCCGCCAGCTTCAAAAGTCGCATCTACGCATGTCCGGAAGTGCATAGACGCGACTTCCGGTGTCGGCGGGGGCCATTTTTGGTGCCCATAGATGGGCGGAGCGACACCGGAAGTTGTGTCGGCACACTTCCTGACATGCGTACAAGCGACTTTCGAAGCCGGCGGCGGCCATTTTTGGTGCCCATAGAAGGGCAAAGCGACACCGGAAGTTACATCAACGCAACTTCCGGTGTCAAATGGCTGCCGGTCCCGGATTCTGCAGTCCGGAACTTGGAAGGTAAGTGCAGCTTGGACATGCACAGTAAGGTCTAGTGGTTCTACATGTTGAGAGACTAGAGAGCTAGCATGACTCTGGATTTGGGAAGGCTAAATTAGTCTTTTTTCATAAGCATGGAGATATCTGGGCTAGTCATTGCATGCAGGCCGTCTGGGGGTGGCCTCAAGCTTCACCTTGCCTGCTGCTTCTGGAACAGAACCAGAACCTGCTGGAATGTGGTGGGTCCTGGGCCCATTCAACAGGAACCTTGCTTTCCAGTCTGAATTCTGGTTGGGGCAGATTTCCGCCAGTCAAGATAAATACCAAGTTTGAACGTTTGTTCCATGCATGGCAAAGGGGGTGGGTATTTGCCTCCTCTGTGTTGTCATCAAGTACGTGTAAGAAAAAGCAGTGTGCGAAGCATACTGTATAGTTTGAGCATCTTAAATACACTGACAAAGAAGTACATTCCATGAAATCCAAAGCGACTAAGGATGTATTTGATTTGTAATGCCCTCCCCCCCCCCCATATTAACATTCTTATTTTGATTACTGGTGTCAATTGCTTTCTGTTGTATTCTCGCCCTGTTTCTTTCCTCTCTACAGAAATGTGATGTACTTTGGGAAGATTTCCACCAAAAGCTCGTAGACGGGTCCTTGTTGACCTTAGATACATACCTGGGACAGTTTCCTGATATAAAGGTACTGTAAGGTCTCAACAAGGGCTAGTTCACATGGTTGACAATAGCAGGATTGTGGTTGAGGAAGGAATGTCTGCAGCTGTGTGCATATTCACCACTACAAATACAACATAACATGAGTGTCGGTCAGAGCCCCATATATCCGCATCCACATACATATTTTCCTTCCTGTGACCCTTCCATGTCAAAAAAGGGTGGAAGGGAACACTGTCACAGTATTCCTACCTTTCTGCCCCTGTGAGCCACTTCTACCGGTAAGTAGCTCACGGTTTTTATTCAAGCCATAAAAACTAAAAATTGATCTGGGTCAAAGCTATAGATACCTGGGGTAGTTTTGCTTTATTGGTGGCATGCTGTAATCTGGATTACATACAGGCTCATCTTTGGAAGGCTGTTGTGAAAGGTGGGTGCTTCTTTCGTGTAGTGGGGTGCACTAAACACAATTAGCTCCCCCCCCCAATCTCTTCAGTTATCTAGGTATATCAAGCAATGCTTGTTGGATTATTTTTGTTTTATTTAAGGCATTTTAGGCAGCACTTTTTTTAAGGCTCAAAGCTCACAAGGCAGCGTAATACAACAAAAATGCTCATTCTTTATCCAACAAATACTCTTTAAAAAACAACAGGGGCTGTTCTAAACAAATGGGTCTTTTAAGCCTATTTAAAGGCTTAAATAGGATTTCCACAATCGCAAAAGTGTGAGGCCCCTGGCGGAGAGATGCAGTCCTCCAGGCCTGCCAACCTACGTGATCTCACCAGTGGGCCCATGGATGGGGGCTTGGAAATTGATATCAAAGCATGGTGACAGCTTACATATCACCAAAAAAAGGACAACCTATTGCTGTAATTTACATGGAAATACAATACATCTCCCTGTAGTAGGGAAGACAGTGACCGAAGTGAGCTAAGGGCACACTCTGTCTGCTCTCCAGGTACTATTGAGAGGAAATTCAAGGCCCCTGATCTCCCCCCTTCCTTATTTTTTAACCAGACTTGGACCAGAAAGCCCTTCAAATGGAAAACTCCTCCAAATAAGACTTCAAACATAGCCCTGCCCTACGTAGAGTAGGACTCTTGGACACTTCATCTTGTAGTGCCGGCAGGGCTGGTGTGAGAGGCCCATCTGGATTAGCATAAAAAAGTAGTTCATTTTCAAAGTTAACCTGAAGGACTTTAATGGAACTAATTTGGGTACTAGAAAATACATTTCTCATGTGTTTGACATCTGTGCTTAGCTGTCAAGTTTCTCCCCTTTTTTTAAGGGAAATTCCTTTATGCTGAGTAGACTTCATTGGGAGAAAAGGGAAAACTTGACAGCTATGCATCTGTGTGACATCAGTGTTAGTATTTGCCGTATGGATTGGTATACGTGGAGTTTTGTTTCACTTGTTGAGTGCCTTGTCTCCTTATTGAACCCAGGCTGCAGGTTTAGAGAATGTGGAAAACGCTGCAAATTAAAGACCTTTACTCTCTGTTTGCTGACAGCTCCCAACATGGTGCTTGGGCTTATTTTTTTGGAATTGTTTTCTAATCTCTTCTTCTGCTTCCTTCTGTTATACTTTTGTATATTTCTCTCTGTATTGCTGTATTGATTTCTCTCTCTCTCTGTAGAAAGGGGTCCTACTGATAATACATTATTGTAGCAGGTAATGGCCTATTTGTGGAAAAACAGATTCCAAACAGAATCCTGATCTCTTTAATGTGAGGCCCAACTGGGGCTACTATATTAATTAACTAAGCCACAAACATATGTCAAAATGGGATTTGATGGTTATTGCTTAGCGCAGAGGAGCCATCTAAATCTATTGACTTTGACAGAATATTCACTTTGTTGATTAATATACATAGGGCAAGATTAGGCTCAGGGTAGCTCTTTGAAGTTTTGTGGCAGTATGTTCTAGAATGCTTTTGAGTGAAACTGATGTGAAATTTAGAAATCCAGCCTTTAAAATGTTGACGAAAGACAGCTATGCATTTTATTTTACCAGCAGTATCTGAGTTTAAAAACAAGAAGAATGTAGGTGAAGCTTAGTTCTTAAGTGATGGGAGAAAAAGATAGAAGTGGTCTTTGAAAAAGACTGAACATTTCAAAATCGCAAAAGCTGCATCTTAAACTATGCAGATGCATAAGGAGAACTGCGAGTTTTGATTGGGTATCACTGTTTGTAGACTCGTATTGCAAAGCGGAGCAGAAAGCTAGTGGACTATGACAGTGCAAGACATCATTTGGAAGCCTTGCAGAGTTCAAAGAGAAAAGACGAAGGCAGGATTTCCAAGGTAAGATGTCCCTTTAAATTCTAACCAGCAGCAGAATTTCTGTATGAAGTTGCTCCTTGAGAAATGCTTGCTAAATCTTCTTTCTTTCTCTTTTTAATGCCCAAGCTACAAACTCCACAGAACAAAAGGGTAGGCAAAAATAAACAAACATGGGCTTCATCTAGAATGTGCTAGACTGCTGTGGATGGTTGGCATACCATGTAATGACCTAGAGCTAAGACTTTATCATAGGCCCCGCCTAGAGAGAGAAGGCTGGCCTTTCCTCGGGCCAGATTGGTGTTCCCAGTGTTGGCTTATGTGCTTTCCCCTTCTCCAGTGCAGTGCAAATGGTTCTATGCACCATGTGGCCCAGAGGGGTGCCAGGGTTTGGGGGATTCTCCTGACTCTTCATTGGCTGTGGGCATCATCTCCCGGAGTGACACTGGTAACCCTTTCTCGCTATTGAGAGGTCATATCTCTTGATATGTGCCATGTGTGATAAATCCCGCCATCACTTCATTATATGAATGTGTGAAATTGCCATATATATACATAGATATATATATAGGCTTGTGGACAAAGGCAATAAGGTTTAAACTAGTTGACATCCTTGAAGCAGAAACTCATGGTTAGTCAGAGTAGACTCATTGGAAGTCATTGGTCCATTAACTTCAGTGAGTCTACTTTGAGTAGAACCTAGTTGGATACAGCCCATAGGCGGGAGGTGTCTTATGCTGGGGACTTGGCAGCAGTCAGGATCAAGTTGCCATACATCTCAACTTAATGTTATATTAAATGCATTTTTTTGTAGCTGGTGGGACTTAGCAACATTAGGACTGTGAGGAGGTGAAGTTCAGTCACCTTCCACCACCCCCACAGGCCCCCTAAAGCTGGTCTATGCATTGGGAGAGAAGGTCCCGGTGGTAACAATTAATGTCTCCTATAGTTCGACCATTACTCTCTGTATCTGTATGGCACCTTGCCAACAGAGCCAACTGTTGCCTCCTTTCTGCTGCACTTCACTAGATGGCTATACTATAAGGCAGTACTGCAGCTGCCATATAAAGGTCAAACGATACAAGGGACCAAGAAAGTTCCACCTCATGTGTCAAGCTGCTGATTCTGACCTGATTCCTCAGTTGAAGGCATTTCTTGCCTGCCTGCCAACTTCCCAGCTGTCCTCAAAAGATTACCAGCCCAGAGGAGAACCCACCCAGAATTTGACTTGTTTGCTTTTTCATCCAGTGCCCTTTTGTTTTCGCGCCAATTTGTGCCAATCTGTTTGAATTTCATTCTAGGCAGAGGAAGAGTTTCAGAAAGCACAGAGAGTGTTTGAAGATTTCAACATTGATTTGCAAGAAGAGCTGCCATCTTTATGGTCAAGGTAGATATAGCAATGATATATATGATATAGCAACGAAATCCTTCAATTTTTCACAGAAGCCTAGGGAACTAAGGCTATCCTCTCTTTGTAATGCGTTAATGAAGGCATCCCCAACCTTTGGCCCTCCAGATGTTTTGGACTACAATTCCCATCATCCCTGACCACCCTGGTCCTGTTAGCTAGGGATCATGGGAGTTGTAGGCCAAAACATCTGGAGGGCCGCAGGTTGGGGGTGCCTGTTTTAATGAGACGTGTAGGTTCGGTAAACACAACCAGCTATTGCAGCAGTGGGGTTTTTTTCCCAGTTAGCAGACATGTAGCATGTTTGATCCAAAAATGAAACTCCTAGACAAAATTGAATGTTTATATGCTCCTCACCAGAACCTAGAGGAAATCTACTAAAGATGCAAATTCACAGCATAGTCAATGCGCCATAGACCTGATTTCACTCTCTGATCCAGCATACATATGTTACAAGTGGTGGGCCTACGTGGGCAACTTTGGGCTTACATGTTTCCATCACTGACATTCAGTCCATGGTGCGTTCACTCTGGTGTGTGAGGTTCACCATTGATAAGTGGGGCTGGGGTTGTATTTAAAGGAGGCTTACCTTAAGTCACATCACACTGGAAATTTGGGGACGGGGGAGATCTGTTGCCATGTATTTGTTATATCTAGATGTTCCCTTTTTACATTTCCAAATTGGATACTGTATATATGTGAATAGAGCATACTTTTGCAAAGGCGTAGGAAACTTTCAAAGGCATAGGAGGAAACAGCATTGGAGAAAAAAAAAATACATTTCATTATTTTTTCCTTCTCTTTACAACCTTTTCATTTTTACCTTGTCATCTCCTTTTAGGCGAGTTGGCTTTTATGTGAACACATTCAAAAATATCTCCAGCCTTGAAGCCAAATTTCACAAAGAAATATCTTTGGTGAGTAATAATGAATGCGCTGTGGAAGAAAAGCAACAGACACCTTTGAAGTAGGTTGAAAATGCAGGTACCAAGATGCACACATGTAATCTTTTTCCTGCTTCCTTTCTGTTACAAAAATGATTGCTTTTTACTATGATTAACATTAGTGAATGAAACTAGCATAATGCAAAATAAAAAACCAAAATAAAAAACTTAGTTAGTCTTTAAGGTGCTGCTGGAAGGAATTTTTTTATTTTGTTTTAGCATAAAGCAGTAATTATTTTTAATGGCTTCCCACTCTCTACTGCTTAAATTTGCTGTGTTAAGTTGAGAGCCCCCTGATGAACGTGTGGTAATGAAATGACAGACATTTAGAAGCAAGGGTTTAGGATAATTGGCCCTGGGGTAATCCCAAGACGATTTGCAACACACATCTTCACTATTAAGTGCGAAGCCTTGCACTCTATGTGTGTTGTGTGTCACTGTGTAACATCCTATTTTTTAAAAAGGGTGACTAAGCTTAGTCCCATAGTGGAACAAATATGGGATTTTTAGTTTATTCTCCCCCACCCTACCTAAAGTAGCGGTTATAAAATGACAACTGTTTTTGTCCCTTCAGCTATGCCACAAACTCTATGAGGTGATGTCAAAGTTGGGAGAGCAGCATGCTGACAAGGCCTTCACCATTCTCGGAGCACCCAGGTAAAAAATATTGTCTATCAAACTGCATTGCGCATGACTTGAGCCACATTCATCCAATAATACAACCAGTAACTTTTGACAGTACAAAGTTAATCAAAGTTTGTGAATAGATAACTTCTTCTTTTTTCAGTTGAACATGAGGGTTTCCCCTGGTTTTGCCTCAACCCCTATTTTATGTTGAAAGCAGACTTTTGTTGGTGGCAGAGCTATGGCTGCAGTCAATTACGTAGTGTTACATCAGAAACAGATCAGGGGCTCACCTTCAGTAATGGAACCTTTTTCACCCACCATGTTCCTTGGCTGAAGGGAGTCCTTAGTCCCCTAGTGAGGCATTCGAAGAATGCGTGGGTAACAAACAGCTCCTTACACTTTATCAGATGAGGGGGGACCTTTTGGTCTCCTCTGTGTTTGCAAGTTTTGTCCCAATGCTTTTGTCCCTGTATTGTTTCATGCAACTTCTGAACTATGGCTGTACAAACTTGATAAGTACGTTCTGTAGCTACACAGTGCTTGCAAGTTTACTATGTTAGTATTAACTGTGGTACAGGCAGCTGCAGACTATTAGAAAATGTTCAAGTCGAGCCAAAATGAAGGGAGAGCATTTCGTAAATATTTTTCACACCGTGAAAAGCATCTCTCCTCTGATTTTTTTTAAAGGTGTGAAAGGGTGCCTAAGTATTTACAGTGCAGCTCCCTTTGAAGGCTTTCTGCCCTCATTCTGAACTGGCTTTGTGAAATGGTTGCAACGACATCTGATTTGCTGCGTGTTGTTGACGCGATATCATGGCACCAGCTTCATGAGTCCTGATTGGGTGGGGGATCAAATAGCCAGGGAGAAGGTTGATTAAACAAGATAGATTGTGCCAGAGCAGCAGTTGTGAATCACAGCAAAAAGGCATGAATAAATATAAATTGGAGGGTGGATGGGTAGATTCAGGGAGCTGCTGCATTGTCCTCCAAAAGCCAGCTTTTGCACCAACAATGTTCTCTGGGGAGCATTCAGCATAGCCCTACAGAATTGTAGCTTTGTTGGAAAACTTGTAGAGAAATAGAATAGAAAGGAAAGAATGTTTTAATATCTCATCCTTTCTTTTTGGAATAAAAATTTCCACAGAAAGAGGTGGTGAGTGAACACTTAAGGTGTCTCGTAGCTTATGAATAATCTTACTTTGATTTAGTATAGAGGACATGATTGAGGCCGAGTCAATCATGTGTTATTTTCGTTTTCCACAGAAGTGCTGAAGCCCATGTCTCAGCTTACTGAGTAGGATGCTTATAGAATGCACTAGCTGTACGCTTCTTCAAAATACAACATTATAGTTTTCAGAGATCATAGATCTTAGATGTTCTTAGATTGCACAATGTTTCTTAGATGTTGGGTTCCATAATTTCTGTTCTTTAGCAGCATCAGTTTAGACAGCAGAACTTGTAGTCACAGAGGATTTGGCTCAACGGTTTAAATAGCTTTTATATTGAAAGATGTCCCTTGTTGAGACATAATGGCATCTGCAGAAGTGACATAAGATCCTGTGTCTCCTTCAAACCCCCCCCCCCCAAATGCTTCCTAGAAGATTGAAGGGAGAGGCATGATCTTCTCTGCAAAAGGCCCTGTAAGTGAGAAAAGACCCCAACTCCATCCAGCCCTGGGTTTGAAGGAGACAAGGCCTTGCCAGACTTGCGTGAAGCTTTGACGAAGGGCAAATGCAGTGGAAGAAATACCTGTGTGTTTCCTGTTTCCGGGTCTTTTCCAGGGAGTCTTCTCTTCTCATGAGGTGGCCAAAGTACTGGAGCCTCAGCTTCAGGATCTGTCCTTCCAGTGAGCACTCAGGGCTGATTTCCTTCAGAATGGATAGGTTTGATCTTCTTGCAGTCCATGGGACTCTCAAGAGTCTCCTCCAGCACCATAATTCAAAAGCATCAATTCTTTGGGGATCAGCCTTCTTTATGGTCCAGCTCTCACTTTCATACATCACTACTGGGAAAACCATAGCTTTAAGTATATGGACCTTTGTCGGCAAGGTGATGTCTCTGCTTTTTTAATCCACTGTACTATCACATAATGAACCAAATGTACACATTGTAGATGGAAACATGCAGACTTCACGGGTGTGTCTTGTGGGAGCAAAAAAAAAACAAAACCAGTTCAATATGTTGAAATGGCAGTATTGTATGTTTTATAAAATATTGGTTTGCATTCTATTAGCGATTCAGGTCCTCTCCGCATTGCAAAAACTCCATCCCCGCCTGACGAGGAGTCCCCTCTGCCTAGCCCTGAAGCAAGTCCCAATCATACATTGGCTGCTCCTTCTTCTCCAGCACCAGCACGGCCTAAATCTCCTTCACAGGTAGTATGAACAGGATTAAGATGGAAATACCAAAGGGTGGGGTGGGGGGATAACCCAGCCAAAAGCAATGAAATTAGCCAGTTCTTCTAAAAGCTTGGCGTTTGCAACCAGCTAATTTCCATCAGAATGACTAGAACCTAAATACTGGTGTGGAGAGTAGGATCCAGAGGCAGCCCTTGTCTTCTTATCCCTTCCTGAAATGAGTTAGAAATCAGACTCCCATCACCCACCCACCTTTGCCTTCCACTTCACCCCCATCGTCAGCGCCAAACAGGTGGTAGCTATGTTTGTTGACCCTCCACTTCCTCTGCTAGTCAGTGAAGAACCTTTTTGATGGGACCAGTGTTCCTAGAGGACCAGATAAGGTTTCTCTAGGACAGCGCCATCTTGAGCAAGGTGCGGGTACTGCTCCTCCAGAGAAGCCTCAGGACGACACCGGCACCATTTGGGGGGGAAATTGCCCTGCCTAAACAGGAAGAAAAGAAAGTTGGCATGGCTGTGCAGCGAGGGATGGTCGAAAGGAGAGGAGATAGTGAGATCTGCCCATCTCTTTCTAACCCCTCCATACTGCATTGTGCCAACTGACATCTGGTGACTTTGGGGGGTATTTATTCATTTTTTAAAATCAAAGGAAATCTAAAACGTTTCAATCTCAGTACAAAGAAAAGGACTGTCACCCCATTACAATTACTAGGGTGAAACGTCTGAAGGCGGCCAACTGCATCTGGCTTCAATCCAAACAGCGGATTTACTATGGCTATTTTTATCCTCCTGGTATAAAAAGAATATAATTTCCTTTCCTGCCGGGTAAATGTGATTTGATTTCTTTTGTCAGTGGCTCTCCGCTACTTTGAAAGAAATGTGTCAGCACAGCATGTTCATTGCAGCTGGAGAGATTCTGGCTCGAGCACGGACAACCAGCTGGAATTTATAATAATGTTCTGACCTGCACAGATCTAGAGAGTATGCAAAATATGCTAGCATTGTTTTCCTCTCCTAGCATCAAACATTACCATTGACTTCGATTGGTCATTATTTTACAGTTCTGTCACCCACCCTCAAGCATTAATATTTTTTACGGGATTTTGATGCCTTCAGATACACTTTAAAGCAACATATTGTCACGTCATGTGTTCAGTTGCTTGGAGATTAGTGTATTTTTCGACGCTGAATGATCATACTGGGTGGCGTGTAAAACAGCGATGAGAATTGGTCCTCCAGTTGTTGCTGGACTGCGACTCCCATCATTTCTGACCACTGTCCACCTTGGTTGGGGATTCCAATGACATTTGGAGGGGCCATGGGCAATTCATTCCTGATGTAGAAAATCAGGAAGTGGGATCCAACGGTGCCCTCTTGTCTGTGGAAGGGCCCATTCCACGAATGCAAAGGCCTTCAGTTTTGCAGGGCCTTCTGCAAATGGAAACTGGGAGGTGATTTTCATTGATTCTGCCTACAGTACTACTTCCCAGTGGTGGCCTTGGAACTCTCAAGTTTCAGCAGTGCCCTGTGCAATTCAAAAATTTGGTGCCCCCTTGCCTACTTGGTTTTAGAATATTTGCTGGTGTCTTAAAGTCAAAATGATGCAGGGCTGATCAGTCCCAGGCTGAAAGATTTGTGTTCATTTTATCCCTGCCACAAATTATCTGAATCTTTGCCTTAAAGATTACACTTCCTAACATAAAATAAAAAAAATTCCTTCCAGTAGCACCTTAGAGACCAACTAAGTTTGTCATAGGTATGAGCTTTCGTGTCCATGCACACTTCTTCAGATACTTCATATACTACTTCTTGGTATCTGAAGAAGTGTGCATGCACACGAAAGCTCATACCTATGACAAACTTAGTTGGTCTCTAAGGTGCTGCTGGAAGGAATTTTCTTATTTTTTGTTTCGACTACGTCAGACCAACACGGCTATCTACCTGTAACTTCCTAACATGATTGTTTTTTTTTTGTTTAGCTGAGGAAAGGACCCCCAGTTCCACCGCTACCTAAACTCACACCAACAAAAGAACTGCAGCAGGAGAATATCATCAGCTTATTTGATGACAATTTTGTTCCAGAAATAAATGTGACAACTCCTTCACAGGTGAGTCAGGGCCTCAATAGGTTGCTCCAGCCTTTTGACAAAAGCTGTTCCATAACAGCTTCAGGACACTTCTCTCAGTTATAGTCTCTGGGATTGTTGTTGTTGTTTAGTTGTGTCCGACTCTTCATGACCCCACGGACCAGAGCACGCCAGGCACTCCTGTCTTCCACTGCCTCCCGCAGTTTGGTCAGACTCATGCTGGTAGCTTTGAGAACACTGTCCAACCATCTCGTCCTCTGTCGTCCCCTTCTCTTTGTGCCCTCCATCTTTCCCAACATCAGGGTCTTTTCCAGGGAGTCTTCTCTTCTCATGAGGTGGCCAATGTATTGGAGCCTCAGCTTCAGGATCTGTCCTTCCAGTGAGCACTCAGGGCTGTTTTCCTTCAGAATGGATAGGTTTGTCCATGGGACCCTCAAGAGTCTCCTCCAGCACCATAATTCAAAAGCATCAATTCTTTGGCGATCAGCCTTCTTTATGGTCCAGCTCTCACTTCCATACATCACTAATGGGAAAACCATAGTTTTAACTATACGGACCTTTGTCGGCAAGGTGATGTCTCTGCTTTTTAAGATGTTGTCCAGGTTTGTCATTGCTTTTCTCCCAAAAAGCAGGCGTCTTTTAATTTCATGACTGCTGTCACCATCTGCAGTGATCATGGAACCCAAGAAAGTAAAATCTCTCACTGCCTCCATTTCTTCACCTTCTATTTGCCAGGAGGTGATGGGACCAGTGGCCATGATCTTGGTTTTTTTGATGTTGAGCTTCAGACCATAATTTGCGCTCTCCTCTTTCACCCTCATTAAAAGTTTCTTTAATTCCTCCTCACTTTCTGCCAGCAAGGTCGTGTCATCAGCATATCTGAGGTCGTTGATATTTCTTCCGGCAATCTTAATTCTGGCTTGGGATTCATTCAGTCCAGCCTTTCGCATGATGAATTCTGCATATAAGTTAAGTAAGCAGGGAGACAATATACAGCCTTGTCATACTCCTTTCCCAATTTTGAGGTGATCAGGTACTCTTATTTCTTTAAGAGCTTGCCATAGTTTGCTGTGGTCGACACAGTCAAATGCTTTTGCATAGTCAATGAAGGAGAAACAGATGTTTTTCTGGAACTCTCTAGCTTTCTCCATAATCCAGCGCATGTTTGCAATTTGGTCTCTGGATCCTCTGCCCCTTTGAAATCCAGCTTGCACTTCTGGGAGTTCTCGGTCCACATACTGCTTAAGCCTACCTTGTGGAATTTTAAGCATAACCTTGCTAGCGTGTGAAATGAGCACAATTGTGCAGTAATTGGAGCCTTCTTTGGCACTGCCTTTCTTTGGGATTGGGATGTAGACTGATCTTCTCCAATCCTCCGGCCACTGCTGAGTTTTCCAAACTTGCTGGCATATTGAGTGTAGCACCTTAACAGTATCTTTTAAAATTTTAAATAGTTCAGCTGGAATATCATCACTTCCACTGGTCTTGTTATTTGCAGTGCTTTCTAAGGCCCATTTGACTTCACTCTCCAGGATGTCTGGCTCAAGGTCAGCAACCACACTACCTGGGGTGAACGAGACCTCCATATCTTTCTGGTATAATTCCTCTTTGTAGTCTTGCCACCGCTTCCTGATGTCTTCTGCTTCTGTTAGGTCCTTTCCACTTTTGTCCTTGATTATGGTAATCTTTGTACGAAATGTTCCTTTCATATCTCCAATTTTTTTGAACAGATCTCTGGTTTCCCCCCATTCTGTCCTTTTCCTCTTATTTCTTTGCATTGCTTGTTTAAGAAGGCCCTCTTCTTGTCTCTCCTTGCTATTTTTTTTTGAAATCTGCATTCAATTTCCTGTGTCTTTCACTATCTCCCTCACATTTTGCTTGCCTTCTTTCCCCCGCTATTTGTAAGGCCTCATTGGACAGCCACTTTGCTTTCTTGCATTTTCTTTTCATTGGGATGGTTTTCGTTGCTGCCTCCTGTATAATGTTACGAGCCTCCATCCATAGTTCTTCCGGCACTGTCCACCAAATCTAAACCCTTAAACCTGTTCCTCACTCCCACTGTGTATTTCTTGGCTGATGGAGAACCTGTGGCCCTCTAGATGTGATTGGGAGTGGTTGCAGAGTTGATTCCATAGCATCTGTGTAACAGGAAAGATAAGTATTGATTAAAAGACCTTGAGAGCCTCTTCAGGTGCTCAGAAAAATATTTGGCCTCAGGACTTAGCCACACTTACTTGTTACTATGTTCTTTCCAGGCACAAGTCCATGCTTTAAAGCTGTGTATTTGAGCATGTTATTTGTTGCTCCAGAGGCTTTCCCCACAAAAATCTGCTCTTTAGTGCTCAACTGGAGCAAACATCAATTCTGTTTTTCCACAGACTGCTGTTTGCTCCAATAGAGCACTAAAGAGCAGGTTTTCTGGGGCGAAAAATGGGGCACTTGCCACAGAGCTTTAAAGTGTGGAAAGAGCAAAGGAAAGGCAACTGTGGATCAGCCCACAGTCTAACTTGCTAAGTTTCTTATACTGTCAATTCTGTTTTACATAATCTTCATTATTGTGGATACTTTTCATAGAAAGGCAGTTTGTAAATGCAAGCAATAAACTTGCATTTGAGGGAGAGTTGGCAATAAAGCATAGTTTTTAAAGAGGTGGTTGAGGGATTGAGGATTGGGTAATCGTTCTGTGGTATTATGGCAGCGGAAAAAGCTGAAGTGTAGCTTTTGAATAAATGTGTTTTAAATTTTAATAAATTGTAAAGATGTGGTTGTTCAGTGTTTCCCCCCTGCCCTAACAGAATGAAGTTCCTGAAACTAAACAAGAAGAGTCTTTGTTAGACCTAGACTTCGATCCATTTAAACCTGATGCAGCAGCTACTGTGGTAACCCATTCACCAATGTCTCAGGTAGGTTTTTTGTGTGAAATATTTTTAAAATATGTACAGTTATGAAGCCATCCACCCCATAATCAGGGTTGTGTGTGCACCACAGTTCCATGAAGGCACCAAGAAAATGTGGAATTCAGGAAATATGCAACCACGCAATCTGCTCCAAACTCATGGGCAGAGACCGGGTGTGGCACGGGAGCAACAATGACATGGGTGCAATTGTGCTCCTCTGGATAGCATATAAACTGTGTCTTAGAATGGTCTCTAAAGGAATATGCAAACTGCATGTTCAAAGATCTTGCTGACTGTACTTCATGACAACGTCAACCTGCAGATCTCACAATGAAGGATAATTGAAATGAGTGTTACTACTGTATTTCTCTGTCCATGTGGATAGGTCTATATTATTCCTAATAAAAATGATCCATCTGATTTTCTACAAAACTCTTCTGTATTTAATACTCTTCTGTATTTAAGCAGCTTTACAATACCAGAACTTCATATTCCTGAGACAGAATTCTCTCTCTCTCTTTGCTATATCCTGCTTGCTATTTTGCCCCTGCTCCCTTCTCGTGACAAAAAAAAAATTCTCCTGTTTTCCAGTATATGTCTTTAGTCTTTGACAGAGAGTTTGAAGTAAACTCCAGTGCTGATTTTCCAGTTCCGCTAATAATCTTGTCTGTTATTAGAGCATTTGAACTCCTCAAACAGTTAGACCTTCACAGGAGTTGACAGACAGATATTGATTAAAGTGCATTTGACAGCTGGGTGTCTAATATTTTTCAAACACATTTTCATCCTTATGAAGTGCAGAGGATGGAGGATATTTTAAAATATTTAAATCTCTGCACACGGAGATGGCTTTGGAAAACAGTTATCGAAATTCCTGAAGAACAAATTTGTTATCTGTAGTTTAGACAAAGTCACAAAAAGGCCCCCCTCTCCTAAATAATAATAATAATAATAATAATAATAATAATAATAATAATAATAATTTATTATTTATACCCCGCCCATCTGGCTGGGTTTCCCCAGCTACTCTGGGTGGCTTCCAACAGAAAAATAAAATAAAACAATCAATTAAACATTAAAAGCCTCCCTAAACAGGGCTGCCTTCAGATGTCCTCTAAAAGTCTGGTAGTTGTTTTTCTTTTTGACATCTGGTGGGAGGGCATTCCACAGGGCGGGTGCCACTACCGAGAAGGCCCTCTGCCTGGTTCCCTGTAACTTGGCTTCTCGCAGCGAGGGAACCGCCAGATCACAATCACCGGCTCCTCCACTTCCATTGGGACACAGAGGAGAAGAGCCTTCCCTGAAGATCTTAAGGAGCAGACAGGCTGAGACAAGAAGAGACTGTCCTTAAGAGATCCTGGGCTCAGGCCATCTAGAGGAGCTATTTACATAAGATGCATGAGTAGAGGAGGAGAAATCGAAGACCTTGAACTTGAGAAGCCTGAACAAGTCAAAATTTATTGTACTGTACTGTGTTTCCCTTTCTTGCACATCAGAGAATTGTTCGACGTGATCCAAGTTGCCGTTTTGCTTGTGGGTCAGCGAAGGACTATTTTAAGAAACTGGAAATCAACTTGGGATACTTTGCAGCAAACTGCAAAGAGAAGCTTCTGTCAGATAGTACAGTTGTGTAGGCAGGCAGGTTTTTAGTACATAAAGAAAATGGAATAGACTAATTCATAATTTATTTGTTTATTTCATCAAGTTTTATACACCTCTTGATTGTAAAAAAAAAAGCCCCTCAAAGCAGGTAAAAACAATAAAATTGAGAAAAACTGACAACCCTACTTTAAGAATACAAAAGTTGAAATACTACTAAAAACAGATTAAAATTGCCCCAACTTTTGAAGCACCTGGGTAGGCCTGTCTAAACAGGAATGTTTTTAGCAGGCACTAAAAATAATACAGTGATGGCACCTGCTTGATCTCAGTAGGCAAGGAGTTCCCAGAGTGTAGGAGCTACCACACTAAACAATTGAGGTCTTACAAATGCAGAACGGGTCTTACGTGGCACCTCTAGTAGTTGGCAATTCTGCCAGTCAGTTACACCAGGACATACCTGCCAAGTTGCTGTCAGAGAAATAAGGGACCGGGCCGAAAATAGCAGGCCGGAAGTAGCGCTGCCACCATTTTGGAACTGGGCAGCATCAAAAGTCGCTTCTGAGCATGCTCCGCCCAGTTCCAAAATGGCCGCCGTGCCAGAATAAACTAGGAAAAAACAAAAAAAACGTTTTTTCAGCTAGGAACAGCTGGAAAAACAGGGATTTCCCGGGGAAAACGGGAGACTTGGCAGCTGTGCACCAGGATTTGCTTGAGCTTCCCTTGTGCGTCGCAACATACCTATGCAGTCCTGCAAATTTGGAAATAGACAATCAGGCAGAAATAATTTGCTGTGGCAATATGTTGTTGCCTGTTGAAATCCTGTTTTTGATCTTTGGGAAGCCCTGTATATTAAGGATTGAGGATCATTTCACACATTGCACAGATAATAATAATAATAATAATAATAATAATAATAATAATAATAATAATAATATTTATACCCTGCCCATCTGGCTAGGTTTCCCCAGCCACTCTGGGTGCCTCCCAAACCAAATATTAAAACACAATACAGCATTATTGTACAGCTGCCTTGCTGTTGATCGTAGCTCCTGGGGTGTGTCTGTGTGATCCAGCATGTGGTAATGGCTGCTAATTATATTACATTTTTGGTCAGTGCTTGAAACACCTTGGTGTATACCTTAAAATGTAATGTTATGAACTCGCACTAAGTTCTGCAGTTGCCCTCTTGAGCGGTGACTCTTCCCATAGGGCTTGAGCAGGTTCACTTCCCGCAGAATTATTCCTTCTACGTAGAGTCTTAATCTGTTTTTTCCTGGGGCTCTGAACTCAGAGAACCAAGCAAATAGAAATTTGTGAAATGCCTCATAAACACACTGCTCCCTCCCATAAGAGAACGCTATGCTGAACCCGATGGAGCACATGAATAACCATGCTACTGTCTAATTATGCTTTGCAGCACATAACAGGGTGTACAAATGAGGTTTTCAACACTGTCCTTCTTTCCCCTGTTCTCAGACGCTACCCTGGGATTTATGGACGGTAAGGTGGTTTCTTTACCTTTGCATGTTGTCTTTTTATTGTTGTTGTTGATTTACGGCGCCATTAGTATGCAAGGCGCTTTATGTATCGGCATGAAGAAGAAAGGATGGGTTTCAGTCCTGAGGAGTTTGTGGTCTACATTTTGACAGGAGAGGGAGACAGGGGAGGGGAAATAAACGAGTAACAGGATGACTGGGTGAAAATACAGTTATGTAAAATAAGAATTTTGTTAGATTTGAAGAGGAAAGACCAAGGGTGACATCCTGCTCTGGTGTCCTGCTTGAACAATGGACTTCTGCTTGCACAAATAGGACTTAACTTTTCCCCTCCCCCCTGCTGCTGCCTCCGCCCACTTGTTTGCACCCCAAATCTGCTTGAGGACTTGGGGCGGGGGCCTTTGGAGGAGATTGAAGGGCAGGAGGAGGGGAGGAAGGAAGGGTTCTATTAGACCTGATGATGATGATGATAGTAATAATAATATGTGATGTTGGATCTTCCCGAGAGGTTTTCTGTGCCTGCATTTTTATATCCCCAGAAGCTTTGAAATTGTCTTCAGATAGTGGGATGATATGTCTGTGATTGGTCTATGGTAGCAAACATGTAGTATACTTTACTAGGGAAAGGAAAGCATCCCTTTGTGTTCACCTACTTAAAAAAAAAAGAAACAATTTCTCCAGAATTGGTTTGGAAAGGTAAATAACTTCCACCTGCACATTAATGATCTTTCCAGAGATGTGAAGACTTGGGGGGGGGGGGAGACACCAAGATAAAATCCTGTTTTTTCTCTCACACACACTCATTTCCCCCCTCTCCCCAATTTTTCAGAAACAAATATTGGGGGGTGGGGACCAGAAAAACTGGGTGGTGGGTGGGAACTGAGGCTCCCCACCCCACCTCCGACTTTCTCTTCAGTTGCAGTAAATGCAGTGATTACTTCAGGTGCTGTAGAATCTGAAACTCAGTCTGATTATTTTCTTGGACTTGTTAAGTCTTGCCTTTGAACAATTATGAATGAACCTTCTTTACCAAGAACCCAAGGAAAATTTGTCTTAGTTTGTCTCTCAACCATGTGGACCCATTCAGATTTAGTTGTAGGGCATGGATTTGGACTGTATAAAACTGGTATCTTTATATGGTTTGGATGGTAATTACTGGCATGGAATGTGGTGTACATTGTGGGTTCTCTCTTGAAGCTTCTCGTGAGAAAAATACTTAGAACGATTTCATTTTATCCTCAAAAAAAAGTCCTGTGAGGCTGAGAGATAAAAATTGGTTTGGGTTCCACAGTGAGATTCGGGATGGAATGGGGCTTGACTCAAACCAGGTGTGCGATGGTATATTAGGGTTGCCATATTTCAAAAAGTAAAAACTAGGACACCCCAAAAGTTGCTGAGCTTCTTTTAGGGAACCCCCAATATTGTTGAGGACCCTGATCACCTACAAATAGGAGCATTGGGTGTGTGGCAACAGTTCCTATCGTTGCTATGCCATATGGCAGGGGCTGGCAACCTTTTTGAATTAGTGGGCACATTTCGAATTTTGAGACATTTTGAGAGCTGGGGGTGTCACTCATAAAATGGCTACCATGCAGTGGGTATAAGACAAAATGGCTGCCATGGGAAGTGTGGCATAACACAGAATCAGAAAGACAGCCACTCAATTCTAGTTTTATTGATTTGGTTTTCTTCTGTACAGACAAGCAATGAACTGGTGCAGCCGGTAAGCAGAACTTCTCTCTTTCACCTGCCAAAGCTTCTCTTAAGATAGACAACTACTGTCTCCAAATATATGTTTCTCCCACAAACGTTGCAAGCTGTGCTTAAATTCCTTAATTTAGTAGTGGCATTTCATTTCTAAGCTAAAGTTGCCGTAGTAAAATACTGAATTTTGTGTTTTCTCATCAAGATCACCTTTATCTTTTTCATCTTGTTTTTTTTTTCCTTTGCTTTTCTGTCTGCCTAAAGCCCGATTCTTCAAAAAGTCTTTCCTTGTGTAACCTGGTCATGGAGGAAAACCCAAACAATTGGTCAACAGAAGATGTTAACAAACCCCAAACTGATCTAGGCTCGCTCGACTTGGGCCTAGATGGTAGTACAGCCAGTGAGAGCCAGGACAGAGCTGCAGGTCTTCCTTTGCCTTTCCCTGAGGCAGAGCAAACCTCAACAGCATCATCTGTTGCACTGGCTACTACTACTTGGCCTGCAGGGGGCGAGCAAGAGGATGGTGCATCTTGGACAGCTTCCGTAGATGAAAGCCAAACCACTTTCCCGGAACCGTACTTGGACACTAGTCACGTTGCAGACAGTGGCACAGATTTGGTGGAGACTAACAAGCCTTTAGCGAGTGAAACTTTGGCTGAGAGGCCTGCAGTGGGAACTGGTAGCTTTTTGGACGGAGACTCGTTTAATGTGGCAAAGTCAGAAGAAGAGAAGCAGGAAACAGAAGAGTCTTTGTGGGCAAATGTGGAGCCGTGTGAAAAGGTAGAAACCGGAGATGTTAGCCTCAAGAAACTAGACCGCACAGAGGAGCTTGAAGAGAGAGATAAAGGCTACACTGAAATAGGACATCTTGAGGCCTTAGGAGACCATGAAACCCTAAAAAGCACTGAGATAGAGTCTATCAGGGATTCAGAACATAGTAATGGGCAAGGAGAGACAACTGCTGGCAGTTACCTTCAGGAATTTAATGGGGATGCTCTGCTTTCAGGGACAAGAGAAAGAGATGCTGAGGATGTAGTGAACTTAGGGTTGGGGTGTGAGGTGAGTGACGGTAAATCTGTAGAATATAGTGGGTCTGAACCTGAAAATGGTTTCGGTCCCTGGAATCGGGATCAGGGAAGAGAGTGTGTGGATGGCTTACCACTTTCTGGGAATACAGCCGCCAAATGCACACAGGAAAGAGAAATGGCAGGTATTACGGTATTGGCTGACTTAGATGTCAGAGACAAATCTACTGCAGAGGTTGGAAATCCTGGGTGTGGTGATGAGTTATGTGGTGCAGAAGAGCCCAATAAAGAGTTTGAAGACCATAGCAGCAGCAGCAGCAGCCCTCAAAAGAGTAATATGACTGGTGAATGTCCAGCTACCTTGATGCCCTTTGAGGAGATGGTTCTGCAGCCTGGTTCTGCCGACGCAGCTGGTGCAAACCTTGATAATTCTTGGCTAGGTGATGTTGAAGATAAATTTGTAGACAGGGAAGCGTTTTGTGTGGCCGAAGAACTTAATAGTAATGTTAGTTGCCCTGAAGCGTTGGAAACAGATCCCTGGCAAGCCAATTGGGACCCAACAGTTAATACTGATTCCTGGGGTTTTTCTAGCGAGACAAATGGGTTCGATGACTGGCCCTTTCCTCCCAAACAAGACACCGTGGATGGAAACGTGGAGATTTCCTGGCCCAGTTTTAATGATAAGTGGTCTACGCAAGATTTGGGAGGTATAGATAACTCCCGGGGAGCTGTGGGCGTGACACCAAGCCATCAGAATCAGGAGGCACCTTTAAAGCAAGGAACATCTGGGGAACAGGCAAATGTTAGCAGCTGTGGAACAAGCAAGGAGATAGGCAGGCCTATGGTCCTGTTCCAAATGGGAAATTCCAGAAATGCTAGCACCGAGAGCTCAACTAGTCCTAAAGAAAATGAGACCAACAGCTCAGATTTATCTGAAGATGAAATTGCTAACCGGAGATATGGATTGTTGTACCAGGAAATAGAGGCTGATAAAGAAGAGGTACCTACCCCAGTGTGTAGCATAGTCTAGAAATGAGAGTTCCTTAGGTCATATATACATATATATAACCTTGTGTTTTATGGACAGTCCTTCTTGTATGTCCCCCCCCCCTTGCCCTCTTTTGCTAACTTAATGATCATATGAACATGCCAAATTTGGCAAAGTTCAACCACATAGTTCTACTAGGCTGACCAGAAAGAGGTTGGCTGTTGAACACACCATCTGATTTTACCATGTCTCGTTATTTTTTGAATTTTGTGTTTTCTAATATGAACCTCCAGTCTTTTCAAACTCTTTAATGTGAATCACTATTCTTTTCTTTTTCTCTTTTTTTGCCATTTAACATCGCTTCATACTGCTTGTCAGAAGTGTCACTCTTTCCCTTCACTTTTTATTTTTTATTTAATTGTGTTTTTTGTAATGTGCAAGCAAGAGTTTGTAAAACATTATTTACTCCTTTTTGATCTGAATGCAAGACTAACAACCATTTTGTTCTGATTTCCAATTCTGCTCAGGCATCCAGCAGCGCCTTTAATGGATTCACACAGGTAAGAAGTCACATTGTTTGAAAGGGAGCATGTCCTCTTGAGACCAGAAAGAGGACTGGAATTTGGGAGCAATGGAATGAAAGATGTATAATGTACTATTTATTTTATGGTTATTGCTGTTTTTCCTTTTGTTATTTTTCTGAATGATGCCATGGCCTATGGCTAGCGCAATAAAAGTCTATGATGATGATGATGATGATGATGAACTATTTTCAGGTTAGCAATATCATGCTAAATGCCATAAAGCTAATGCAAATGTAGATTGTAAATAGGTTGGCCATGGACCGGCTGGATGCTGAGGGGTGGTGGGAGGCACCAGTTGGCGAGCCTCCAAGGGAAGAAGGCTCAGTGTCAGGGATTGGTGGTGGGACGATGAGGAGGAGTCAGGGAGAAGAGAGAGCAGACTGGGAGGAAGAGGAGGAGGTGTCAGAAGCTGAAGAGGCAACAGGGTTGAGTGAGCAGGAAGAGGCTGGGGCAGAGAGCAGTGCAGAAGCAGAGACAGGAGAGGAGGGGTGACAAGAGGCAGAATTGAGACAGGCTGCTGAAGAAGCCAGGGAGTCTCCCCCTCCTGTTGTGACTGGTCTCCCAGGGCTAGGAGAAATATGAAGAGGGCGGAGCAGAGACAGACAAGGTGATGGTGTCTCAGATTGCTTGGGAAGGACCCGGTGGAGGAGGAGACATGGGGAAATGTGGGAAGACCTTTGGTCTCCACAACTGCCTCATTGAGGAAGATCTACCAGGAAGAGTTGCTGTGCTCACAAGGCCTGGCCTCCTGAGTGTTTATTCTTTCTTGAATAAAAAGTTAACTTCACTGATACCATCTGAGTTATTACTGGCCTGCTGTTGGGCCTCACTTCTGGCAGTTGGCTTGGGTATTTCTTTGGAAATGTGTTTGGCTAGTAGCTTCCTTTCAAGCTTGCTTCTGCCTGGCATGTGGCCTGCTTTAGTTTCAGAGCTTTGTCGGTTCTGTGCTGTTTGTATGGAGCTTGTTTTACTGTATTGCATTCAGCATGAATAATTTTCATTTTAGAATAATCTAATACAATGCCCCGGAATCCATTTTTTCTGAACAGCAATCTAGAACTCTAGTAATTACTTGATTAAATCACATTCAAAAGGCAGGTATTTAACATTTTTATCAGTTTTCCCACACCTTCGTTGCTGCATGAATGTTAATGAGCATGGCTACGGTCATAAAAGTGCTTGCAAAAGAAAAGCGGGTTTGAAGTTTGCCATCTCGCATCAAGTCCACTAAACTACCGAGTCTCATTTTTTACCAGCCAGTAAAGTTTTATAACCTACCTTTCAATCACACCATCTTCAAAGAGGCTTGCAACAGGTGAAACACAAGGCCAGGCTAGCTTTCCTCTTATATGATGTGGTTGTGTCTTTTCATATCAGAACTTGTGAATGGAACTATTGGTGACTGAACCTACAAATATGCTTCAAAGATGAGTGCAATAACAGAACTGAAATATACTCCTTGCATTCCTATAAGGAAGTAGCTATTGAAGAAAACCCTATTACCCAGAAGTAATATAAAATCTTCAGCAGCATTTAGTATTGTCTCAGTATTAATTTAAGTAGATATCAAAATAAACTTGATTAAATCCAGCCAAAGATAATATATGGCTCTATTGAAATCAATAGCAAATGTCATGTGGGATCCTATATGGTGGGTTTTGACAGGGAAATGGTTTCACAAACACCCTGCAAAATGAAAAAGCAACTTACAAGTGAATAAAGCGCTCAAGGGTTGATCTGCTAATAAACAAAATATAATCTACTGTATTTTATATGCCATCCCTATTTATATCCTACAAAAGGAATTGAATGGAACCCATCAGGTAAATAATATAAGTGTTCTGGATAGAAACAATTTTTAATGGAGTCTAATAATTTGCAAGTCTAAGAATGATACATTTGATCATAAAAACCCACTTGATTTTATATAGACTGATGAAGCAAAGGTTTTGCAGATTACAGTCCCAATTCAATTTTAGAAAGGCTACTTGCCCCCAAGGCTGTTTTGACTTCCATCTTTAAACAATGGCCATCTTACAACATGCAACATGGGAAAAAATCAAGTGGACTTCTAAAATTCAGTCTGAGGGCTGTGGAGTGGGAAAAAATTAAACAAAACAAATACGTGAAACAAAACTGTGTGCTGCTTTGGGGACCTTTGGATAGAAGAGTGGCATACTAAGCAGGTATAAACAAACAAATTAATGTAAGATGGTCATTTTGTCATACATAATTGGATTCTGGTATAATTTACAAGCTTATCCTTAATTCTCTGTGTACCCTTTTCCTACCTATATCCTTAGGATACTTCCCTATTCTCAATGCAAGCAAGCCAGAATGTGATGGACAACTTGGTAAGTTGTTGGTTTTGTGTCGTTTGTTAAAATGGGCGTTTCAGTCCTTTTTTGTTCTCCTGTTACTTGTGAGGCCTTCTGCTCCATTGACTTGCTTTCTCTGGTGGTTGTTTTTTAAAAAAAATAAAATATGCCGGTCTTTTCCCATTTACGTCCCCTCCTCCTGGAGTATGGAACATGAAGAACCTGGGTTAACCAAAATAAAAAAATTCCTTCAGTAGCACCTTAAAGACCAACTAAGTTTTTATTTTGGTATGAGCTTTCGTGTGCATGCACACTTCGTCAGATACACTGAAACAGAATCAACCAGACCCTTATTTATATTCAGGGGGTGGGGGAATGGGTGATGGGCTGATAGGAGTGGTGAACCTGTTGATGGCTGTTAACGACTGCTGATGACTGCAATAGGTCCTTTGGGGGGGAGGGGGGAAGCAAGGCACAAAAGAAAGCTAGATCATGCATAATGAGATAATAATCCGATATCTCTGTTCATCCCAGGTGGCTCCATGGTTTTAAGCTTGGTAATGAGTCCCAATTCAGCAATTTCTCTTTCTTGTCTGTTTCTGAATTTTTTCTGTTATAAAACAGCTGCTTTGAGATCTTGTATAGAAGGTCCTGGTAGATTGAAGTGTTCTCCTACTGGTTTCTCTGTCTTCTGGTTCCTGATGTCAGATTTATGTCCATTTATCCTTTGGTGTAGGGTTTGGCCTGTTTGTCGTTAACAGTCATCAACAGGTTTACCACTCCTATCAGCCCATCACCCATTCCCACCCCCCACCCCCCACCCCCTGAATATAAATAAGGGTCTGGTGACTTCTGTTTCAGTGTATCTGAAGAAGTGTGCATGCACACGAAATCTCATACCAAAATAAAAACTTAGTTGGTCTTTAAGGTGCTACTGAAGGAATTTTTTTATTTTGCTTCGACTCAGACCAACACGGCTACCTACCTTTAACTGGGTTAACCAAGCAGACTTGGTTGCATGGCTTGTAGAAAGAGTCTTGGCAGGTCCTGCTTTCGGAAGAAGCACATGATGTGCTGGAGTTTATGTGCCCAAACCAATATACTTAAAATGTGCAACAGCAAATTATGAGCCAGCAGGGTTAGTAGCCATGGCTAGCCTTTCCCTCCACGAACTTGTCAAGCCCTCTTTTAAAGCTTGTCTCTCTCTCCTCAACCAATGTGGGGAGAGAACAGGTGAACAGTTAGTGTGCATCTCCTCCTGCCTTTGGAAGAGAGCCAGACTCATGGGGAAATGAAGCGCAAGCTATTCTTTCCCGTTCTTTCTCAGACTTTTGGGGGCATCTTACAGTCATGAAGATTTCTAGTACTCTACTGATCCTGATCCCACAATGCCCGGCATTCTTTAATGTGTGTCATTTGTTATCTACCATTCAAAAAACAAAACTCCCCGTCAAATCCCGAATTCAATAACTGAAGGCTGAGACAGAAGAAGAAGCTCCACCTTTAGAGCCCCAAGCAGAGGAAGCCCTGAGTGCCCCAGAGGTGGCTGCCTCTGCGCCCGAGGCAGAAGCCCAGCCTGGAGAGGCTGCTGAGCCAGCGGCTGACACCGTGGTGAGTGACTGGTGCTTCAGGTGCCCTCACACTCACCCAAAGAACCTTGCCATGTGTGTACGCATCACATTTCATCCCACCTTCTCCATTTTCACCTTTCTTGGGCTTTAGAGCTGGTTAATGCAAGGGTCCAGGTTCGACAGAAGGGGCAGTTTCCATTGGGGCCCTGGACTCGGGGAGACCAATGTTTGACTTCCATCCTCAGTTTGGGCTCTCAGTGGATCTCCTCTTGGGACAAAGGACTTGTGAAATTGGCGACTTGAATCTGAGAGGGTTGTATGTGGCTAGAGGTCCCAGAGAAAGGATGCGCTTTCATTATCTGGGGGATAAGATAGATAGGTGTTGCAGATATTGTTTGCATTCTGCATTTAAAACAATGCTCAAGGCAATATGAAAAGATTGACATAGTTACAAACATAGCAAAGTAGTCATAAAAAGAAGTAGAATGCACCAAAAACTACATAACCAAACTGAATAATTTCCACATAAAAATAAAGATACAAAAAATTAATATCAATAGCAGCAAAGACTCCCGACAAAACATTCCCCAAAATACGCTAGTCCTTGTTGGGCAGCAGCAGTAGCAGTTCTTATGAAGCCCATCAGGCCCTGCCCTGGGCCAGGTGGAAAGAGGCAGGAACCTCAGGTGTCAAGATTGATGGCGTTGGATGCTTTAGGTCCGGTATGTCTCACTGTGCAGATCCAGATGCTTGTCTACATCCTCATCTGTACATCTTGGGCAGTGGCTAATATGGAGACCATACATATGATTTGAACCATTGCATGTCATGTGATTTCAGATGTTGCAGCAAGCACCTGAGCACTGCAGCATGGACATTTGGGGAGATTTCATATGGGGGCTGCAATGCCTCCACTTGACCTTGCTGCAAGAGGAAACCACTGCTGTGAGGATGCATTTATGCTAGAAAGACCCATGTGATTGTTTTTTCTTGGCACTCTCTCATGACACAATTTTTGTAAGGGTGCTGTTCACATGCAGGGCTGGTGCACGCATAAATGTTCATGATGTAATCATTGCATCATCAGAGTTGGCACACTCCCACACATAGAACAGAAAGAAAATGCATAAAGTTTTGCAGTGTTGACAGCTTCCATGTTGACCTGTGGGTCACAGTGACTGAAATATAAGTGATATATATTTATTTAGCACCATCTATGTGCATGGAACATGGGTGGCGCTGTGGGCTAAACCACTGAGCCTAGGGCTTGCCAATCGGAAGGTCAGCTGTTCGAATCCCTGCGATGGGGTGAGCTCCCATTGCTCGGTCCCTGCTCCTGCCAACCTAGCAGTTCGATAGCACGTCAAAGTGTAAGTAGATAAATAGGGACCACTCCGGCGGGAAGGCAAATGGCATTTCCGTGCACTGCTCTGGTTTTGCCAGAAGCAGCTTAGTCATGCTGGCCACATGACCTGGAAAAAATGTCTGCGGACAAACGCTGGCTCCCTCGGCCAGTAAAGCAAGATGAGCGCTGCAACCCCAGAGTCGTTTGCGACTGGACTTAACTGTCAGAGGTCCTTTACCTTTACCTTTTTATGTGCATGGTACTTTTCCGAAAAGAGAGATATCCAGTGCTTACTCCAAGGTAGACAAAATAAGACCCAGAGACACAGCAGAGAAAGGAGACATAGGCAGGCATGGGAAGAATATGTGATTATTTCAATCCCACAAACTTTGGTACCCTCTAAATATAAGTTTTATTCTGTGTGTCCCCTAAAATGTGAACAGTCTAAACCTCTGGACCAGAGGAAGTTTTTTAGGGCACCTCTGGACCAGAACTCCATAGTGTCCATCTGGTGTGTTTCATTGCATCCTCAGTTGCCCCTATGGCGCTCTTTGTGTTTCCAGGAAACAAGCGCTTTCTCTCTCTGGAAAACAAAAAGCCAGCCTAAACCTGTCAGCCTTAAAGTGCTCATTTGGTATAGCTATTAATATCAGGGAGCAGTTTTAGTAGGTTAAATAAGTAAAAGGTAAAGGTACCCCTGACCATTAGGTCCAGTCATGACCGACTCTGGGGTTGCGGTGCTCATCTCGCATTACTGGCCGAGGGAGCCGGCGTACAGCTTCCACGTCATGTGGTCAGCATGACTAAGCCGCTTCTGGCGAACCAGAGCAGCGCACGGAAACGCCGTTTACCTTCCCACTGGAGCGATACCTATTTATCTACTTGCACTTTGACGTGCTTTTGAACTGCTAGGTGGGCAGGAGCAGGGACCGAGCAACGGGAGCTCACCTGTTGCGGGAATTTGAACCGCTGACCTTCTGATTGGCAAGCCCTAGGCTCTGTGGTTCTTGGGCTCCTTGATCACTGCAGATGGTGACAGCAGTCACGAAATTAAAAGACGCCTGCTTCTTGGGAGAAAAGCAATGACAAACCTAGACAGCATCTTAAAAAGCAGAGACATCACCTTGCCGACAAAGGTCCGTATAGTTAAAGCTATGGTTTTCCCAGTAGTGATGTATGGAAGTGAGAGCTGGACCATAAAGAAGGCTGATCGCCGAAGAATTGATGCTTTTGAATTATGGTGCTGGAGGAGACTCTTGAGAGTCCCGTGGACTGCAAGAAGATCAAACCTATCCATTCTTAAGGAAATCAGCCCTGAGTGCTCCCTGGAAGGACAGATCGTGAAGCTGAGGCTCCAATACTTTGGCCACCTCATGAGAAGAGAAGAATCCTTGGAAAAGACCCTGATGTTGGGAAAGATTGAGGGCACTAGGAGAAGGGGACGACAGAGGACGAGATGGTTGGACAGTGTTCTCGAAGCTACGAACATGAGTTTGACCAAACTGCGGGAGGCAGTGCAAGACAGGAGTGCCTGGCGTGCTATGGTCCATGGGGTCACGAAGAGTCGGACACGACTAAACGACTAAACAACAACAACAACAACAAAGGCTCTGTGGTTTAACCCACAGCGCCACCCACGTCCTTAGAAAAAAAGTACACTGTTGAAATACAGCAATTGTACTTGTTGTTAAATCTTAAGGCTATTCAAGTGTCTCCATAAGTTTTAAATAGAGAGCCTGAAAGGTCTCTTTGTGGGGATACTTCAGGCTTTGATAAAATTTGGTATGTAGAGACCACATGGTGCCCTTCAAAAGCAGCAGCCCTGTGCCCTCTCCTTTCTCCTCCAGTAATGTTAGTATGGCCGATGGTGTGGTGTTGCTGTACTGCTTAATTTCCCACCCTGCACAAGCAGCCCCAAACGCAGCAGGACTTGGATAGGGAAGCTCCTTGCATGGCGATGCATCCTATTTTGTATGGGTTAATATTGAAGGGGAAAAGGAGTTCCAGGGTTGGTGCTTTCTGTGGCAGCCACGTGTGGGTTAATGGGAAGTTGCCTTTGTTCCAAGCCAGACTAGTGGTCCATCTACCTCAGTATTGTCTACTACACTGACCAGCAGCAGCTTTCCAGGAGCCAGTGCAATTTTTCTAGAAAAAGAGGAGCTGGAACTCACTGTGAACATCTACTTTGATCTCTTAGAATGGCAATTGTTCCCACCGAATGAAGTTATATCCATTTCTCTTGGTTGCTTCTATGACACCTAATTCCAGTCTTAGAAAGATGCTTTCCTGTTATTCATAGGAAATAAGGGCTTCCTTGACCTGCTTATTGTAGACCATTATTCAAATATATGTGCTCATACGTACATGCATGTGATGTTGCCCAAGGGCGTACCCACCATGCGGCAAGTTAGGGCAGCTGCCCTACTCTAGAAGCAGGGCTGGTGGGCAGAGGCGGAGCACAGCCCGGCGGAGCGCGAGTTCGCCATTCCCGCCGCACCGCGCCGCACCCTCCCTCCAGCTCCCCGGCGCGCCCTCAGGCAAGGCCAAGCGCGGCGGGGAACCAGGGAGCGCGGCGCGGTGGGCGGGAACGCCGAACTCGCGCTCCGCTGGGCTGGGCTCCGCCTCCGCCCACCAGCCCTGCTGCTAGGGAGGGGCACAGCCCGGCGGAGCGCGAGTTCGCCGTTCCCGCCCGCCGCGCTGCGCCCTCCCTCCAGCTCCCCGTCGCGCCCTCTGGCAAGGCCAAGCGCGGTGGGGAACCAGAGAGCGCGGCGCGGCGGGCGGGAACGCTGAACTCGCGCTCCGCTGGGCTGGGCTCTGCCTCCGCCCACCAGCCCTGCTGCTAGGGAGGGGCACAGCCCGGCGGAGCGCGAGTTCGCCGTTCCCGCCCACTTTGTGGCCCCTCCCCTTGCCCCCCCTAGTTTTGATCCTGGGTACGCCCATGATGTTGCCACTTGTACAATAGAGCTTTTCACAGATACCTTTGTGCAACTAACTCACACTTGGAAAGCAAATAAGGATAGTCCAACCTCAGCTGCGACAGCTCTAAAAGAATTAATCGTATGAAAAAGGGGGTTATAGAACACTAAAATTTTAACAGGATAATGCTGTGAGAGGTTTCCATAGCAACAAATGCAGCTTTCAGCTGCTGATTTGTCCTGGCATCTGGACATGTTTGGAGTTTGTGGTGCCACTACAAGCAATGCTAGAATTTTTTTTAAAAAAATGATAAAGACTGGATAGAATATTCTGGATAGAATATTAAATCCTTTATGAGAAAATTAGCTTAAGTCACGGTAGCTTTAACTGAAGTCTACAAAGCCTCATTTCCAAGGTGTAGTTAGAGATTTGGAATAACACCATCCAGGTTTAGATTTTGATAGGCGCTACAATTCATAAGCCACGCAATATATTTGCCATTCCCACACAACACTTTTACAGGCTCTTTTACAGCTGTACTTCAAGAGCACTGTAAATGTTTGCTGACCAGCTATTTTAAGAGTTCTTCTAAAATCCACAGTTCAACCAAAACACAGTCTATTTTAAGTCCCATTATTTCGGTAGGGAAGTTAAAATATATACCTGGCACTCTCTAGTTCAATAAATAGGCAAATGACTCACTCCATTGATTACAGGATCTAATGCTCATCTTCAAAGAAGCACAAGATTTAAATGCATCCACAGATCCCGGGCCTTTTTGAGAAAGAACCCAGCCAATATTTTGCCAAACTGATTTACCCAGCCCCGCACCTTAGCTCCAAAGCTTGCTCTTAAATCGTAGACTGCATTTTGACGTGTAAAACATACTTGGAGGAAATGCTTGGGGAAGAAATGGCCAGCACCACTTCTTAGAGAAGCAGTAAAAGTTCCAGTGGCAGAGGGCTGGAGGTGGAGTACAGGGAGGCTCATTACTGTCCATTTTAAAGACTGGCTACATTATTCATGTTTCCATATTTGAAAAAAAGTGGTGGTTTGCGATTCTGGGGGGTCCCATCGGGTACTCACTTGGATTCTGGGTGCAAAGGGTGCATCCTTTGAGCACCAATTATAGTGACTCCATACAGAGTTCATGATTACCAGCATGTTAATATATAACAATATATTAACAATATTGAGAATATTGTGAAATAGTAGTGGCTTGGGTCTTCCTTGCATCACCGTTCTCATCAATACAAGGCTGAAATCCATGCTTCTTCTTCATCACCTGCCCCCAACCTCCATTCCTCTACTTGCCGCCTGCTCTTCCAAACATGCTTGCATAACATCCTACCACTCAGCGCCATTGCCTAATACTTACTAGAAATGCTTTGGATGCACCCCACTCCATTTCCATGCAGTGTTCGATGCTAATATTTCTGACATTGGTGCTATAAACATGTCTCTGGTTTTATGAAGGCTGCTGTTGTGGAGGAAGGGATAAAGGAGGCACCAGAACTTGCTGAGAAAGAGTGCGAGGTATGTATGAACTGCAGAAAGAATGGGCGATTGTTTCTGGATAAAGGCTAGATGTCCATTTGCAGTGAAGGGAAGGGTTTGCCAATTGTATTATTGAGCTAAATCTGATCATATAGTTGCATTGTATAATTCTGATTGTGTGGCTTAGCCCCCCCCCCCCAATATCCCTGGGATGTCTTGCTTAAAATGCTTTTCCTTTGCCTCTCTCTGTGTGCCAAAGTGGAATGTAAGCAATAGCAAAAGGAACAGGATGCCCAGCTTGCTATCAAGGCCGGATGGATGGCTGGCCTTGTCTGACACTATCAGTCTGACGCACAGAACAGTCAGGGACTCAACCCCCCCCACTCAAGGGTTTGTTGAGTCAGCATGTGTTTATGCACAGGACCGGACACGGATCTCCCTTATATGTACTTGTGACCCCCTTTGTGTTTATGAGAAGGACAGGATACGGATTTTCCTAATATGGATTTGTAACCTGTGACCCCCCTTGCGTGCGCACATTTACAGAGGGGGAAAGGAGCCCAAGAAGTGTATAAGCTTTGCAAATTTGTGTTACTCTACTCTTGTCATGGAGCTGACCACCAAGAGTCTCTTAAATTTAAGAAATTAAATTCTTTCTCTGGATTCAACCCCCGGTGTCATTATTGGCTGTCTCTGTCCCTGCCTGGGCGCAACTTAAAGGACCCTTAGTAGCTGAAAAGGCTACAGCAGCACTATCCAGCCAAAGGAAAGCAGTTGATCACACTTTTCCTTTCTCTTGGGAAGAGGGCTTCACCTTGGCTGGCTGCACCCTTTGGTTATATCTAATCACGTTGCTTTGTGTTGGTGTCTAAATATTTTGGATCTGTACGTGATTTTATGGCCAGTGGGTGTTTGGGCTGTCATCAGAAGAATGGTCAGGTCTGGGTTAACATCCTGTCGCTTGCTGCAGGGACCTACTGCAACTATACAAACCATGTTATGTAGATGTTACAGGAGATCTGTAGGAATAATCTTTGGATTTCTTTGCTTCTTGTAGTTACAGATGGATTCTGTAATACAAAGTCCTGCTGGAGCGGAGGGTGTTGCTGCTGCTCCTGGAACTGAGGCTGGTGAAGTTGCTGCTCCTGCTGAAGTAGGAGTTGGGGAAAGTGACATAGCTGCCACTGAAGGAAAAGCAGGGGAATCTCAGGTAGTCACCAACATACAGGTGCTTCTCCCCTCAGCTTCTTTTTGTGTGTGTTTTAGGAATTCCATCATCCTGCCTACATTCCAAAACTCTAACCAATATCATACTACTTCAATGGACACAAATTGCTTCAAATAATTCTGAGAATCGTAACTGAATGTGAGGGAGAGAATTCTTTTCAAGATCCCTCACCACCCTTCCTCCATAATGCCCAGTTTCCTGGGAAGGCGTGTCTGTTACACAGATTTAAATCTGGAGTATGGTTCTTTGCACTGTAAATATACATTTGGTTTGAGACCAGTTCTAAAACTATTCTTGTAACCATTCTTGTAAATAGTTTGAGACGATACAGATTTTTAAAAATATATTATTTTTAATTTGACTAATTTCTGAATTATATATTTTGATTCTATAAGCTTTTGGCAAGCTTGCTAAAGCTTTTTTTTTGCAATATGGGTTATATGTTGAACTGAAATTCTAAAGGGGGAGATTTTTGCAACATTAGATGTCTAATTGCACAAGCTTTTAGTTCTCACAATTGTGGAAGAAATATTATGCAACAAGGACACGTTTGTTAAGATTCAGAAATAAGAGGTGGTACCTATTTTTCTAGGGTCATGAATCAGAAAGCTTTAATGTTACTGTCATGCTTCTATAATTTTTTATATCAGCTTTTTAAAGAAAGTTCAAGACAGCAAACAAAAAGAAATGCAGATATGAAAAAATGAGCAAATATTGTCTGTTCATATGTCCTATATAGCTCATTTCCCTGGTACCTCATTCCTCTTACTTTTCGGCCTTATAGACTATGTCAAAGGCCTTCCTCATTTACTCCATCCTCCTTGAAGTGAATGAAGAACCCCACATCAACAATAAAAACTGGCAATTGTGGGCACAATCCAGCCCAAGCGAAAGCTTTGCTTAAGTGGAAAAGAGAAAGCCATGTTACCTTTGATCCGATTTTGCTGGAGTTTTCCAGGGGCAGTTCTTTAGCAAGCTACCAAAGCCCTCTGAAACTGGCATGAGCTGTTGGTTTTTTGCCATCTTTAGTATACTAAGCTTTACATTTCCTTGAAAGCACAGGAATTGCAAATGAATTATTTTGTTTTGTTTTAATTATTCTAGTTTTGTAAATAAGGAAAATAAACTATCCCCCCCCCTATAGGGCTGGAATAGTTTTTAGTGTAGATCAGGGGTCCCCAGACTTACCCGCCTTTGGGCCGGTGGCCGCCGTGCTGATTGCGCGGCGGGCCGGAGGGCGGGGGAGTGCGTGCACAGTGGGCCGGAGGGTGGGGGAGTGCACGCCAGTGCGCATGCACAAACCCATTTCCTGGCGCGGTGGCGCGCTTCCAGGCCGGGAAAAATCGCCGAAAATTGTGCGCATGCGTATGGGCCTCCCCCGACCCGGAAGTGCACCTCCCCCGACCCGGAAGTGCACCGGAAATGACCTCTTCTGGGTCGGGAGAGGCCCATACGCATGCGCAGAAACAATTTTTGGCGATTTTTTTCAGATCTGGAAGTGCGCCGCCACGCAGCGCGCTGCAAGAGCGGGCGGCGGCAGCGGGTGGCGGGGGTCGTCGCGGGCCGGATTGGGAGGCCAATTGGACCGCATCTGGCCCGTGGGCCATAGTCTGGGGACCCCTGGTGTAGATGTTGTTGTTCACACTGTTTTCCCTGGCACCTTTCCCCTCTAAGGAAAACCTCAGCAGCATCCCTTCAGTAGTAATAGAACCTGCATCAAACAACGAAGCAGATGGAGAAGATCACGAGGTTCTAGTGAACGAATCTAAAGATGCTGCAGAAGATGTTGGTGCTCAAGGTGCTGAAGGCCCAGCTGGTGAAACTTCGGAGGCTGCAAGTGAGACCAAAACCACCCAGTCCACATCATCTGAGGAACAGCCCGTATCAGCAGATGACGCCATGCCACCCGGCTTCCGCTTTAAGGTTTAACTGAGCGTTTATTTATTCCAATTCCCTTTGACACTGCATCATAACTCGATTGTGGACCAAGATAGGCAGGGGCTATCTGAACCTTCCTTATGACACAGAGGACATTAAAAAATAGTTATATCCAGACCAGGCCCATGCCAGGTAGTTATGTTCCCAAGAGCATGTGGACCAGCTAGCCCTAACTGTTGCACAATCAGGTTTCCCAATCACGTGGAAACCTCTGTCCCTGCTGACATTCAGGCCGTAGGTGTGGATGGTGGGGGCTGCGGCTAATTCCCATGCAACTTTGGAGGAATGCCTACTCATGCAGGCAATGTGCAAAATATTTGAATAGGGCTCAGGGCTTGTGAATATGGCGTAGTTCCTTGGAAGCCCCCTCCCCCACCAAAAAAGTTCCAACTCTGACACAGGTTGCAGCCTTTGACTTTCTCAACTTTCAGAATACAAAGAGTTTCTAGGTCCTTTAGCTGGATATACACTTGTTGAAATGTCTGCTGGACTGCTGAAATGTCAAAAACCAGAGAAGTAGCTGAAGATATGCAATAGCTAGGCCTGCAGCTTCAGCACCCTTTGTAACTTAACTCCTTGTCTCTCATTATATCCAGCAATATAAATATAAATAATGGGTATGGCTAGTATATCACATACCCTCTTCCTGTAGTTCCGTGACAGGCCAAATCATGTGTCATAGCCTCCCTGCAGTTTGTGATTAAGAGGCTATGATACTGATTTCCCCAGGTATAAGGTGGCCCCAATCCTAGCCTTATCCAATACTAGAAGTATCTATCAAACTTTACCACCTGCTTTCAGAAAATATTTTCAGAATATGCCCTAACCTCCAGAATATGCCCTAACCTCCTTTTTCTGCTCTACAGGTTGAAACCTTGCATGATTTTGAGGCAGCCAATAGTGATGAGCTGAACTTGCTCCGGGGAGATATTGTATTAGTAATTCAATCTGTGGCAGAAGCTGATCAGGTAAGAGCAAAGGGACTTTGCTTCTCTGCATTTTAAAATATATATTTTTTTAAAAAAATGAATCTTTATGGCCAAATATTTTGAACAAATTTTCAGCTAGAATAATGTGCCTGCCAATAGAAGTGTGTGCATTGTTTGGAAATGGAAATGCTGTAAGAAATAAAATCAAAGGGGGTCATTTAGGTTGCTTCCAGATTGCCTGTTTATTAAGCATACATCTTGGTGTACATTTGTTTGTGGGCATGTTTTATGTTGTTGTGTCACGTGTTATCCCACACTTATCAGTGCAAATCAATGGGGGGGGGGCTTGTTTTGTTCTGCAACAGCACCAAATCAACTTTAATTCAACTTCCTGAATTTGCTGGTACAGTCATATCTCGGGTTAAGTATGCTTCGGTTTGAGTATTTTCAGTTTAAGTACTCCGCGGACCTGTTTGGAACGGATTAATCCACTTTCCATTACTTTCAATGGGAAAGTTCGCTTCAGGTTAAGTACAGACTTTCGGAACCAATTGTGTACTTAGACCGAGGTACCACTGTATATGACTGAGCCCCACCTGAAAAGAGAGGTTGTCTGGAAGTGCCCTTACAGTGAATGATAGCCACTTAAACTTATTGGAGATCTACCATAAATAATTTGCTTATTTTGGCTCAGAATTAATGTGACTAGACTGAAAAAAAAACACTGCCTTTCAAATGGAGGACTTCTCTCTGCCAGGCAAAGCCTTTTGACGTGCTTAAGCAATACATATAAATGTGACTTTATTTTATAATAAGAGGCATTTGAAGAAGGAAACGTTTCTCTCTCTCCTTGCAGGAAGCAGGATGGTTAACAGGGATTAAGGAATCTGATTGGCTTCAATACAAGGATGTAGCTACTTATAAAGGACTCTTCCCTGAAAACTTCACCCGTTGTTTGAAGTAGTTCTCAGCTCAGGCATAATACACGTGGTAGGAAGCTCGGTCCTTGCATTTTGAATTTCTCCAATACACAGGAGCCCACCTTTATAGTCGAGCTGTTATGGTTTACAGACTGGTGCCAGACGAAAACTTGGTGACACATATCAAATGAGCATGACTGCAAGAAGTTAAAGCTAACATATTCTGAAACAGTATGTGGAAAAAAATGTCCTTATTTGTTCACTTTTACGTGGCAACAGGTTTGTTTGTACTTGTGTCAGAGCTATGGTGATCCTGTAACCTGATCCTTTCCCATGCAAATCTTGATTAGCCTCCTCAATACCGGAACCTTAACTTCTCTGCACTAATTGTATTGTATTGAGTTGCTGCACTGCAGAAGACTTGATTAGTAAGTAATCCTGTAGTACTGAGGTCAAGCTATTTTAATTTGAGTGTGTTTTTTTAAAAAAACCTGCAAAGTTTTTTTCAATGTTATTTTCAAACATACATACAGATGCATTGTATGTGTATATAGAGCATAAGAATCATAGGTGGCCAACTAGAAGCATATGTGCCAGAGTGACATTAACAGCAGGAAGGATTTGAGATAAAGCTGGACAGGAATTGGAGGAGGCACACATCTGGTTATGACAGTAAGGCTACGCAGGCCTGCTTGCTGCCTAGGTTAGACTAGAAGGAAATGCCACCATGGGTACGAGTTGCTTATGTACTATAATGTGCCCTAAAGCAATACTATCATACTTTCCCCTTGATTTATGGCATGCTTCCCAAAAGGTTGACCACCACTGATTATATGCATTGGCACATATCTTACCCAACATTGTAGCTCCTCGATGTAGTATTTGTTCATACAGGCATTTGCTCCGATTGTCTGGCATTAACAGTAAAAAAATGTATATGTTCCAACTGGAAACTAGCTGCTCCATTGCCAAAATATTAAGACAGTAATATCTGCATTTGTAATGCAAAATCATCATTCCAAAATGACAAAAATGTTATCAAACTCAAACCTGCTAAAACTCCAGGGAAGGCATGGCTCAATCGCCTATATATTACCACCTGCTATACCTAGGGATAAGATAATTATGATAAAGGGTGTTATAACGCTAATTTTCTTACTTTAAAAATTGAATGGGTTGTATGACTAAATAAGATGCTAATCTAAGGAAAAGATGAACACTATATTTTCACTAAATGTATTTATGCAGCACACCTTCAACAATCCCTTGAAAGTTTAAAAAAATGTATTCTGTATCAATAAGTCATATGTAACTATTATGTTTTCCAGTGTTGTGTCATTCAAAATAAACCTTTGATCAGCTCCAGAGGCAGCTCAGTTGCTTCTCATCACTTGTACTTTTTCATTTGCTTGTGTGTATAAATATCCTCCCAGTGCCATCATTGTGCATCTTGATGCAAACAAAGCAAGTGGCTACACAACTAGTACTTGCTCTGCAGACAAAAATCTATAATCAGAGGCACAGATGTGGCATGAAGCCTTTGAATGTGAGGTTTAGTAAGCAGGAATGAGCAAGAAACTGTCCCATATTCATTTGGCACAACCATGACTGTCCTTGCAGCCTTGTGATTCATCTACCTTGCTTGTTTATCAAGTCTCACTTCCCCCAAGAGTTCTGCCTCATAGCATCCACATACTTAATATGTGATGGCCACTTTTAGCTTAATTCCTACCTTATCTGAATGCCATGGGTGTTGCTCTGCTATAGTTGTATTCTGGGCTACTTCCAGAACGTGGGGTAAGAAAGTCACAAGAGCAGCTCCTACTGAAAATCAAACAGGCCTTGGCAATAATACATTTTCCTCCTTAGCTTCTTTAATCTACAAGCTCTAAGCAAGATGCTGAATCTCACACCAACCAAGCAGAGACGCTATATCCTACTGTCTGCTCTAACTAGAAAGTCTTTTGTTCTGAACAATGTACACAGCCATTCATGTGACCCACTGTTTCAAATAACCAGCCCTACTTAGAAGACATATTGATCAAGTTTTACCACAAGTCTCTAATTTTCAGAATGTTAACTCCATCAGCTGGCATTTACATTTTTGAAAAAAAAAGACCAAAGTAATCCATACGGCTTAGAAACTGGTAGCACCAAGCCTGCTGTTTCCATTTTATCAGCAGACACAAGAGATCAAAACCTCACATTAACATAATAGTTTATAGTTCTATTTAAGAGGAGGCAAGGCTTTCTCTCAAACGTTGAGAATGTACATCACACAAACACATCTTATTAATGTGTTCCTTTAATTTACAAGGAGCGCTTATCTCCATCTTTTTTTAAAAAAAGAGTTAAAAAATAAAAAGTAAAATGGACGACATTAACAATTTTGTGAATCCAATTCTTCATTAGACAAGACTTTCATCGTAAAGTATTACTTCATATACTATTACATCTATAGGTTAGATCCACAAGTACGCCATTCTCCAGTGGCTTCCTGGTCATTAGAAAATGCGCATCAACAAGCATCATTGATACATTACACACAAGCACTTTTCCCTATTAGGCATGATTCAGTCATTCTCTCATATGAGATACAGAATTGGTGAGGTATTAAGACAGCCCAGGGATAGCTTCCCTTGATAAATAAATAAATAAATGTTTCTGCTATGAGTTCCAATAATAAGTGAAACACAGTCATCATCATTACAGTTCCAAGAGTAGCAAATTCTGAGTAATTCCACATTCTGGTTTTCACTCTGAAATAGAAAGCCAAACATTCAAATGCAAGACAGCGGGCAAAACTGAAACACCCCCACACTTAGAAACTGGAGTAAAGGAGCAGGGAACCTTTTCCAGCCACACCTGTTTTCTCTGCACAGGGGCTTTCTGGATGGAGGACCATTCAACCACTGGCTGAAATTGCCAAGAGCAGCTTTATGTGCTGCTTAATTATGTAGTTACATGATACCCAACTGTATCTTGTACCTTAACCTCACAACCTGTATCTATGTCTTCTATATAAGACAAAAATTATTTTCTTACTCAACAGGGCAAGTAAAGCGCACAGAAACAAAGTGCTACAGTGAAAATTTGTTCTCTAGTAGTATTTGGCCTTTAGCAATCTATAGTCTAATCTTCAAGCCAATTGTATAAATAATACAGCATGGGGCAGGAGAACATGCAGGTTACAGCTGCTAAATTGTGAACAAACTGTTGACCCAGTACTTCAAATGTAAGAACTTACCTATTATTTTTTTGTCATATTTTGCTATACAACAGGTTTTTCACTGTCCTGTTTTTCTTCAGATTCTTCATCAGATCCTTAAAAACCCAAATAAAAAGTTATAATGCAAACTGAAACTCATAATGATAATTGTTTACATTATATATCAATGAACATGGGGAAATACCATATTGGCCCGAATATAAGCCGCACCTTTAAAATTCAAGAGGAAAAAGGGGGGGGGGGAAGAACGCAGACACTCACACCCGTAAATGGCAAATGTAGAAGAAAATCCTACGGATACCATTCCCCCGCGCTCCCGGGCTACTCTCTGGGGAGGGGGCGCTGCGCTGCTTTGCTGGAAGCCTCGCCACCCTTCCCCCTTCCTTACGGAATGTGCACAACAAAGAAAAAGAATGTAATAGTGAGATACAGCAAAAACCCTGGTATTGTGTTAAGGATTCTTTCCTTATCCCTACCAGACAGTAAAAGTGCTCACCACTATGATTGGTTTAAAAGCAAATCTCTGAATGCATAAACAGCAGCTCTCTGAAATCATCACTGGCACAAACTTTATGAAGCCTCAAAAACATATCCTGGCACCAGCCTCTCATTTGAAACCAAGACACAATTCTCATGAAATGTATGGTGAAATAAAAAAGCAAGAGAGTTGGACTGATATATATTGTATCTGCAGCACCCTAAATCAAAAGCTGGCCTTGCAGTAGCATAACTGATTTTCAAATGCAGAAGTTTAGATTTTTATAAGGCAGGTCATGTGAGTATTTGGGTTTCCTGGAATTATAAACATATAAATTAAGATGGACATGGCAAAGGCATTCTAGTTTTCTGTATAGGGCAAACATGTTTTTTTTAAAAATATCCCTAATATACTGGATGATTTTTCTACTAGTGGATGAGGAAAGGACATAGCTCAGCAGTATAATACATGTTTTACATGCCGACTACTGACATCTACTGTAAAAGAGTAACAGGAACTCAGCTTGAGACCTTGCAGAGTCACTGACATTCATGAGATAGATGGACCAATGACTAAACTCAGTTGTTGTTGTTTAGTCGTTTAGTCGTGTCCGACTCTTCGTGACCCCATGGACCATAGCACGCCAGGCACTCCTGTCTTGCACTGCCTCCCGCATTTTGGTCAAACTCATGTTCGTAGCTTCGAGAACACTGTCCAACCATCTTGTCCTCTGACGTCCCCTTCTCCTAGTGCCCTCAATCTTTCCCAACATCAGGGTCTTTTCCAAGGATTCTTCTCTTCTCATGAGGTGGCCAAAGTATTGGAGCCTCAGCTTCACGATCTGTCCTTCCAGGGAGCACTCAGGGCTGATTTCCTTCAGAATGGATAGGTTTGATCTTCTTGCAGTCCATGGGACTCTCAAGAGTCTCCTCCAGCACCATAATTCAAAAGCATCAATTCTTCGGCGATCAGCCTTCTTTATGGTCCAGCTCTCACTTCCATACATCACTACTGGGAAAACCATAGCTTTAACTATACGGACCTTTGTCGGCAAGGTGATGTCTCTGCTTTTTAAGATGCTGTCTAGGTTTGTCATTGCTTTTCTCCCAAGAAGCAGGCGTCTTTTAATTTCGTGACTGCTGTCACCATCTGCAGTGATCAAGGAGCCCAAGAAGGTAAAATCTCTCACTGCCTCCATTTCTTCCCCTTCTATTTGCCAGGTGGTGATGGGACCAGTGGCCATGATCTTGGTTTTTTTGATGTTGAGCTTCAGACCACATTTTGCGCTCTCCTCTTTCACCCTCATTAAAAGGTTCTTTAATTCCTCCTCGCTTTCTGCCATCAAGGTTGTGTCATCTGCATATCTGAGGTTGTTGATATTTCTTCCGGCAATCTTAATTCCGGCTTGGGATTCATCTAGTCCAGCCTTTCGCATGATGAATTCTGCATATAAGTTAAATAAGCAGGGAGACAATATACAACCTTGTCGTACTCCTTTCCCAATTTTGAACCACTCAGTTGTTCCATATCCAGTTCTAACTGTAGCTTCTTGTCCCACATAGAGATTTCTCAGGAGACAGATGAGGTGATCAGGCACTCCCATTTCTTGCCATAGTTTGCTGTGGTCGACACAGTCAAAGGCTTTTGCATAGTCAATGAAGCAGAAGTAGACGTTTTTCTGGAACTCTCTAGCTTTCTCCATAATCCAGCGCATGTTTGCTATTTGGTCTCTGGTTCCTCTGCCCTTTCGAAATCCAGCTTGCACTTCTGGGAGTTCTCGGTCCACATACTGCCTAAGCCTGCCTTGTAGAATTTTAAGCATAACCTTGCTAGCGTGTGAAATGAGCGCAATTGTGCGGTAGTTGGAGCATTCTTTGGCACTGCCCTTCTTTGGAATTGGGATGTAGACTGATCTTCTCCAATCCTCTGGCCATTGCTGAGTTTTCCAAACTTGCTGGCATATTGGGTGTAGCACCTTAACAGCATCATCTTTTAAAATTTTAAATAGTTCAGCTGGAATATCATCACTTCCACTGGCCTTGTTATTAGCAGTGCTTTCTAAGGCCCATTTGACTTCACTCTCCAAGATGTCTGGCTCAAGGTCAGCAACCACACTACCTGGGGTGTACGAGACCTCCATATCTTTCTGGTATAATTCCTCTGTGTATTCTTGCCACCTCTTCTTGATGTCTTCTGCTTCTGTTAGGTCCTTACCACTTTTGTCCTTGATTATGGTAATCTTTGTACGAAATGTTCCTTTCATATCTCCAATTTTCTTGAACAGATCTCTGGTTTTCCCCATTCTATTGTTTTCCTCTATTTCTTTGCATTGCTCATTTAAGAAGACCCTCTTGTCTCTCCTTGCTGTTTTTTGGAAATCTGCATTCAGTTTCCTGTATCTTTCCCTATCTCCCTTGCATTTTGCTTGCCTCCTCTCCTCCGCTATTTGTAAGGCCTCGTTGGACAGCCATTTTGCTTTCTTGCATTTCCTTTTCCTTGGGATGGTTTTCGTTGCTGCCTCCTGTATAATGTTACGAGCCTCCATCCATAGTTCTTCAGGCACTCTGTCCACCAAATCTAAATCCTTAAACCTGTTCCTCACTTCCACTGTGTATTCATAAGGGATTTGATTCAGATTGTATCTTACTGGCCCAGTGGTTTTTCCTACTTTCTTCAGTTTAAGCTGGAATTTTGCTATAAGAAGCTGATGATCTGAGTTACAGTCAGCTCCAGGTCTTGTTTTTGCTGATTGTATAGAGCTTCTCCATCTTTGGCTGCAGAGAATATAATCAATCTGATTTCGATGCTGCCCATTTGGTGATATCCATGTGTAGAGTCGTCTCTTGTGTTGTTGGAAGAGAGTGTTTGTGATGACCAGCTTGTTCTCTTGACAGAACTCTATTAGCCTTTGCCCTGCTTCATTTTGAACTCCAAGGCCAAACTTGCCAGTTGTTCCTTTTATCTCTTGATTCCCTACTTTAGCATTCCAATCCCCTGTAATGAGAAGAACATCCTTCTTTGGTGTCATTTCTAGAAGGTGTTGTAGGTCTTCATAGAATTGGTCAATTTCACTTTCTTCAGCTCCGGTAGTTGGTGCATAAACTTGGATTACTGTGATGTTAAAAGGTCTGCCTTGGATTCGTATCGAGATCATTCTGTCATTTTTGAGATTGCATCCCATTACAGCTTTTGCCACTCTTTTGTTGACTATGAGGGCCACTCCATTTCTACTACAGGATTCTTGCCCACAGTAGTAGATATGATAGTCACCCGAACTGAATTCGCCCATTCCCTTCCATTTTAGTTCACTGATGCCCAGGATGTCGATATTTATTCTTGTCATCTCATTTTTGACCACATCCAGCTTACCTCCATTCATGGTTCTTACATTCCAGGTTCCTATGCAATATTTTTCTTTACAGCATCGGACTTTCCTTTCGCTTCCAGGCATATCCGCAACTGAGCGTCCTTTCGGCTTTGGCCCAGCCGCTTCATCAGCTCTGAATCTACTTGTACTTGTCCTCCGCTCTTCCTCAGTAGCATGTTGGACGCCTTCCGACCTGAGGGGCTCATCTTCCAGCGTCATAACTTTTATATGCCTGTTGTCTTTGTCCATGGAGTTTTCTTGGCAGGGATACTGGAGTGGCTTGCCAGTTCCTTCTCCAGGTGGATCACGTTTAGTCAAAACTCTCCACTATGACCTGTCCATCTTGGGTGGCCCTGCATGGCATAGCTCATAGCTTCTCTGAGTTATTCAAGCCCCTTCGCCACGACAAGGCATTGATCCATGAAGGGGACTAAACTCAGTACAAGGCAGAATACTGAACTGACTATATGTTCAGAATGATAATAGTGATCCACTTCCAACCCCCAAGAATGGAACAATGATCTCTCTTGCAGGAGAGTGGTTAAGTAATTCCCTTAAAATCTACGGAAGCATCAAGTTATGTGTCTGCAATAATTTTATTGTCTTACAGAGAAAATCAGCTCCAGTCCTTCTGTACACCAAACAGCGTTTAGAAAAGTATTGTTTCTTCAAAGTCAGTATCACAGCTACAAAATAATGATGTGATTTGTTTCAGCATAACTGCTTCCCCTACCACTGCAGTAACTGAAGCTCCCAAGATGCTTGCCACTGTCTTTGCTCACCACTAGATGGAGATGAAAGAAAATTAATTCCAATTCTATTTCCTCACAATTCCCCAAAGCAATTCAAAGTTCACTGTATTACTGACATTCACTACTGACAGTCATACAACCAATACCACCTATTTAACAAACATACATATGAATAAGGCAGAATACAGAGATAGCAGACTGCTTTGCAAACCTTTTAAAACTTGTTTAGACTTCACCCTGTTAACTTCCTTCTCACACTTTTCTCTCGGACATCAAGATAAGAGGTCATCTTTAACCTATCCTCTAAGATAGGGGTGTCCAACTTCCAAGAGACTGTAATCTACTCCCACTATAAATAAACTGGCAGTGATCTACCCATTGGATTGATCAGAGTTGTTGAGCTGTTTTTGTTTTGTTTGTTTGTTTTTTGGGTGGATTGCTGAAGATCACGCAATCAACCAGGATCAACCTGCGATCGACCGGTTGGACAGGCCTGCTCTAAGAGAACAAAGGAGCAAGCCTTGTTATTCTCTATACTAGTGAGACTAGAACCAGAAACTGTTTGATGCAACAATAAACAACTTTATTTTCTTACCTTCAAGTATCTCTCTCTCTGTGTGCGCACACTTGCAACAGGTAAAAATAACTCTCTAACCAAAATTCACTAGCTAAATGCTGCTCACTCTGCATACTAAAGGATTTGAAAACATAACTGACAGTGTTATTCCAAAGCCTATCCAGTCCAGCGTCCTGTTTCCCATAAGCAACAAATCAGGTGGCTATAGCAAGCCCATGAACAAGGCATGATTCTTTCCTGCTCTTGTTCAGAGGCATGCTGCTCTTAATATTGAAAGTAAAATATATAGCCATCACGACTTGGAACAAGCACCCCTGCCCTGCTGCCCATGTCCACGTCACCACTGGCTGCTGACGCTCGCTGCTCCTGCCTGGGCACACAATGGCCTGACCCCTGGCTCAAAAGGAGGGGGACAAGGGGCTGGGACGAGACGTGTCTGCTCCCCCCACCCCAGCCCTGTTTCGCTCAGGTTGGTGCCACAACCTCCTGGCATATGAGGGGAATAGATTCCCCATGGAATTAACATACCACAACTTCCAAAATGCCATTTTTACACGTGGCGTCCTCCCCTTCTTTCATTTTGCGGCGCCACAGGAACCTTTGCTGCCTACCTGTCTTAGGAGCTATGAGACAGAAAGGAAAATAAAAGCAGAGGAAGAGGATACAGATAGGAATCCCAATCCTGGATACAGTCCAGGAATCCCAAAGTCTAAACTCAGAGACCCTGGCTTATGTCTCGCAGCAGGACTCAGCCCACCCTGGACCTCAACCTACCTTTGTTCTCCCCCTGTGTCAAATTAAAGATTGTAAGCCCTCTCGAGGCAGGAACCTCTTTCTCAAGGGTCACACGCAGCGATGGTGCAAAGAAATAAGACAAAATAAATCTTGCTACGCTCCTGCCCTGTGCAAGCTGAGGCCTTTCCCTTAAAACCAAAACTGTGTACACACCATCAATAGGGGCTAAGTCTGCAGAGCTGTATTGCTGACAGGCAGGGGCTTGGATCTTAGAAATGCAATTGGCAAAGAGGGCTCTATGTGAGGGTCCTGTTCCCTGCTCTCCTGGAGAGAAAGGAGCATATTGCACTTCATGTTCCCCTCTCTGTTCCTTGAACTGGTGTTGGATGCAGACATGCCTCTTCCGCAAGTGCCTGGAATTGTTTATATAAATGTCAGTTTTGTTACAAAAGTTGGTGGTGACAAACTTTTATAACAAAACTGACATTTACATAACCAACACCAGGGAACTACAGGCACTCAACCAAGGTCCATGTTCCTTGGGAGAACGGAGACACGGCAGAGATGGTCGTAGCTCCAAAAATATGCTTTATTCTCCTATTGCCACTTTCCGTCTGCATGGAGGAAGCCTGCATGGAGGACTGCATCTGACAGCCTGGTCCTGTCAAGAGGCGCTTGTCCTCCACAGCAGGGCAGCCCTGGAGTCCAAAGCATCTCTCCCAGGCTCTCCGATGGGCCATCAACCCCTTTTGGCATGTTCCTGTCTCTATCCCATGTGAGGCCCTGGCTTGGAAAGAAATTGGAGCCTGCACTTTCCCACTGACCTCCAATCTTCTCTTCAATACTTCAAGTCCTCAAAATCCTACCATTTATTATCTCCAGGTTTAGGGGTGGCCCCTGCAACTCCAGAACAGTATTTTGCCTGCATAGTTTTTACTGCTACTGTTGCTGTGAATCAATGCATGATAATAAAATAAGAGTTATTTTTAAACTTCTCAACTTGCTGCCTGATTCTTTCTGAAGTGGACTTGCTCCAAACAAGGTTTCACAGCCTAACTCCTAAGCTTTTGGTTCTGCTGCTAAAGAGGGGATTTTAAAACTCTGTTCAGCTCACATTTGTGGGTATCTGGAAGGATAAATTTCAATTAATGTATACTCTCCTTCCTGTTAAAACCCATTCCACAAAGGGGCAAGATCCTGAAACTTTGGGAAATTCTCTTTAAAAAGATCTAGAACATGTTTAGGATCAATGAGTGTGTATGCTGCCATTTTAATGGAACGACCCCGTGATTTCAAGGTGTGATGTGAACGCAACCTTAGAGTAAAGAGAATAGAGGCATGGAAAGGCCATATGGTTTATTCCATATACCATACCATATATGGTAAGCAACCATATATTCACAACAGAAAACATACCAGTAATCTGGGGACCACAACTGAGGACCTGCCAAGCTTTCAACATCTGTGGACAAGTCAAGCCAATGAGCCAAGCCACATGCACGAGTGACGGGTGACAAAAAAATATTATTATTATTGCTATTATTATTCTATGCCACTCATCTCCTCTGGGCCTTGGAGCTGCTTCTACCTTCAGAGTTCCTTCTCATGGTCACTGATGGGCACACTTGATCCTACTACTGGACTACTGATCCTGAAGAGCTGCCCAGCCCAGCTTCATGTCCCCCACCAACTGCCCCCCTTCTAGAACCCACCGCTCTCAACTGACTCTCAACAACCTCCCCCACCCCCAACATTCACTCTCCCTTTCTAAGCCTCCTCCAACCTTCCGTCTCCACCAGAATTCCACTGTCTCTCTTCCCCCCTCCCTCTCTGCTTGACATTCACTTGGGAATTCTAATAGAATCACCTTACTTACCCTATTGCAAAAAGAGAGGAGGAGGTTACAGATGGGAAATGTCCGGGAATCCCAAAGTCTAAACTCAGAGACCCTGGCTTATGTCTCGCAGCAGGACTCAGGATACACCCCGGACCTCAACCTACCTCTGTTCTCTCCCTGTGTCAAATTAAAGATTGTAAGCCCCTTAGGGCAGGAATAGAGATGGGAAGGCCTGGGGGGGGAATGGAAATAATTGGGGTGGGACCAGATTTTCCCCCCCAAAGCTGTTTTTTCCAGGAAAATTGAAAAAAAATAGTTTGATATACTTTGAATATTCCACACACTATTTTAAAAAAAAAATTCCTGAAAAAAACGGCTTTGGGGAAAAATGGGAACCCCCTCCCCCATTTTTCCATCCCCCCCAGGCCTTCCAGCATCCACACTTTGGAGCTCCCTGCTGACTGACACTACACCACACTGGTGTAGTGTTTAAGAGTGGTAGATTCGTTATCTGGTGAACTGGATTTGTGTCCCCACTCCTCCACATGCAGCTGCTGGGTGACCTTGGGCTAGTCACACTTCTCTGAAGTCTCTCAGCCCCACTCACCTCACAGAGTGTTTGCTGTGGGGGAGGAAGGGAAAGGAGAATGTTAGCCGCTTTGAGACTCCTTAGGGTAGTGATAAAGCGGAATATCAAATCCAAACTCTTCTTCAGGCAGGTGTTATCACTGTACTCTTTCTGGCAACTGCTCAAAAATTTTTCATTGGGGCCAGCCCATCTGAATACGTGGAAGCTGCATGCAATTTACTTCCTTTTAACCACTGACTACTTTAATCATCTTAGATTGAATGTTTTTTATCAATCATTTTAATGTTCTGTTGTATATTTTTGTAAACTGTTTAGAAAGCTCTCTTACCATCATGCGGTTTATAATATATAGTAACAAATTCAATTTTAAAAACACACACACTCCTTTTCCTTTCAAACACAGTTTGAGCCTTAGTGCATCATACTATTCAGTAACTGGATGTTGGTTCCTTCTGGGCCTGGCATGCAAAAAAATTGCCTTACGCTTTGCCTCGCTGTCCTCAAGTAGAGATGGGAAGGCCTAGAAAACCCCCGGGAAAAACAGGTTTTCCCCGTTTTTTTCCAAAGTTGTTTTTTTAGAAGTCCATGAGAAAAATGACAGAGGAAGAGGAAGAAGAAATGTAAAATGATAGCAGTAGTTCAGAAAATGAGAGAGAATAAACTGCATGTATATGTTTTGTCTTCTGCTTCTTTGTTTTTTGTTAAAGCACTACTCAAAGGGTAGACCTTCTATGGAGCTTATATATTGAGGTGGATCTTAACTTTATTTGCTGCTGGTGCTAAGGGGCAAATCTGATTTTTTATGTTGATGGTTTCTTGCTTTTTTGTTGCTTTTAAGGGAAAGGGGGGCGGTTACCTGTTTTATTGCAAGCATAGTACTTTTATACACACTGCTTTTCACGCAATTTGTAAGGCTACTCCACACTGAACTTTTTTTAAAAAAAATTCAAAATTTTCATTTTTTTCCTGAAAATGGGGGAGGGGCATTTCTTTCTCATAGCTTCAAAATTTCCAGAAATTTTACATCTCTACTTGGAGTCATACTTTCCCCCAGTAAATCTGTCTTTAATTACATTTTAAATCCATCATTAGATTCTGTGCCTGCAAATACAGTTTACCTATGCATTTTGTGCAAAAGTACTTGAATTCAGTAGATGTCAGATAATTTTTCTAGACCTTATACATAGATTTTGCTTTAATCATTACTGACTCTAGTTCAGTATTTTATTATGGTTGTGGATTTTTGGATATTTTATTGAACTATTATTGTAATGGCTGGTTGAAATGCAGGATACTGTACAAATATCATAAATATTCTGACTGCAGGCCTTCAAGCTTTTTTGACTACAATATTTAATATTTATACAGTGGTACCTTGGTTTAAGAACAGCTTAGTTTATGAACAACTTGGATTAAGAACACTGCAAACCCGGGAGTAGGTGTTTTGGTTTGTGAACTTTGCCTTGGAAGCAGAACATGTTTCACTTCATGTTGAGTATGTTCCATTTGTAAATTGAGTCCCCCGCTGCTATGGGAAAGCACACCTTGGTTTAAGAATGCTTTGGTTTAAGAACGGACTTCCGGAACGGACTTCCGAAAGTTCGTAAACCAAGGTACCACCATAGTCAAAAAGAATTGAAATCTGAATAAATTGAATCCCCAAAGTGCCATGCATTATCTTGATCTGATGAAAAACCTCAGTACCTGCTTCAGATTCAGGTGGGGAATAGAACTGCCCATCAGAGGGGAGTCCCGAGTGAATAAGAGCAGCTCGTTCAGAGGCATCCTGCACCAACAGTAGTCCTGAAAGAAAATGAAAGCATTCCATGACTACAATATCTTTCAAAGGAAGTGTCCAGCTTTTAAAAGCTAGGGCTGTGCACAGTCTCCCAATTTATGCATGGCTCCAATGGGGAGGGGTCAGGCCAACCCACCCTGAGATACGGGTCCCAAATTAGTTTGGGGGCATGGCTAATGTTTAATTAGGGCTTTGGTTATTTTAATGGGGGATCAATTCTACAGGGTGGCCCTTTGCAAGCAGCTTCCGATTCCAAAGGAGCACACAGGAACGATGCTTTGCAAGTCAGTTATCTGCAGGGAAGCCACCTTGCAAAGGAACACCCTGCACTGCACAAGATTGTTCCTGCCGCACAAAAGCCTCCAGGGTAGTATGTATGGCAGGAAGAAGAGTCAGGTGGCATCATACTCCTATCGTCTCCTGGGAAGACACAATTGGAGGTCAGGTAGATCTCAGCCTTTTCATGGAAAATGCCATGCCTCGTCTCTTCTTCATGCCTGGTACCCTGACAGCACTGGATCCCTAAGTCATCTAATCTCACTCACAGTGATATGTGGCTGTCTCAACCCAACTCATCCAAGGGCTGAATCCCTTTGGATAGGTCCAATTTGGTTTGGGATTTGGGTCTCACCTGAATTCAGTGCACAGCCCTTAAAAAAGCAGTAGCAGCAGTAATCTTTAAAAGTCCTTCTTGTATGAATGCATTTCAGGGAAAGTCATTATAACAATTTTATTCTGTGGATACCACAGCATCACTCTCCCTCAAGCCCTATGTAAGAATACTGTGTACATGAAGTACCTTCTGTTTATACAGTAAATACGCTTCCTGGGGCAACTGCTAACTGCACTGCAAATAAACTTACTGTTTCCTTCTTCTGCTTCTTGTGGTAAAACTTTGAAGTCTAGGAACCAGGTTTCAATCCAGGCAAGAATGAAAGATATGATGGGCAACACATAGCCAAAAGCCCCTTGAGTTAATAGCTTAAAGGAGATACATGAGAGAGAACAAGTTATGTCAAAACATCTCACAACAAAACAGTTCCATGATATAAATTAGCATTCACTGTTATAATCCATACCTTGGACAGAATTACTTTTGCTAATAAAAAGGCACTGGTTACTGCTGTTGTAAACTGAAAGAAATATTAAGAGTTATGAAAGCAACAAATTACTTTTTGCAATCCATAGCACTACACCATAACAGTTAATCATATAACTACAATTGTCCTCATTAAGCTTTAAGCAATACCTAGCAATCTCACTGTTTGCTAATGTTGTGCCCACAGGGTGTTTAATAAATGGGCAGAGCTATCCTACTAAGTATAGGAAGCTGATAGAATTTACTCTTACTTAAGACAGTGTAAATTACCCCTACTACAAGCTTCGTTCAAGGGCAGGACTACTGCCAGCTGAGCCAGCCTAAGCCTGGTAGAAGAGAAACAGGCCTTTAAAATTGTTTGAATTACAACATCATTTTTGCCAGTGTTAAACTCCACCAGGTTGCTAGGTCAAATGACTGAGCTGAAAGTTTTAGAAGTCTCTCCTCGTTGCACCCCGTGTCACTTTTTTGCAGCTTCCTCCAGCTTATGTTCTAACAGCTGAGCCCCAGCTGAGCCAGGATGCGGGAATTAAGTAAGCATAGCCCCAACTGAGTCCCAGCTCAGCACAAGAGCTTCCTACTCTAAACTTGCTCATTCTGGCAGATCTTCGGTTTGGATTGTGTCACAAATTGTATTGGCCAAAGTATTAAAAAAATATTTTCCATACTTCTGAGTTTCCCAACAGAGGAATTTGCATCCACAGGGCACCCACAGAACTTTGCTCACCATTTGAAATCATGTGTAATCTGCATTTGAAATCATGTGTAATATGCATTCCCACCTTGTGAGGGCAAATGGAACCAATCCAAACAACACAAGCATGCAATATCTCTTCAAATTCCTCAGAAAACAAGTATTTTAACACAGAGAGTTGGGCAAAGTTGATGCCTATCTTGCACATAACTGGTATTCATTGCTAACTAAGTCCCTTCCCCACTGACATGAATTTGCATATTGTAAGAGCTATGCAAGAGGAAATCTTTTTGCTATCAAGTGCAAATGCAAGTGGAAGATTAGAGCTACATCTCACACACCGTATCATCTAAATACCATTTTTCAACATCTTCCAACTTTTAAACTTAATTTGAAGTCCACTACTTACAGCTATTGCCCACCAGTGTTGAAGTCTACACAATGCATATGCAAGTATCAAAATCATAAACCGAAAGACTGCCAGGAGCTATAGAGGAAGGAGGAGGGAGAGAAAGAAAGAAAGGAGCATTAAGGACATTTTTTAAAGCAGCAAAATAATAATAATCAGAAACTAAAACTATATAAGTGATTTCTTCACAATCTAGACAACAACAAACATTTTCTGTGTGACACGCTGATTTTACAGTTCTCCTCCTTTCATTTTCATGAAGTCATTGGAACTGCATTTGAGCAATACTGCTGAGCAGAGTTTCTTCTTCAAGTGAATAGAAACTTCATTAAGAATAAGAAAATTTTGAGAGTGTAATTGACAAATATCCTGTCCACTCTTAGAAACAATTTTAGGTATCCAATTCAGGCAAGTTTCACGAGACTACTTATAATGTAAATTACTAATAAAACAGAATTAAGATACAGGAAGCAAATACTTACAAAGATATCAAAGTACGAAGAATGGTAGTCATACTGGAGGACTTCTTTTTCTAATGTTTTCTCAATGCCTCCATTTACCTACAGAAAACAGAATTGATCTAGCTATTAACGTAATTAATTTTCAGTTTCTGAAAGCACTTCAGCAGAGTTCTGTGGTTCTCCTTTTCAAAAACAAAAACCACATGGTACAAAGCAATTTCAAACATACATACAAGAAATCACTTGGGTTCTAACAATATAGCAGAACTGAGTTGAGAATAACACTAAACAGACTCGTGCAAGCAGTCTACTCACAAGAGCAATGTAAGATGGGAGCCACAAACACATGAGTCACAGCTCCACTTCCATGGAAAGAAAAACTGCGGTAAGATTTTCACTTCCATGGAATAAAGTTCACAGTTCCATTACCCTGTTTGCTCAAGCAGACTACTATATGAGCAGCACAAATCACCCCCGGAATATCCCCACCATGACATTTTAACTTCAATAATACTAGAGATCCAAGGCTGAATCTCCTATGCAAGATTCACAAACATTAGTGCTTTGCTTATCAGAAAGAAGGAAAGGCCTGCCATGTGTACACACAATTCACCACTTCCACCACCACTCTCTTAATTATGGCAATTTACAGCCATGCAAGTGAACAAGACTTGTTGTGTAACCAGATGCATTAACAAAGCAATTCAAGGCTTCCACCAAAAATCCGCTACAGTAATGTGAACAGAAACTTATCATAATGTAAAATAAAGATCACTTGCTAGCTACCACTGGAACATGCAATTAAAAGTCATTAACAGGAAATGGGCTTAAGGATTTTTAACTTTGTATCAAATTTATTCCAATTTTAGCAGAAAAGTGTTTTGTCTTTAATAATTTATGAATTAGGTAAAAAGTAAAGTTTAAACCAAGCAATACCATTTTCCAATTTAAAAAGGGGGGGGAGGAGGATTACAATGCAATTATACATGCTGAAGCAGCCCATCAAGATATATCCAGTCCTCTGAGCCAGTGTAATACAGTGCTAACCATGCAAGCAGACGTCCACATTCCAATTTCCCCTTAGCCAGCAACTCAGGAAGTGGCATCATGGTGGCTCCTTGATGAAAATTCTGATATAGGAACATGGGTGGATTGCAGCACCAGCCTACTTGAGCACTTATACAGGAGGTAGTAATGCAGGTTGTACCCAAACGGAAGCTAGCACAAACTGAAGCCATCTCTGCTTATGCACGTGGTCTGTAGCTGCAATTCATGCCAACTTCCTCCTCCATCTAATCTGGTCACTCTTTCCCCATAAGTCCCTCCAACCTTCCAGCCTGACTTTTCAAGGGAAGGGTACAAAAGCCTTTTTCTGCTCACAATTTGTTGGATCCAGGCCATTCTGTCAACATCAAAGGCTGCTGGAAAATGTTTCTTCTACAGTTTAGACAAGCCTCCCCCAACCTGTTACCCCTAGCTGTGTGGGACTCCAATTCCCATCAGTCCCAGTCACTACACAAATCCCCAGCTTTACACCCCCCAGTACACATGAAGGAAGCCCTTCCACTGGCTAGAATACTTTGTTCAAGCATAATTTCAGGGGAGGGATCCTGTGGTTGCCAGAGAAGACCTCTTTGGGCACAACCAGTGCTTCTTTTCTGGGGAGGATGCCGGGGGATGCATACTCCTAAACATTTTGTGAATCTAAGTTTGGCCTCATTGAGGGGCAGTATTTCAATATGAGTATGAAAATAAGAGTACCCCTAAACATTTTTTTAGAAAAAAAGCACTGGGCAAAACACTGGTAAGCCATGATGTAATCTGCATCTTAATATTACTGTTTCAGTTATACTTCATACAAAAATGGTTGAAAAATTCTTAGCGTAATCTTACACTGATGAACTGGCTCATTTTGTTGTTACAACTCATAAATAAAATTCAGTTTCAATATACTAATTTAAGCAAAGACTAGAGAAGTTCACTATTCTGAATATCCAACCTTTTGTCAGAAGTACAGTTTGAAAGACACTCACATTTAACTCTATTATCCACAGCAAGGTTATAAACAAGAGGTCAAAGGTGACAAACAAACAGAAAGTCCTTCGGACATCAGATATGCCTTTTTTCTCTCTGCTTTCATAAGATTCAATTCTTGCCATTAGCTGTGCTGGGTTGATGGAATGAACATCCCGTAAAGAAGGATGAGAGCTCAGACTGCTGCCATGGGCATTTTCTTGACTGTCTAACAGCCGACTCATCCTGTCTTTCGTTACAGCAGCTTTTTTCCACTGCCAACATCACTATCAGGCTTATCCATATACGAGATTTCTCTAGAAAAGAAAATTCCACAATTAGTCATGTCAACATGGCCATTATTAATAAAGCCCTACTTGATCATGTAAACACATCATGACTTAGTAAAAGTGAGCTCAAATGAATGAGTTTATAAGTGACATGTTGCCAGGCAAATATAAGGTGGGGAGGAAGTTCTGCATTCTTGGGGGACAACCTAAGTATGAAAAGCCCGTAAGACTGCAAATTAAAAAAAATTAATAATGCTGGGAAAATGAACTTCTACAACCTACAGAACATTGGAGAGCATGGCAAAAAATGCTAAATTAATTTATTATCCCAAGAAGTAACTTCTTGATCCAAACTGAGCAGTTTTGCCTCCTCCAGGACAGAAATATCGCTGCCTAGAGAAATCAAGGATTCTAGTGTAGCTGTGGCTGTACATCACTGTGTTCACATTCCCCCTCACACACACCAAAAGATAGCAGCCATTTCTAACTCAAGTTTTATTTAATCTCCCAAAATAATTATTAAGAGTTTTAAAACGTTTTTAAAATGCCACTCCAATACCATTAAAATTGCACTCATTGTGCAGGCTGGAAAAACTTGGCTATGAAAGAGGAACTGACAACAGTCCAATGTACAGTGGAACCTCGAGTTGCGGACATAATCCGTCTTGGAGGCATGTCCGCAACTCGAAGCGTTCGCATCCAGAAGTGCTGCGTCTGTGCGCGTGGCGCGATTTAGCACTTATGCGCATGCACAAGTGGTGAAACCCGGAAGTAACTTTTTCTGGTACTTCCGGGTTGCCACGGGACGCAACTTGAAGACGTAACCTGAAGCGGACGCAACATGAGGTATGACCGCAGTGCACTGTTTTATTGCAGATAAGAGGTGGATCAAAAAACTATTTAAATAGTAACAAAGAAGGGAAAGATCTTTTTTAGTCTCTATAGCAGTTCACAGTATCCTGGAAGTATGCATTAGTAACAGAAAACTGTGCACCAAAGTTGTTGTTGTTGTTGTTGTTGTTTTTTAAACCACTCCCAAGTTCAGGGTTGGCAGTTGAAATAAACAACACTCCTGTTAGGAGCTGGGAGTGCACTGCAACATTTTGTTACAGGACAACTTGGTATTCTTGTGTTCCTACATTTATGGAACAAATTATTATTATTATGCTTTTCTCCCCAGTGCGATCATTACAACTACAGGGAAACAATGTTTAATTTTTCATACATAGTGTAAGAACAGACAAAGTAACTACACCTCTGACATAACTGCTCAATGACATTGTTTCTCATATCCAGCCTGTACAATACTGGAAGCCTATTTTTAAAATATATTTTCCAATTGAAGATAGAACCATTTGTTAATCTGGACCTTGTCAGGCCTGCAGAACCAGAAACTACAGCAATCTGAAAGCATTTGGTGGAGCAGCCACAATAGATCACAAGACAAAATGTACAACTTTGTGTCATTTTGGTGCAAACTGGTTGGAACTTTGTGCTAGATTTTGCTGCCTGCGATGTGGAATCTTGGCATCCTGATGGACAATTATAAAGGTGGAAGAAATAGCAATGAAGCCAAAACAAGAGTGAAACAATAGCATGTTTTGCCAAGCCACTACTAGAGCATTTTGAAGTGCTGGGCATGGAGAAAGGCAGGTAAAGGACGAGCCTCAAGTATACAATTTCCTATTCAAGGAAGGACTATTCAATATTTTGCACTAACTTCATCATTCATATGGACATACCAATATAGTGCAGGTGATAAGTATTAAAGGACAGCAGAGTTACCAAGGGGGTAGCTAAGCCTCATTGCCTACATTCATGACGCACCATAGCTACTGGGGTGTGCCTTGATACCTTTCCTGGTGTCTCACTTGTAGCTATGTGAGATATGAGTATAGCATTTTCCAGTTCATTATGTATTTTCACATTTGAAAATGAGTGGAGATTAATTCGGTCTTGAAGTTCAATATTAATTCATGTTTATTGTATTAATGCATCCATCATATATAAACAGAACCAAAAATTAATTATTTCCTTCTTATTCAAAGGATACGTTTGGCAAGTTACACATTAGCTGTTTGAAAAAAAATGCAGCCATGTGGGTTTTCTCACTAATTTATATTTTAAAAAATCAGTTAGTATTGGGAAATTTTCAGATGCACTAGAGCAGGCATAGGCAACCTTGGCTCTCCAGATGTTTTGGAACTACAACTCCCATGATCCCTGGCCACTGGCCCTGTTAGCTAGGGATCATGGAAGTTGTAGTTCCAATACATCTGGAGAGCCAAGGTTGCTTATGCCTGCACTAGAGAGTGATCTAATTTAGCATGTTTATTTCACCTGTATTTATAAACAAAGCTAAAAACGTTGAATGCCAACCTTGCCTATTATTGTATTTGCAGTTGCAAATTCTTATTAAATTCTTATTAAATTCTTATTAAATTCTTATTCTTATTCATTCTTATTAAATAACTAGCAAATAGAAAACTTTCCACACAAAAACAAAGCACTGGAAAAGTAATTGCCCAAAGCTTTATACCTAAGCAAAATACCTAAATAAGGTAACAGTATCTTATTGCTTATTATAAAAATGGAATCATACAGAAGGAAGAAAATCATACCAGTACAGTAGTTACTGTCAAGTCACAAAACAGATTTTACTATATACCAGACTAGAAAAAAATCAGGTGTCTGATTCTCTACGTATCTAAGGGTTTGCTGCAATTTAAAAATAAAATAGAGTGAAGCCAGAGAGGGGTGGTAATAGGCTAGAGTGTTAATGAATTAAAGAGAATGCATCCAATGCTGGTGGGAAGTAAATGGAGAGAGAGAAGTAAACTATAGGTCAGGATGTAGAATCAGAAACATTTTTATACACAAACATTTTTACTAACCAGGCAACTATTTAGCTGCAGATCTCATTATGTAAGTAAAAACAACAAAAATGCACACCATTATTAAAGATATACTCCTCTCCAAATTGGTATACATTGGAAAAGATGGAAGATACAACTAATTTCTATTATCAAGAATGCTTACAGCACCATCAAGTCAAATGCTGAAGAGCCAGCAAGGTACTTGTGTAATAAAGTATGCTGTTTACATTGTAAGCAGAGAGTACATTTGCACTGTCAACTCATCACTAATCCCAAATGTAAAGAACTTCAAGTATTTAGGAATCTTCTAACATACTGAAATGTTGTGCCTATATTTTGCTTGCTGACATGCTTTATTTTAAGCTTTCTTTATGTCACTAACATTAATATCCAAACTCACTCATCTTACTGGGCATGCCATTTATCTCAGGCTGTTTCCCACATATAGAATGGAAATTAGTGGCCTATCTTTGTTTCTACCAAGTATGGCAAAGGTGGAGGAGTGATTTGCATGTTTACTCAAATTCAAAGCAAATCCTGTGACTTACCCTCAGGAAAATGTGCATACCGGTAGGACTGTCGCTGTAACCTATCAAGATACTTTTTCTACCACTTTCTGCCAATTCTCTATTCAGCCCTTAAGCTGGAATTCAGTAGCTGAACACCTACATGGCACCACCTCTCTCTTCCTTCAAATCCCATTTCAAAACCTGCTTTGTCGTAAATTACAGCTTTCCAACTACAGTAGTGCCTTGGTTCTCAAACTTAATCCATTCCATGAGTCCATTCGACTCCTAAAACTGTTCGAAAACCAAGGCACAGCTTCTGATTGGCTGCATGAGCTTCTTGCACTCAAAAGCCGAGTCAGATGTTTGGCTTTTGAAAAATGTTTGCAAACCAGAACATTTACTTCTGGGTTTGCAGCGTTCAGGAGCCAATTTGTTTGACAACGAAGCCATTCGAGAACCAAGGTACCACTGTAGTACTCATAATAAAATATCCCTATTTCCTCCCTCCGTTTAAAAATAAAAATAAAAATCTATTTGTAACAATCAAAAAGGTTTACAAGTTGAGTAAGACAATATATTATCTATAAATCACCACACTCAACCAAATAAAAGAGCAGCACGTTAATACAAACACAACAGGGTTTTTTGAAGAACAATTTTCTCCTGAAGTCTCCCATATAAAACTGATCATGTTCTGAGGTCAACATTTATGACTCTGCACTCTATTCTGCAACCATTAAATGTTCTGTGATCAGTACAAAATGTTTGGCAAGTGTCAGCAGTCTAAAGAACAACCTTTTGGTAAGAGTCTAGCATTATAACTGGCTCATTTCCACAGGGCCGTCAAGAGTCATATATTTAGAGTGTCTATTTAGATGAACTACAAACAGTAAAAAATGTTTGTCCTTGGCTTACCCACATCATTTGTTTGCCGTGAGCAAGGGAAGTCAGTCACAAGTACAGGTTTGCACATAAATGACAAACCAAGCCCTTCGGTTTGCTGCTCTCAGTACACAAAAGGGGAGGAGCAAAGTGTGGACTTTCAGTGGATAGTGCTAATTCATGTAAAACTATAGTTAAATATTAAATATGGGTTAACATTACATGCAAACCAGGCTACTGAGGCTGTGGTATAAAATTCAGTCATGTGTAATTTGGTACAGTTTTACAATGAAGACTGTTAAAAGCCTGCACTTTTTCATCAGATTCTGCTCTACTCTCCTCCCAACTTTAGCTAGGTATTGGTCTCCTCCCAAATTAACTAGGTCTCAGAAAACACCTGCTGTCACATCACCATATTGCTTAAGTATCACATGCTACTGCAACAATTCTTCCATTCAGAAAAATAAGTCCATCACCATGAAGTAATTGCGCATATCTGTCCATCTCTCAAATACAAGTATGACAGACAGACTGTCAACCTCAGAACATCATACTTTAGACATGATCTTATCTATTTAGAAATATGTGGAAAATTTTCAGATTCATTGGCCTGCTTATTGCACTAAGCAGATATACATGTTTACATACGCTACTGAGGACAGATGAGTCATGGACTCTTAGGGTTGGGAGTGCCTTGAAAGATAAAAACATTGTCTAATACAACTTTCATCCCCTTAAGCAACAGAATAATTTACTGTGCAATTTTACTTTTGACACTTCTTGGAAGCAACTCTTTTCCTTACTCCTCCAGGGATCAAAATACTGTACTGTATATAAAATTAGGCAGATTGACAGCACAGTTCTAAACCCCAATTCTTGCCGTTGGTGGGGGTTATTATGATGGAGATGACATCATAATAGCCCCTCTGTCAATTTCTGCTGTCCTCTGCCCTGGCAGGGGGGTGAGGGACACCACTGAAGAAGCCCCCAGTGTGCAGGAAGGTACTACCAGTGGTTCTCCCACTGATGGTAGTCTGAGGAACGCCTCAAAATGTGGTATTTTGGTGGGGGGCACCAGTGGCATTGGATCCTTGGGGGCCCTCAACTGCAGCAGCCTGGAGCTAGCATAGCACAATGTAAAATAAATCCAGTCCCCACTTTCTGCCATGGTTGGTGCAAGTAATGCATGGGCTTCAGGTGCACAGGTCAATCTCCCACTTCACCACGCACCTTCCTAGTTGGAGATGAGGATTGCTCTGAAAAGCGTGAAGTGCAACCCCATTTGTAAGACTTCATGCAGTTATATTTTAAGACGTAATCCAAAAACACAAAGTATGAGCACATCAAACTCATGTTTCATACAGGAATCCTCATCAGTGATCTGCATGAGATTGGTGGTTTCTACGCTCCATTCAATGTGTCAAACAGCCCTTAGAAAAGATCCAAATCATCAAGATAATCACGTTTGGATTGTACAGAGTTTTTAAAAAGGCAGTTAAAAACCATCATCCGGAGAGCAGCCTACATGAAGAGAACGCAAGCAAAACATCTCTCAGCCAAGTTACAAATGACTAATTTCCGCAGCGTCTGCTGGCTGAATTCAAGACACAGAGGCAATTCCGCTATTATTCCCTGAACCCCATTAATTGTGACAACTCATAAAACCCAGATCCTTAGAGCAGTGGGATGCTGGGAATTTAACGACACATTCTGTATTTGGGGTGTTTGCATTTCCAGTGCTCTGTATTTCGAACGTTTCCTGTAAACTGCTTTGGGAACAAGCTCATCTACAGCGGCGAACAAGTACTGTAAAGCCAATCGATCCATTCCCTCGCCAGGGGGAGGAGGGGGAAGGAGAGACGAGGGGGAAAGGGCTGTGGAGGGAGGGAGGGGGGCAGCGGGGGGGAAGAGGCCGAGCGACTCCGGGACGGGGTCCGTGGGACCATTGGCGACAGGAAAGAGGAAGGGGAACCGAAAGAGAAAGGGAGAAGGGACGTGAACCGTAAAATTTAACTTCTGGTACCGCGGGGGGGTGAGGAAAGGACACTAAAGCGACCGCGAAGGGAGGGAAGGAGGGCGGGGCGAAAGGGCCTTATCGCCGACGCCCGGAGGCGGTGAGGGGACTCGGGCGTTGCGCAGGACGCGGGGCTGAGGGCTGCTTACCGGGAGGCGCCGCTCTCGCTCCTCGCCGTGGTGGGGAGGGTCGGGTTCGCGGAGGAAGCCCCGCCTCGGGCGGGTCTTCCCGCCCCGCCCCACCCCACCCGTTCCAGAGGGCGGGCAGAGGCGAGGCGACTAGCGGCGACTTCACTTAGCAACGGCAAAGCGGGCCCGCATTCTGAGGCGGAGAGGGGCATGTGCGCGCGCAGCGGCGAATTTACCTCAGCTGAGGGGAAGTGGGCGGGGCTCGCGCCTCTGTTCCGCCCTGCAAGGCAGGGGGCGGGGCTCTGTCAGGGGGCGGGGCTCTGCGTAAAGAGTGGCCTTTGCGGAGCAGGTCGCTTTCAGCGGGTGGGTGGGAGCCGGTTGGTTGGCAGCAGCCGAGGGTGGGCGGGGCCTACAAAGGGCCTGTGTGACGCAGGTCTAGCCTGTCTTCGGAAAAACGCAGCCTCAGGGCGGGGCCGCCTGAGGGTTCCGAATGTTGACAGACTCCCAGCATGACCTAGAGTGGACTTTGCTGGCGGGGGCTGATGGGAGTTGGAGTCCCAACAGCGTCTGGAGGAAGGCCGCAGGCTTTCTCCACCAGCACTTTTGGCATCACATGTTGTTGTTTAGTCGTTTAGTCGTGTCCGACTCTTCGTGACCCCATGGACCATAGCACGCCAGGCACTCCTGTCTTGCACTGCCTCCCGCAGTTTGGTCAAACTCATGTTCGTAGCTTCGAGAACACTGTCCAACCATCTCGTCCTCTGTCGTCCCCTTCTCCTAGTGCCCTCAATCTTTCCCAACATCAGGGTCTTTTCCAAGGATTCTTCTCTTCTCATGAGGTGGCCAAAGTATTGGAGCCTCAGCTTCACGATCTGTCCTTCCAGGGAGCACTCAGGGCTGATTTCCTTAAGAATGGATAGGTTTGATCTTCTTGCAGTCCATGGGACTCTCAAGAGTCTCCTCCAGCACCATAATTCAAAAGCATCAATTCTTCGGCGATCAGCCTTCTTTATGGTCCAGCTCTCACTTCCATACATCACTACTGGGAAAACCATAGCTTTAACTATACGGACCTTTGTCGGCAAGGTGATGTCTCTGCTTTTTAAGATGCTGTCTAGGTTTGTCATTGCTTTTCTCCCAAGAAGCAGGCGTCTTTTAATTTCGTGACTGCTGTCACCATCTGCAGTGATCAAGGAGCCCAAGAAGGTGAAATCTCTCACTGCCTCCATTTCTTCCCCTTCTATTTGCCAGGAGGTGATGGGACCAGTGGCCATGATCTTGGTTTTTTTGATGTTGAGCTTCAGACCATATTTTGCGCTCTCCTCTTTCACCCTCATTAAAAGGTGACATCACATAGACCGTGTCAATGTTGGATGGTCAACTGGCTGCCCTCTCATTTATTTTTGAATTTGTATACCGCCCTTCATAGGGGTTCACAGCATAAAAATACATAATAAAAAATGCAGAACGAGAACAGAAACGAAACCCGTAACTGGTAGCCAGAAGACAGAATCAGGATTCAACATGACCTTAACAGATTGGAGAACTGGCCACAAACTAATAGAATGAAATTCAGTAGGGACAAATGTAAGGTTCTGCACTTAGGCAGGGAGAACCACCTGCACAAATATAAGATGTGGGCCACCTGATTTGCCAATAGCACATGTGAAAAGGATCTTGGGGTCTTAGTAGACCACAAGCTTAACATGAGTCAACATGTGGTCAGACCACACCTGGAATACTGTGTGCTCCACAATTTAAGGATACAGTATTGACAAGCTGGAAGGTGTGCAGAGGAAGGCAGGGAGGGTTTTTGAGCACCTTTCTAACAGGCTAGTTTTCATTTCATAATTTCATAATTATAATCAGTCAAAAAATACAGCACATAAAGCTGTGTTAACTAGGTCTATTAAACACCAATGAATGACACTTTTGATTAATTTCCATTATGCAATTATGTAAGGGATATCCATTTTTCCTCTTGCAGATGGGTACGATTGTTAATTTTCTAATTATATTTTTATCATTATGATTACAAGCACCAAAAGGTACATATTTATATGCAATATTTACATGTAAGTTTAAGGAATAACTACAATTCATAAAGCATCAAGCATTGGGGAGCATCTCTTTTTTCTGGATTTTAAGAAGTTTATGGTAAAGTAGGCACAGGCTATAGGGAAGAATTTTCAAATCCAAACAAAATATATTTGGGCAGTAACGAAATTTGTTAAGTATGACTATTTGGGGGGGGACCTATAAAATTATTATGAGATCATATGATATATTGGTATCAATGTAGTTTTAATTTTTAACTTAAATAACTTGAGATTTCTGTCATCTGTAGTGGACTTGCCTTCTCACAAAAGAAAGGAAAAAATAAGCAGATAATGAAAATATGGAATATAATAACTCATTAACATTCCCAAAGGATGCAATTAAAAAAGGACATGCAGAATTGGCACACTATATGTAGTAACAGCTGCCCATTTAAAGGTAAAGGGACCCCTGACAATTAGGTCCAATTGTGACCGACTCTGGGGTTGTGGCGCTCATCTCGCGTTATCAGCCGAGGGAGCCGGCGTACAGCTTCCAGGTCATGTGGCAAGCATGACTAAGCCGCTTCTGGCGAACCAGAGCAGCGCACAGAAATGCCGTTTACCTTCCCGCTGTAGCGGTACCTATGATAAATGGTACTGCCCATTTATCAAATGCCAAATACTAGAAACAATAACAAGTACCAAAGTTAATGAATTGTTTATTATAGGATTGTGCAGTAGTGGTAAATTTTACAAAAAGAGACTAAGATAAATGTCAGAAATTAGACCCCTTTGTCTAATTAATATTGGGGAAAACAAATACGTAGCTCAGGTAGAGGACATTTAATTTATTCCTAAAAATGAAGTTTCTCAGAAACATTGCATTTTGGAATTTTCAAATGTGGATATATAGCTACACTTCTATCAGTTTTATAACAGTTTAACTACCATGACTTTCCAATTTTGGAAGTTTCGTCAGGGGTGCTAAGAAGCATCCAATGAAAATTTGCCAGGTTTCCTTAGAGTAAATTACATGTCAACCATGTTTAAGTTAGTCATAGATATTTAAATTCCTTCTCTATATGCACTCATTTCAGTTCACCAAATGACACCTACCTCTTTGCAACTTGTTTAAATTCAGCCCTTTCACTTTCCTGTAAACCTTGAACATAAAACTTCCCACTTCCTCTTTCCTCCTCTGGCCGCATAGCCATGAAATTAGGAACCATATCTCTGTGCAGCAACATTCCAACTGAACAGTCCTACTGGGAGTTTCATCTTCAGCACAAGCCTATACTGACCTCACATATGATTTCATAGTGATAGTTTGTGATGTCACAATGCAAAGCTGTGACAAGAGACTGCTTTGTCCTGAGTCATGTCTGCATACAGGATATTGGCTTGTCAGCTGTAATTTGATCCATAGGCTCATGATAAATTGACTTTCGGGGTAACCATGATTTGAAGATAGTGGGCAAACTGTGGAGTTTATATATCAGATTAGCTGATATGAACAAATGGATATTTTTTACAGTTTTTTAATTGTTGGCAATATATCATTTACCAATGAATTCTGAATGTCAGTATTTTAAAGTACAACACCTGCTGGTGTGCATTTATAGTCCATTTACTTTGTGTGCCTCAGCATCTGCAAAATTTCTGGAAGGAATAATTGGGCCTTCACAAAACATCAAAGTGATCACTATTGATTATAAATGTTTATTGGAAACTTGTAAAGTACATGGTCAGCAACTTAGGTTAGAATGGAAAAGGGAATTAGAAAGTACTATACAACCTAAACAATGGAAAATTGCTTTAAAATATATATAGAACGTTTCTTTAGATTTAAAATTGAAATTTATTCATCAGAAATTGATGTTTCACGTGTATTGGACTCCACAATGTTTCAACAGGAAAGTGTTGTCTATCTCATTGACGGGTCCAGTGATATCTCCTTTTTGATCTGAAGTTGCTGTCCATATTATCCTTATACTGTACTGGCAAAATCCTTTATATTTGTGGGTGTTTTTGTACTTTTAAATTATTTCTCTGTAATATAGGAACTATGAGCCCTTATGATCACTAAGCAACTTATAATTTGAGTCTAGAAGGATAAATACTCAACAATTAGGCCATGGGTTGAAATAGGGGGCCAGATTGGGATCCACCGAAGGGGCACATTTTAATGGTTTTGCAGCCTATAAAGGTAAAGGGACCCCTGACCATTAGGTCCAGTCGTGACCGACTCTGGGGTTGTGGCGCTCATCTCTCTTTATTGGCCGAGGGAGCCGGCGTACAGCTTCCAGGTCATGTGGCCAGCATAACTAAGCCACTTCTGGCGAGCCAAAGCAGCGCATGGAAACGCCGTTTACCTTCCCGCCGGTGCTGTACCTATTTATCTACTTGCACTTTGAGGTGCTTTCAAACTGCTAGGTTGGCAGGAGCAGGGACCAAGCTCACCCCGTTGCGGGGATTCGAACTGCCGACCTTCTGATCAGCAAGCCCTAGGCTCTGTGGTTTAACCCACAGCGCCACCTGCGTCCCTTTGCAGCCAATATTTCCATGCTTTTCCTTGCCACATGTTTTGTGATGTTAAATCTCTGCTTGGGTTCTCTCACCAAAGAATACTTGCCCCAAATTTGGGTCTTAGCTTCCAGGAATTCCAGCACACTGTCATCTAAGCATTGGCATGAGGGTTAGCCTCTGGCTGCATCACCAGGATCAAGTTGTGGAGGACAGGGGTCAGCTCCTGGATCCCTGCCGGCACTGCAATCATGTTGTGGCAGATCTGGAGGACGGAAGCCATGCCCCCATCAAAAGAGCCCCGGACACACTGCATGGTTGCCTCCCCTGCCCACAAATATGTCAACACCTCCCCAAAACAACAATGTAGGATATGTATCCTGCCAGAAACACACAGCTTCTACGCAACTAGGGTGTGGTTCTCAGGTGCTCAGCTGCATGGGTTCCTCAGCTCCATACTCATCCTTCTGGTCTTCTCCCTGCTGACCCTGGATGAATAGGTCTGGCACTTTCTGCAGGAGTGGCTGGGTTGCCCCCTAAACATGTGAACTATAAACTGACACAATGTCAGAGATCTGGCAAAGGGATATCTTACCCTAGGAGTTGTTGCAGCAATATTATCATATGAGCTCTCGGTACACAGGTTAAATTACTAATGGGAACAAAGTCCAGACAGCTTGTGTGAGCCGGCAAATAGGCAAAACTAACGTTTTGTTGTAACAAGTGAGCCTAGCCTTGGGGGAAGCCAAACTCTGGCATGGTTTCAAGCTGGAGTTGCTTGTTAAGATTTCCTGCAATACCACACAAAAAGAGAAGAAAATGTAGAGTGGAGGAGAAAATGGGATTCTATGCCAGCCCAAGTCCCAAGTCGCAAGGCATTTGGAGACACATCAACACCACCCCAAACAATTTTATGTTGGAAAACAGGGTGGGGTTTCTGTCATGTGAAATTACCAAAACACACACACACAAAAAACCAACTATAGGGTTGTTTCAAGAGGAAGGAAAGGTAAAAGGAAACCATTTCCCTTCCCCACCGTGCACTGTGTACACGCACAGCCAGCAATAAAATACTTAATCTAAGGCTGGCATTTAGCTCCTAAACCGGATCCCTCGGCCACAGGAGAGGAAGGCCTTGGGAGTGGGGTGGGGAGGGGAGGGGATGTGTTTACCTCCTGCGCCCCCTCCTGACCCCTCCCCTGCAATATCTCTGCCTAAGGAGGGTTAGATGTCAGGGCTGGCCCAAGACATTTAGCACCTAAGGTGAATCACAAAATGGTGCTCCGCTCCCCACTAAGGAAGAAGGATTGAGTGAAGATCAATATCAGGAACAAAAGGGGAATAAATATCTACATTGGGCTCTGCTGCCCATGTGCATCCTGCTGCCTGAAGCAGTCGCTTCACCTTGACTCAGGGGTCCCCAAATTTACCTCTCTGAGGGCCGGTGCCACCAGCACTGATTGCGCTGTGGGCCAGAGCGCGCGCCCATACGCGTGCACACACGCAATTTCCGGCGCACTTCCGGGTCGCTGAAACTCCAAAAATAGCTTGACGCGCATGTGCACAAGCTATTTCCAACACTCCGATGACCCGGAAGTGGGCAGCCGTGCCATGCCACGCCGTGCCACGCCGTTAAGTGTGGGCAGCGGGGGTCGCCGGGGGCTGCATAAAAGAGCCTCACAGGCGGCATTCGGCCCACGGGCCGTAGTTTGGGGAATCCTGCCTTGACTCATAGATGGGCTGGCCCTGAGGAGTGTGCTGTGTGTGTACTCAGGCACAATCCCTCTGGATATCAGCTGTTGATGGAATACAGTGAGGGATGGCCGTGGCTCATGGTTTTCTATCTCAGGGGTGATGTGCCAATCTGAACTTTTTCTACTGTAGATCATGGCATGAGCTGGCCTAACTTAACATGAGATCCCCATAATGGTACCAGTCTTATTTCAAACGTGCCCCGGAAGGCATTGGGAAGATATCCTGCGCCCGTGATGCTTTGTGTAAAGATCAGCACATGTAATTGCCAGTAGAATCTAGTCAACACCTGTGAAAGAATGGTTGCCTCACAGACAAATAGTAAGATAACTTTAAAACAGGAAACAAGGATAAGCAGCTTAGTCATTGCTCACTAGGGTTATGTTCAGAGTAAACAAAATGGGAAATAGGCAGGAAACTCTAGGAAGAGACAATAGAACAATAGAAATATTGGAATTGTAAGAACTGCTTGTCCACCTCTCTTCATTAGAATGTAGTGGCTCAAAAGAGGACAAACCATGGATTTTCAATGGTTGGTTAGTTCTCAAAGCTCCAACTTGGACCCCTTTTCACTCTATGCTCTCAAGGACCAATTTGACACCATGCTTCACTTCAGGACAAGTAAGCCCTCCTGCTTCCATTTCTTGCATTGCTATTAGTGTGGGTTCGGTAGCGAAATTGTCACACTCACTTTCTGTAGGCTTTTGAGAATAGTTAGGGATTCTTCCACTTTTTAGATCTAGATGCATAGGTACTGTAGGATTTTCTGCCCATTTAAATTTGTGATTTTGCTGTCTGAAGCAGAATTTTTATATTCTGTCACATTTCATGTAGTAAACTTTTTGTCTGAGAATTTCTTGTGGACATAAGGTGAAGGGTAAACACATATTCATAATGAACACACATCATAACTCTAGCATAATATCACAATCCTCCTGATAGTTTGTTTACGAATACACGTGAATGCTGGACACACATGTGGGTTCAGACACATCCTTTAATGAGTGTAACACAAGGAAAACAAAAATGCAGAGATTTAAGAATGCTTTAAGGATTCATGCAATACTCTTGTAATGTACCTATGACAAAACCCTGAAAATTCTATTTTGATTTTTGTATCTGAAACAAGCGCAGGCATGTGGAAGGATGCATGAAACAACTACAAAAGAATATAGGATTAATGTTTTTGTCAAAGCCCTGGAGAAACCTGTACAGTAGTAAAAATAAAAGAAAAATAGTATCTGTATCTTGAACCACCTAATGGACGTAATTGAGGGGGGAAGAAGAAAAATGAGTAGAACATAATATATGTAGCAGTTCTTCGTTCTAAAACAAGCAAACTGAATATCTTGAGACATTTTAGAAAAGATACTTAATTGGTTTAAGGGAGCAGGTGTATTTTCAGTTGTACGCTTAAATTATTTTAGGCATACAGTACGTTTAAAAATGTAGTATGAGAATCAGCCGATGTTTTCAATCACAGCTCAGAGAAACATTCTTTTGCCAAGAGGGGTAAGGAAAAGGGAAAAACTCCTTGACCACTGTACATAAATGTCTTGTCAGCAACACTCAGAGCATTTCACCACACTGGAAGACACCCAAGGAACATCTCTGGCATCAAAATAGCAGAACAAGTTCACCCAAAGTACAGTACATATGAAGCTGCTGCTAAACATCTTCCCTTGTGTAGGATATTCAGACTAGACCAAATCTTAGAAGACAGTGAGCATCATGTACATCCTACTCTGCCTTCATGAAGTTGTGTTTTTATTTTGTTAGTACACTGCTCTGCCTCCAAGGAACTCTAAACAGCTTCATATATGGACTCCTTTTAGGCATCTCATGAGGCAAAACCTACCTAGCTTCAGCAGTAAAACTCAAGTCTCAAGACTGTTTTATGGCTGATTCCATGGCCAGAGGCAAGACAGTCACCAGAACCGGCAGTGTCCTGTTTCTAGATAAAATAAATGTCACAGCTTAGATCTGTGTGGGAACACAGCTATCTGATCTGGAAGCTCTTTCCCGTAATGTATGAACTCACTGTTAAACCTTGAGGAGAACTGGTCAGGGTTAAGGACACTGTGGCTAACAGCCAGAATTGGTTCACAGGTTATGTTGGGATGCTGGTGAACACAGAGTTAAAACACTCTGGAGGCGTTCTGATTCTCTGGGTGTCTGCCCACAAGTGATACGTGCCATTTCCCTTGTTCAGAGTTCAGTTGTTTTGGTTTTGAGTCTGAGAGTCTGAGTCTGAGGCATGTGTAGGAGAGAGTGCTAGAGATAAGAGCTGCAAACATGCAGCTAGCTTCTGTTGGTTTTTGCTGTTTCTTTTATGCTTCTGCAATAAAGCTGAGTTAGACTAGAAGCAATGGAGTTGAGTCTGTTTTATTGAAGACACAGATTGCCATTGTTCCAGCTGCTCTGTAACTCTGCTGGGTCCGAACAAGAAGCAGCTTTGCAGAGCGAGCTGGGGAGCGTGCTGGGCAGCCATTTAAGATTGGCTGTGTGGGTCTAAGGATTTACAAGGGACCCAGGTGGCGCTGTGGGCTAAACCTCTGAGCCTAGAGCTTGCTGATCAGAAGGTCGGCGGTTCGAATCCCTGTGACGGGGTGAGCTCCCGTTGCTCGGTCCCAGCTCCTGCCAACCTAGCAGTTTGAAAGCACGTCAAAATGCAAGTAGATAAATAGGAACCGCTACAGCGGGAAGGTAAACGGCGTTTCCATGTGCTGCTCTGGTTTGCCAGAAGCGGCTTTGTCATGCTGGCCACATGACCTGGAAGCTATACGCCGGCTCCCTCGGCCAATAACGCGAGATGAGCGCGCTACCCCAGAGTCGGTCATGACTGGACCTAATGGTCAGGGGTCCTTTACCTAATGAACTTTACAATACAATACAATACAATACTACATTTATCACAACAGGTTACCAAAGGTAGCCAAGGCAACAAAGCAGGTCACAAACAGACAAGGCTTAAGGTTGTCTAATACTGAAACACCAAAAGTTGGCAAATGCAAATGGATCTTCTTTCTGTTCTTCAAGTATTTCATGGGAAGCCTGCACTGTCATTGGGCGCACTCACATCTCCCCACTGCCAAGAGAATTGTCTCTGCTTTGTAGAAGATGTGTGGCAAGATGTGTGAATCACTCTTGCAGCCTCTTATTTTTGTGGCACATGGTGAGCATAGCTCTCGGATCATCAGGAGTCAAACATCAGCAGTGGACCAACACTAGCTAGTGCCTTAAATAATAGTGAGCCTGGCCAAGTCTTGTTGCCGCCACCACTTCCTCTGTGCTGCTCTTGAATGCCCAAGGCCTGAGCCGCTGTTTACTAAGCTGTCATCTTGGAAGCATATCCATACCTGCCAAGTTGCTGTCCGAGAAATAAGGGACCGGGCCGGAAGTAGCAGACCCGTTTTCCCAGCTGTTCCTAGCTGAAAAAACGGATTTTTTTGTTTTGTTTTCCCCCGGTTTATTCTGGCGTGGCGGCCATTTTGGGACTGGGCGGAGCATGCTCAGAAGCGACTTTTGATGCTGCTCTGCCCAGTTCCAAAATGGCTGCAGTGCGACTTCTGGCGCGGTGCCCATTTTGGAACTGGGCAAAGCAGCATCAAAAGTCACTTCTGAGCATGCTCTGCCCAGTTCCAAAATGGCGGCACCGCTACTTCCGGTCTGCTATTTCCGGTCCGGTCCCTTATTTCTCTGACAGCAACTTGGCAGGTATGTGATGGTGCTGCTCAGCAAACCCCTTGCAACTGTTGTTTTATTTTTCAATTAAAAAAATGAACCCTGGCCAGCCACTCATGATGCGGCTTGGGAAGTAGGGAAAGATGGAGACAAAGGAGTGGAAAGTGCTGGGGCAGCTCTGCTGTGTCTTGCTGACCACTTAACCGGGCAACCTCCAGAAGGTACGTGCTTCATCCCTCTTCTAGCAGGTCCATGGCAGCATGCCTGTCACAGCGAAGCGCTTTAACAAAAGCAGAATGGATGCTGCTGCCTGTCTTTCACAATTGTTTGAGTGCCCCCTAGACTTCTGCTCAGAAGTCCATTGGTAATGGTGCCGCTGGGTGGCTTGTGCGCAGCGTGCTCCCAGTTGAAAAGAGGGGAACTTTGAGGAAGTCACCCACTTCAAATTTTACTTAGTTTGATCACAGGGCCAATCAGCTCAAAAATGGCATAATGAAATGAGGCAAACTCGTCCATTTCCCCCCTAAAGAATCTGCATAGCACATTCCTGCAGTGAAAGCAGTGTTTAGGTGCCAGGCAATAACTTTCCTCAATAATAATAATAATTATAATAATAATAATAATAATAATAATATATTATTTATACCCCGCCCATCTGGCTGGGTTTCCCAGTCTATTAAACATTAAAAGCCTCCCTAAACAGGGCTGCCTTCAGATGTCTTCTAAAAATCTGGTAGCTGTTTTTTTCTTTGACATCTGATGGGAGGGCGTTCCACAGTGCGGGTGCCACCACCGAGAAGGCCCTCTGCCTGGTTCCCTGCAACTTGGCTTCTCGCAACGAGGGAACTGCCAGAAGGCCCTCGGTACTGGACCTCAGTGTCCGGGCAGAACGATGGGGGTGGAGATGCTCCTTCAGGTATACTGGACCGAGGCCATTTAGGGCTATAGCCAGGCCTTTGGCCTTTAAGTATTTGTGGCATTATTATTATTATTATTATTATTATTATTATTATTATTATTAATTCCCTATCCATCTGGCTGGGTTTCCCCAGCCACTCTGAAGCTGGGGCATAAGATGTTTTTCATATATTACCCCCCCCCCTTGCAGTGTTTAATGTATCTATGGGTTTTTTATTATTTGGTTGCTTGGTTGGTTGTAAGTTTCTTTGGGTTGCCTTGGGCAAGAGAAAACAAGTAACACATTTAATAAGTAATAAATAATAATAGTTAACATTTCATGCAGATGGCACCAAAAACATGGACACAAAGATCCCACCCAAGTGGATTTGCTACGGTATAAATTTGAGCTACATTTTAAGGAAAACTATAGTCCATTTATTATCATCAAAACAGTTATTAATAACGATGCACCTAGAGAAATACTGTGTTTGGCTAACCCACCTCCGAGCTTTGACCTTTGAGTCCTGATTCTCACAAGCTGCAATAAAGGAATCAAAAACACCAGATTGCAGCTGACTCTGCTGTGTTGAGAAAGATGGGAATAGTTTGCTCATCTGCTTTCTTCTTCTTCTTCTTTTCTTTTTTTTAAAAAAGCCTGCTCTACTAATTGGTATCACCACAGACTAAGGAAGTGAAAAGTGGTCATAGAAGTCAAAGGCAGTCATACGCGATTCTGGCCACATCACTCCCTTGTGGTGGTGTAGCACTGGGCTACAAAAAAAAGCTTTCAGTTCTGCTTGTGGTTCTTCAGTGCATTTCATTTTAGTTGCTCCAGCTTAAAAACAGAAGGTAGTGAAAAGCGGCACATGATTCCCATGTCAGCTCAAAACCTCTATAAACAGAGTTTTGACCTCAGAAGTACACACATCATATCATTTGCATCTCAGAGTCAGTAAATGTACCAACTGTTTTGGTAGGCAGTTGCGCCTATTTAGGACAGCCAAGTTTCCAATACAGTGGTACCTCGGTTTATGAACACATTTGGTTCCGGAAGTCTGTTCATAAACTGAAGCGTTCATAAACTGAAGCGAACCTTCCCATTGAAAGTAATGGAAAGTGGATTAATCCATTCCAGACGGGTCCGCGGAGTACTCAACCTGAAGCGTACTTAACCCGAAGCATGGGTGTAATCGGTTCCGGAAGTCTGTTCATAAACTGAAGTGTTCATAAACTTAAGCGAACCTTCCCATTGAAAGTAATGGAAAGTGAATTAATCCGTTCCAGATGGGTCCGCGGCGTTCGTAAACCGAAAATTCGTAAACCGAGGTGTTCATAAACTGAGGTTCCACTGTAATTTTGCTTCTCTAGCCACTAATAGGTGATAATCAGAGTTTTCACACATGCAACAGAAACTCTGTAGAAAGCACAGCACTGGAAATTTTTGTAGCAACAGATAGTATATTTATATTACAAACTCATATCAGTTTTCTACCAGCGTGATTGTTATGTCTTCCACTGGGAAATCCTTGTAACTGTAGACTGCTGGCAGGGTTGAGACATCTGGTTGAAACAAGTAGAACGTGCAGCAAAATGTTGCAGTGTACAGCATTCCTGTTCTTTTGTCTGCCAGCTAGCCACCATTGCTACCAAAGAACAGGATATTCTGTTCTGTTCCATTCCACCAACACCCACTTTCCCATTTCCCCCCTTTTAATAGTTAGTTAATCAACATTCCATGGGGCTGTTTTTGGAACACACCATTCAGTTCCCCCCACAAACTGTTGAAAAAGACCAAACTTCTGCAAACATTGGGATTCCACTGAACCTGCTGATACCTCCCTCTTGTAGGTGATGCTATTTTGTTTTTCATAAAAAATTTTTTATTAAATTTTCAATTTTACAATTCCAAATAAACATTTTACAAACTTTAAAATATCCAATTATTTCCCATCTCTTTCCATGGTTCATTTTACATATCATACATCCCTGCAGATTTTACTATAACCATTCAAATCAGTTTTCCACTTTTACATCCATAAAAAAATTATTTACTCTGTTGAATTTGTCTTAAAATTGCCAGCGTTTTCAGGTGTATACAGTTATTTTCCATATATTCAATAAATGTTTCCCAGTCTTCTTTAGATGTATGTTCTTCTTGCTCCCTTATTCTATTTGTTAAATCTGCAAGTTGTGCACATTCAGTCAACTTAAGTTGCCAATCTTCTTTAGTTGCTTGCATTCCATTTTGCGGCTAAGAAAACATGGGCTGCAGTTGTTGCATACATAAAAAAAAAATTCTGACACCTGGGAATTTCAGTCTGGGTTATCCCCAACAAAAAGGACTCTGTTTTTTGGGAAAGTAGTTTAGAACATCTCCCTCCCAATTCATTATAAATAATTTCCCAATACACCATTACCTTTTTACATGACTCCATAGGATCCACACTCAAAGAATGAGTCTGCTATTTGTATATAGGATGCCTACCCACCACCCTTGGAGAATATACTTCCCAGTTTGTATGTCATGGACAAATAAGCCCACTGAGATCTCCCCGTGTTTATGTTTGCTTCTGCTACGTTTCTGTAAGCCACCATCGTTTGCCACAGCTCCTTAATAACATCATACGGTGTTATCTCAACAAATTGCTTCTCTGAGCATATGAGAGAAGTAAGTCCCTCTTGGGCTGTGAATGCTGTGAACCCCTCCATCGTAGGCTCAGGTTGTATACATGTGTAAATGCTGTGCCTCATTCCAAAGGAAACATGAGTCCTGGGTAAACATCTAGAACCCCTAGAATCATAGCTGCCAAGTCTCCCGTTTTCCCCGGGAAACCTCCGTTTTTCCAGCTGTCCCCAGCCGAAAAAATTGATTTTTTTTGTTTTTTCCCGGTTTATTCTGGTGCGGCGGCCATTTTGGAACTGTGCGGAGCATGCTCAGAAGCGACTTTTGATGCTGCTGCTCTGCCCAGTTCCAAAGTGGCTGCAGCCTGACTTCTGGTGCGGCAGCCATTTTGGAACTGGGCACAGCAGCATCAAAAGTCACTTCTGAGCATGCTCTGCCCAATTCCAAAATGGCCGTCGCGCTACTTCCGGTATGCTAATTTCGGTCCGGTCCCTTATTTTTCAGAGAGGAACTTGGCAGGTATGCCTAGAATCTCGCGCAGCTCGGAGATTGGACTGGCGTACAACAATATTTAATAAACTAATATACCCTTTCATTGTAAGAACATTTCATGGAAGATCCCCAAACAGACAGTGTACAACCAGTGACAATATCAACATAAAAATAAAATAAAGCTGAACATTTTGTATAAAAAGCATAAACGGAGGTTGAGACACTAACATGCTTCTGAAGTCATGCTGTAATGAATAACCTGTTTGCACATTACCTCAGCTATCTAGAGACACATGCAATCCTTTCTGTATTGACTCTTGAAACAGATAGCATTGTAAAGCATCTTATAATGAATTCAGACCTAATGACCATGAATTCGTTTCCCTCTGGGTACCAAACAACTTTGTAATTGCATGAGGTCACTTGATTAGAAATTCAAATTAAGAAAATCAAATAAAACAGGTGATTTGCACTCTGCTCTCATGCCTCCCCGTCTTCCTCCAGTTCATCCTGTGTTAAATCGGGTCCTCCCTACAGAGAGGGCACGTGTTACGGTGGGTCCCAGCAGAGCAGGTCTAGGTGTTGGGGCGGGACAATTGGAGCATCCACAACACCCTATTGGTGGTCCATCTGACGGGGTGCAATTGGGCTGAGGGCATGCCAGTCAAAGAGTCAGATGGGCCAGTATTTAAACGCTGCACCCAACCTTAAAGACCCTCCTCCGGTTGAATTGCATCGGAACACCCGCCCATTGCTCCCTAATTTTAGGGCTTTCGCTTGACCTTGCTATGCCGTCGTGTGTCGTCTGCTGTTGTTGCAGGAGCATGGCAAGAATTTTCCCCAGTTGGCTGATTGGCTGTTGCCATTTGGGTTTCGCCCAAATTCGTCACAACATGTAAGGTTGGCAGATAGGCTCTGGTTCATGCTGATAGGGTGGAATGATCCCATACCACCCTGTATATATCTAGGTATTCCTCTTAAAGTAATCCATCGGACCAATGGTTGGTATTCCCCCAAGCAGAGTTGCCCTAATCCAGTGTTCTGAGCACATGTGGGGGAATCAGGGCTTGGCTGGCGAGCGCCAGTTGGGTAACCCCGTCCCAGGTGTGTACCTGGCTGCTGACTCAAGGTGTGCCCTGAGTCAGCTTTTTGGAACCAGAGCCTATGCAACCACTCACTTGATTTGTAATCAATAAAGTTGTGGCCTAAATTCTGCCAAAAACCAAACCAAAAATATGAGTCATGTTTGAATTTATTTCTAGGCCTGGGATAGAGGGTCTCCACACGCAAGTTGCAACAGTGCTATTTTCCGAGAAAAAAGAGGTGCCAGAATTCACCATGAACTCCTCCCTTGTTATACTGCAATGGCAATGGAACCCACCCGAAAGGTGCTGCGCTGAGTTCTGGCGAATTCCAGCTTGGGGGGGGGGGAGCCCTGATCAGTTTACAAACAATTTGAACTATTTTTTTAAAATCTAAAATGTGATAAACAAGTGTGTTCTGCTGATCTGATTCCTGAACAGGGAGCCTCCTTCTGGGGGTGCTCACACCAGCTGGGCCCTTAACATCGGCAGCCCCACTCAGTCTGCTTTCCCCATTGAATGGGGAAGGGCGGTGTGAGGGGCAAATAGTACAGAGAGCCCCCCCCCATCCTGAGGAGCAGTTCCTCCACCAGCAGCGGAGCCAGCGGGGAGGGGGAAGAGTCCAGTGAGGAAGGAGGAAAAAGGAGACGGGGCTCTGGCAGGATAGCAGAGCTTCTGCTGCACGTGGGAGAGGAAGAGAGAGAGGGGGAAGAGGGGGAGAAGGAAAACATGGAAAGGAGACCCTTTTTCCCTCCGGTTCCGGAATTACGCAGGAGGAAGCGCGGGCGGAGATTTGGGGTGCCCAGACTCTTATGTTGGAAGAAGATGCGGAACGCGCCATTCCAGGGTTCTGGGTCCGACTAAGAGGATGTGTCCTGTACAGCTCTAGCACTGTAAATAGCCTGCACTTAATAAAAGCATGAAAAGGCAAAGGTCTGGAGAGTCGTTACTCTAGAGTAGTCGCAACGCATCCCCTGTGACAGGCGGAAAGGGGATTTTTGCTTGAACATGACTAAAACCCTCCCCACAATGAAGGAGCCTGCTTTATCAGAACAAGCAAATGCAAGTAAAGCTCCCTTTCGACCCCCTCCGTCACTTAAAATACCACAAGCACCGCCTGCCATGGGAGCCACCATTTAAATTTTACACAGGACCCCAGAGTGATACCACGTTTGGGGAATTTAAATTAATACGGGCCACAATTCACCAATGTACCTGTGAGCCAACCTCTTTGTTGAAGATAGCAAACTGTGTCTGCATGTGAATGAGAAGCTACCGAATTTGCACTTCTTGAACCAAAATGCAAAATGAAACACAAAAATCCTTCAACTATTTTTGAAATGCAGTTCTTCAACAAAATAATGTGTACATAAATGTGTATATTAGTGAAATGTTCATATATTATTGAAAATAAGATTTAGATGCATCATATTAGGGATCATATAAGGGGAAATTGCTTGCAAAAAAGTTTTGAAACTACAATATGAAAATGCTTCTATTAAGAGAAATTAGCACTAATATGCAGATAAATTTTCATGAGGAGTTTTAAAAAATTATAGATTTAAACAGTGGCCCTACAGGCCTGCAATGGACAAAGCATTCTTTCAGGTAGCCTGGTCCAAAACTGTTTATAGCTTTGTAAACTAATTTTTTTAAAAAAGCATAAATTTGCATTTGGGTGGTGAAGGGAATTACTTCCGTTTTAAGAAGCGGATCAAAGATAGCTTCTCATCCTGAAAGATTTTCCTAGATGTTATTTATTTATTTATTTATTTATTTATTTCAATTTATGAATTATTTTCCATAAAAAGACCTCGAAGCAATTGTGCAGTAAAAACATTGACAATAAAAACAATTCCATGGGGGCAGGGAACCCAAAATAACCTTGTCGTCAAATACCTATGTTTTGCTTTAACACTAATGGGCACCATTTATTTACAGTATGATTTTACATTTGCTTAGTGGTGAGGGTGCGTTACAGAATTTGGTCATGATTCAGTATGTACTTGGCCGAGCTGTCGTAATTTTGAAGACTTTTGTCATTCCCCCACCCCACCCCCATCCTGATCTTCATTCAGAAGGGATATATTTGGATAATCCCATTTTATTTTTTGTTCCTCACAACGACCCTGCGAAGTTGTTAGGTTATGCTGAGATAAATGACCTGGCCAGAGTCACCCAGTATTTTTAAGGGCTGCACTGGGTGAACTCAGGCCTCATTCTCCACCCCAATACCACCATTCTATGGACTGCAACATGGTGGCTCATGGTGTTTTGGGATCAGTTATGGCTGGTGGTCAGTTGCTTTTTGACTCATGCCCAAAATACATATGGAGAATCTTTCGAGTGGAAGAGGGCAGTAGAAGAGAAGGAAAGAGTTCCTTGTTTTCTGCTGCATTCAATTAGACAGCTTGTAGAACTGACGGGAAGGGAGATACTCCCCTGTCTCTAAATATCAAGTTCTCTCTGACCTACAAAAACTACCCTGTTGCTATTCTTTCCCATTCTGTCTGCCATATAATTGTGGTGAAGTTTGAGAGATGTTTCAAAGATGCGGTATTTTGAAGCCATGAAGGCATTTCCCTGCAGACAGAGCTCAACAAATGGCTTGTAGGGTTTCTGTGTTCCTGAACACAACATCCTGAAGGATTGGCTTGAAGTTGCAAAAAAACAAAAAAAAAGGAGGAGGAAGGGAATTAAGGATGCCAACAAAAACGAGTGAGCAAGTGGAAGGTCACAATTTGGTCACAATTCACTGTCTCTGGTTAAGAATGCCAAAGGGACCACCTTTAGAGGTAAACAGGGGAGTCCCAGAAACGGCTGCGACTGAATTTGATTTGCTTGTGGCACTATTTAAGAATGCACCTTGCCTTTTCAATCACAAAAAGTGCTGAATGGCTCTAGCAAGTTCTCCACTAGGCAGCTAGAATATATTTTCCATGGGTACCCTCCATACCTGCCAAGTTGCTGTCAGAGAAATAAGGGACCGGGTGGAAAAAGCAGACCGGAAGTAGCGCTGCCGCCATTTTGGAACTGGGCGGAGCATGCTCAGAAGTGACTTTTGATGCTGCTTTACCCAGTTCCAAAATGGCCGCCACGCCAGAAGTCACACTGCAGCCATTTTGGAACTGGGCAAAGCAGCATCAAAAGTCGCTTCTGAGCATGCTCCGCCCAGTTCCAAAATGGCCGTCGCACCAGAATAAACCAGGGAAAAACAAAAAACTGTTTTTTCAGCTAGGAACAGCTGGAAAAATTGGGATTTCCCGGGGAAAACGGGAGACTTGGCAGCTATGGTGCCCTCCACTCAAGAATTAGTGGCAGGTGAGGAGGTCTCCCATGTTGTGTCAACTTTTCACGTGGTAGGACACACTCAACTTAACTCACAGTGCTCCAAATTACTGGCTCCACTATGCTGGGCTCTGGAGAATTTGCCACCAATAGGACCTTTTCAATAGGAACCATGACATTTGTTGCAGCTGTTGTTATGGCCAGGAACACCAGGTAGAAATTGCACAAAAGTTCCATTATGAACCACAAGAATGATATAAATCTGAAAATAAAATCATCCATCTTCCTTTCTGTTTTTTTTTAAAAAAAATAACTTATTGAACTTGATGCCGACTTTTATGAGAAGTCCTAGGAAGTAATTTACTAGAATGTCTAGTTGTTAGCTCAGCTGACATTACAAAGGAAACCATCTCACCACTGATCTTAAAATTGGTTTGTGGGTTGAAGACAAGAGTTGCTCCAGACATGCTAATGGTCACTTGGACTTTGTGGGCAACGCATCAATCTATTTAGAGAATTTCTTCATTGCTGTGAACAGAAAAGTAATCAGACTCAGTAGTAGTTAGGTGTCTTCAAAAGGCAAAAATAGCCAAATGTTATCTTTGTGCAGCTTAAAATATCTGCGTCTCCTTCTGTGACCAAGTATCGCCATCACTTCCCACAGAAATCAGTGGTGTCGTAGTCTGCAACAAAGACGTAACGCTGAAGTCCCCCATCTTCTTTTCGGGATAATAGGGCAAAAGTCCCAATCTCGCCAAAGTTAGGGCAAAACAGGAGATGATGTTTGCCATGCGGTTTATTTTATTATTTTAATGCTTATAAACTGCCGGAAATCATGGTGATGTAAAGTCATTTAAACATCAGAAAACCATAAAATGCAGAACACATGAGAAATGCTTGGTGAAACAAAAACATTTTCAGCTGCTGATGAAATATGAAATTTGTAGGTGCCTGTATGATTTCAGCAGGAACAGTGTTCAAGGTGCCTCTACATTGAACACTTTAGTTTGTGTAGAAATCAACAAATATATACAGTGGTACCTCTACTTACAAATAACTCTACTTACAAATTTTTCTACTCACAAATGGAGCTCCGTCCGCCATATTGGATGCGGTTTAGATAGGATTTTTTCTACTTATGAATTTTTAGATAGGGTTGCTTCGACTTACGAATTTTTTCTCCCAATGCATTCCTATGGGATTCGACTTACAATTTTTTTCGACTTACAAATGTGTGTTCGGAACACATTAAATTCGTAAGTAGAGGTACCACTGTATAAGATAACCTGGAGTCAGTCAGTAGGGTAGCCCCAGATTATTGCTGTGATCTGGCCCGAGTACGAGGGAAGGTAGTCGTTCAGGTAATTTTGTCCTAGGCTGTTTAGGACTGTATGCAGGTAAAGGGCCCCCCTGACCGTTAGGTCCAGTCGCGGATGACTCTGGGGTTGCGGCGCTCATCTCGCTTTACTGGCTGAGGGAGCCGGCGTACAGCTTCCGTGTCATGTGGCCAGCATGACTAAGCCGCTTCTGGCGAACCAGAGCAGCACACAGAAACGCCGTTGAACCTTCCCTGTTTATCTACTTGCACTTTGAGGTGCTTTCGAACTGCTAGGTTGGCAGGAGCAGGGACCAAGCAACGGGAGCTCACCCCGTCGCAGGGATTTGACCCGCCAACCTTCCAATTGGCAAGCCCTAGGCTCTGTGGTTTAACCCACAGCGCCACCCGCGCCCCTTAGAACTGTTGACCTCAACATTAATACCTTGACCATACCTCATTATTATGCTGGCAGCCAGTGAAGTTTGTTCAGCACTGATGTGGAGTTTTAAAATGCATTTCATTGAGTGGCTTTTTGCCTGGTTTTTGTAATTTTGATTTTTTTTTATTGTACTCCATTGGCATGTGCTTAAAAAGAGAGAGAAAGAGAGAGATGGTGTATAACTTTTGAATTAAATGTATAAAACATTGCCAAAGCAAAGCCAGCTGAGGGATGCTTTAAAAACAATGTTATGTGTCCATTAAAACAGGGCCCAAGCAAAAGATGTCTGCTTCTGAATATATATTTATTGAGTATTCTGAGGAGAACAAGGCATAGCAAAAGTGGAAACAACCCTACTGTATCTGAATTTTCACCAAAGGAGTTTGCAGTCACTGCAGAAGTTGGTAAAATGGGCATTTCTGCCAATGTCCTTTTCAATATCCCCTGCCACCAACATTGCTGGGCACTGGGTCCATGCATATGCATGGAACTGAGATAGAAAACCTGACTTCCATCTAAGTGAAAACAGATTTATGGGTAGAAGGGGCTGCAAAACTGCAGAGCTAAGTTATTGCTCATTGCAAATAACAAGCCCATGAAATCCAGGAAACATTGCAGGCTTCCCACCTGTTATAAATCTTTTAAATTATTCCTCCAGCAGCCAGAATGATATACTTGATCCTACAGGCATTCTGTACTCCCAGGCTACACGCTCAGATAAACACACACACGTGCAAACAAGCATTTCAATTTTGAGAGGTGAAGCCTAAAATGAATCTTCTCTGAAGATGGTGAGAAAAATAACTGTTTCCTTTCTTGACGTTAACAGATGATGACTCAACCACTAACTGTGTCAGCTCATGAAACTCCGTTGTGATATTCTGAACTGCTCCTGGTTCATACTTTGAACTGTGGTAGTACAAGAATTCAAAGCTGATAAGAAGCAGGCAAAAGCTGAACATATAAGTTCAGTGAGAGGGAATACAGGTACAAAGTTTAGCAGAAATATCACCATAATAACCCATAAAGTTTCATGGTGTTGAGAAGAAATTGGCTTGTGTTCAGTGCCGGCCCACCTGTGAGGCAAGGGGAGTCTACTGCCTCAGGTGGGAGAATCCACAGAGGCAGCAGATTCAGCCTCCAAGGAATGCGTTGCTGAATCTTCATTCAACCCTTCTTGAATGAAGGGTGCCATTTTGTGGTTCACCTCAGGTGCCAAAATGTCTTGAGCCGGCCCTGTTTGCCTTCTGTCAATACTATCAGGGGAGATAGAGGCAGTGCTAAATTTCTAAAAGGAGGGTGAACATTCATATGATTACTAATTGACATTTTTTAAACTAGGTTGCCACAGCCAGTCCTATCATTAGGGAAAGTGAGGTGGCAGCTGCAGTCAGTTGATTTGGGGTACCATGAAAGGGAAGCAAACTGTTAGTTATTTAATTTAATTTACTTTACAGGGATTTTCTGCCTCAGAAGTCCAAATAGCTTCATCAGTGTTGAGTGCTACCCTGTTTCTCATATTTTAAGACATACCCATAAAATAAGCCATAGCAGGATTTTTAAGCATTCAAGGAATATAAGCCATACCCCGAAAATAAGACATAGTGATAGGCGCAGCAGCAATGCTGGCCACGGCAGGAGGAGGAGGAAAAAAATAAGACATCCCTTGAAAATAAGCCATAGTGTGTGTTTTTGAGGAAAAAATAAATATAAGACATGTCTTATAATATGAGAAACACGGTATGCACCATGATAGCACAGGGGGAATTTGGTGCTCTGCCTCAGGCAAACAAACAAAAGTAATGGACAGCCCTAATTTATTTGAAAACATATGACCTGGTCATACATGCATGTGATTTACTTCATTACTTGATAATTTACAGTTGAAAATGTGAAGGGACTCCACTGGAAAGCATTGCTGCAGTCATGCAGACAGACATAATCTGACAGTGATCTCCAGGGCCGGCCTGCCCATGAGGCAGACTGAGGCAGCTACCTCGGGTGGTGGAATCCTGCGGGGTGGGGCGGCTTCTGGCAAGATTTCACAAGAGCGCTGCAAGATATCACAAGAGTTCCACAAGATCTTGCAGGATCTCACCAATAGCCGCCTCTACCCTGGTAAGCGAGGCTTTGGCGGGGTGGCGGCGAGGAATCCTTCTCATTTTGCCTCAGGTGGCAAAACAGGATGGGCCACCACTGACAATGTTGTTTGATCTTATGGCTCATCCGCAGTATCCATTGGTCAATACAACTGCTATTGTGATGAGCACACCTATGAGCAGGTTTGTTCTTTGCCTCCTTATGCACCTTACATATGAAATAGTGGGTGATTTTTATAAGGGGAAATAGCATGAAATGAAAGGATTTTTTAAAAACCAACCCTTCCTCTCCCTCTCCTTCCACTTGTGCTTGTAGCCTGCATGGCTGTATTTTGTAAAACAATAAAACTCTGAGGCAAAGCAAACATGATTGACCATCGCACGTGGTTCACCCTTAATCTAGAGCACGTTACCTGTCTTGAAGTATAGTCATAGGACAGACTAAGGTTAGATGATTCACACTGAATCACTGTTGGTTTTATCACAAACACACGCTAAATTATTTTGGTGGGCAGCAAAGAGTTGTTTTGAGTTTTTTTTTTTTGAAAGGTATATAACTTTTTAAGAGTTGCTGCTGTTTCTGGAAAATGTGGTTTCCCTAATTGAAGGCTGTACAGAAGACTGCCTTTTCAGACATCGTTTGATTACTCATAGCAGGGTGGGTCCGTCCCCTATTAACATTGGATGTCCGGTAATGGGATGTGACTTGAAGAGCTCCAACCCGCATTCCATGTCACACGGAGACCAGCCAACTGGAAAAATTATTAACGCAGCCCACTCTCTTCTTTCTTTGGCCATTCAAGAGAAGGGAGAGCAAGGCCTAGAATAGAAGTTCAAAGGGCTGCAGGGCTTTCTGCACATGGCTGTTAGCATGGGCTGTTACCAGAACCGGGGTTACCAGAAATCTTGCAAATGTTTTGGCAGGTGTCCATCCCACAATCTGCAGATGGTTAAGTGCATTTAGCCATCACTATATAAACACTGTAACAATCACAGAGGATCAGAAGAAGCATTGACGAGCAGCACTGGTCAACAGCAGCTAGTTTTTTGCAGATTCCGGCTTTGGAGAGGGAGTTGGAGCACCGCAAAGGTCCCCCACCTTTTCCTATTGCCTCCTGCCAACTCCTGTTACCCTTCCTCCACAACCTCCTTGTCCTGCTAACTCTACTGGCCAAACTGCTGGTCCATCCAGTTTCTGATACCTAATCTACAGCGTATGTGTGTTATGTACTCATTTTCTGCCTTGGCTTCATCCTCTCTCCACTCCCCCCTAATATTCTTATTCAAAGTTCACTCTTAGCGCTGCAGCTGATTCTTCTGCAATGCACCAACAGTTTATACTCAGAGAGTGAGTTTCTTGTTAGCATGTATGAGGTGGGATGTTGGACGCCCAATATCCAGGCATCCTGGCCCACAACTTTAGTCTTTGAGCCCATGGATACAGAAACAGAAGTAAGAAGAGCTTCTCTTAGCTCAGAATTATTACGTCATTCTGCAGGAATGGCTCATCCTGATCAAATTCCCTATGGAATGAACATGATGCTTTTATGGTCCCTTCTGATAGCTCTGCTACAGGGATATTGAACTGCAGGTATTTTATAGCGTTTAGGTAAATACATATATTTCTGTAATTCCACTGGGGGTAGTAATTTCTTCACAGGATCCCAGTTCCAATGCCGGTTTAGCTGCACGAGCCAATTTGCCGAGCGGATATTGGCGTGTTGCAAATTAAGATAAATCAGTCTGGCAAGCTGACAAAAGCCAATATCACACAGCAGACAAGATATTGCACTAAAATACGTTCATCACCCCAGATCTAGCCCTCTCGTCTCTACAGCAGATGAACTTTTTGTTCTGGTAGCCCATTGATGTGGGCTTACAAAATCCAGGGCCTCTCAAATTAAGAAGTATTTATTAATTGTTGTAGTAGTCAATGACTGCTGTCTCTAGGCTAGTATTTAGACAGAATGAAAAGGAGAATGCTTTATTGCCTTTAACAGTAACCGCTGTAGGAGAAAGGAGGCTTTGCCCGGAATAAACTGCAGGAGTCATTCACCATGTCTGCAGCTTTAAAACAAAAACAAAAACCAGCTAAGTTTCCTGTGCCTCTAACATTTGTGAGTCAGCAAAGCTGTGTTGGCTGCTCCGTCTTTGTTTTTGGTCTGTTCATTATCAGCGTTGCCAGCGCTGGAATATTGCCGGATAGAGACTTGCATTTCCAGCTGATCGGGAACCTGAACAAGAGGGTGCAGGATTGTCCCCTAGAACCAGGCTCTGCCTCCTCAGATGAGATGATCCATCCAATCCATCAAATTTGCCACCCCAACATTCTTTCAAAGCAAGTGAGCCTTGCGAATGAGCATTTCACGCCTTGCCTTTAAAAGCTTGGTGGGCAGGGCACCCAAACAGTTGGGACGCATTCGTTGCTTTGATCCACTTCTGAACATCTTGCTTGGTGCTTGATCTCCTGAATCATGTCTCCTGGACTCTGTCTGCTGCTAAGCCTGTACTGTTACTTGCATAAAGATCTCTTTCTTCTTCTTCTTCTTCTTCTTCTTCTTCTTCTTCTTCTTCTTCTTCTTCTTCTTCTTCTTCTTCTTCTTCTTCTTCTTCTTCTTCTTCTTCTTCTTCTTCTTTACAGTGGTACCTCGGGTTACAAACGCTTCGGGTTACAAACTCTGCTAACCCGGAAGTAGTTGCTCCGGGTTGTGAACTTTGCCCCAGGATGAGAACGGAAATCACGCACCAGCGGCGCGGGGGCAGCGGGAGGTCCAATTAGCAAAAGCACGCCTCAGGTTTCGGGTTAAGAATGGGCCTCCAGAACGAATTAAGTTTGTAACCTGAGGTACCACTGTACATATAACTGTTTGCGCTGGGCACCAAGCAGGGCAATCCCAGCATTGTCCAAGAGTAGCCAATGTTGTGTCCTCCAGATGTGGGGGTGTAATGGTTAGTGTGTCAGACTAGGACATGGGAGAGACCAGAGTTTGAATCCCCACTTGGCTATGAAACTCCCTGGGTGACCTTGGGCCAGACACGGTCTCTCACCCTGACCTACAGGGTTGCTGTGATGATAAAGTGGAAGGAAGAGAAGTGTGTATGCCAACTTGAGCTGCTTGGGAAAAAAGGTGAGATATAAATAAATAAAATATTTATTGGACTACAACTTCCATCATCCTTGACCCCTGGACATGCTGTCTGGGGCTGGTGGGAGGTGTAGTCAACAACGTTTGCAGGCACCATGCTGGCTAGTAAAGGTAAAGGTACCCCTGACTGTTGGTCCAGTCAAAGGCGACTCTGGGGTTGCAGTGCTCATCTCGCTTTACTGGCCGAGGGAGCTGGCGCTTGTCCACAGACAGTTTTCCCGGGTCATGTGGCCAGCATGACTAAGCCGCTTCTGGTGAAACCAGAGCAGCGCACGGAAACGCCGTTTACCTTCCCACTTGGAGTGGTACCTATTTATCTACTTGCACTTTGACGTGCTTTTGAACTGCTAGGTTGGCAGGAGCAGGGACCGAACAACGGGAGCTCACCTTGTCGCGGGGATTCAAACCGCTGACCTTGTGATCGGCAATCCCTAGGCTCTGTGATTTAGAGCACAACGCCACCCGCGTCCTACCATTTTGGCTACCTCTGCCCTAATCCATCTGAAAGTTTATGGCTGATAAGCAATATTGTAAAGGTAAAGGTAAAGGGACCCCTGACCATTAGGTCCAGTCGTGACCGACTCTGGGGTTGCGCGCTCATCTCGCATTATTGGCCGAGGGAGCCGGCGTATAGCTTCCAGGTCATGTGGCCAGCATGACAAAGCCGCTTCTGGCAAACCAGAGCAGCACATGGAAACGCCGTTTACCTTCCCGCTATAGCGGTTCCTATTTATCTACTTGCATTTTTATGTGCTTTCGAACTGCTAGGTTGGCAGGAGCTGGGACCAAGCAACGGGAGCTCACCCCGTCACAGGGATTTGAACCGCCGACGTTCTGATCAGCAAGCCCTAGGCTCAGTGGTTTAGCCTACAGCGCCACCTGGGTCCCTTTTAAGCAATATCCTGGCCTATTCACGTTAAATTCTCCATTAGGAAAAAGCACAGGAAAGTGTCTGTAGCTCGGTGCTAGAGTCCATGAATGAAAACTACACAAACCTGGAGCAAAGTCCCTAAGAGGGTTGGACGGCATATTGTAAGTCTCCTTCCTGCAACTCCTGCAGCCAAGCTGGTACCAAACATATTGCTCAGCTTTTCTTTGGGCCACCTCAGCCAGGCCGAGATGGGGGGGGTTGTTGTCTGGTCAGCCCAGGACCTCCAGGCCAGTCTTGCACCCTGGAGAAATCACTTTGCAGCAGAGATTTAACTTCACCCCCCGAAGGCGCACTCCATTTTCTCTCAATACAGAAGGACGCCAACATCAACAGCATACTCCATGTTCAGTCCCTGACATCTCCAGTATAGCTGGGGAAAGCACTCATTTGAAACCCTGAAGAACCACTGACAATGGATCTGGGTGGGTCAAGAGTTTGGCACAGCGTAAGACAGCCTCCCAAGTCCCTGTGTTTGATAGAGTGGTTGAAGAAGCTCCAGTTCCTCCTGTTGGCCACCAGAGGTTGCTGTGAATCTGGGTTCTGGTGACAGATTTGCAGCATACCTATCAAGGCACAGTCTATATGGATCTGCGGAGGGGATTGGTGGGGAGAATCTGGGTCCAAGATGCAATAATTTGAGTTAGAAACAACTGAATCCAGTGATGAACTACATGATCCAGTCACATGCAGCCAATGAATAGTCTCAAGTGAGGAGTTGAGGAGAATGTCAAAGGGTGCAGCACTTACTTGGGTTCTGTTGCCTTCCTGGCAGGCAGTCAAAGGAGGAGCACGACATTTTGTAGTATTTGCATTTATTTACACACTTGCATGGGACACGGGCGGCGCTGTGGGTTAAACCACAGAGCCTAGGGCTTGCCGATCATAAGGTCAGTGGTTCGAATCCCCACGACGGGGTGAGCTCCTGTTGCTCAGTCCCTGCTCCTGCTAACCTAGCAGTTCGAAAGCACGTCAAAGTGCAAGTAGATAAATAGGGACCGCTACAGCAGGAAGGTAAACAGCGTTTCTGTGCACTGCTCTGGTTCGCCAGAAGTGGCTTAGTCATGCTGGCCACATGACCTGGAAAAACTGTCTGCGGACAAACGTCGGCTCCCTCGGCCAGTAAAGCAAGATGAGTGCCACAACCCCAGAGTCGTCCACGACTGGACCTAACTATCAGGGGTCCCTTTACCTTTACCTTTACAAACCTGCATAGAGGTTGAGCTTGGAAGAAGAGGCACAGCCTAAAAATAGCCTTTGGAATAATAATGAACTGGAGGTGAGCCTCTGTTTGTTGTTGCAGAATATGAAAAAAGGGACTTGCACAGAGAGTTGGGGTTTCCATAGGAAAATGACACGCAAACAATAACAACAATGACAATAGATATGGTTGGATCCAGACTTTGGCATACCCTCCAACATTTCTCTGATGAAAATAGGGGCATCCTATTCCATCATTACCATCATTTTATTATTTATACCCCACCCATCTGATTGGGTTGCCCCTGCCACTCTGGGCAGCTTCCAACATGCTTCCAAACATTATGCATTAAACATAAAAAAATTTATGCATTAAACATAAAAAAACTTCCCTGTACAGGGCTGCCTTCAGATGTCTTCTAAAGGTTATATAATTACTTGTATCCTTAGTGTCACGTAACACTATACCCTCCAACATTTCTCCAGTGAAAATAGGGGACATCCTAAGGAAAAGTAGGACATTCTGGGATCAAATCAGAAAATGGGGCGGCTTCTGTAAATCTGGAATTGTCCCCGGAAAATAGGGACACCTGGAGGGTTTGCTTTGGGTCTGACCCGTTGAAGTTAGTGGACATGAAATCAACATAAGACCGTTGGATTTCAGTTGGCCTTCCTGAAGTATGATTGCATCTGGATCCAGATGTATGATAGATTAATATACCCAGTGTATTATTTAAGGTTCCTCTTGCACAGGGAGGGACCCAGGTGGCGCTGTGGGTTAAATCACTGAGCCTAGGGCTTGCTGATCAGAAGGTCGGTGGTTCGAATCCCTGTGACAGGGTGAGCTCCCGTTGCTTGGTCCCAGCTCCTGCCAACCTAGCAGTTCGAAAGCATGTCAAAATGCAAGTAGATAAATAGGAACCGCTACAGCGGGAAGGTAAACGGCGTTTCCATGTGCTGCTCTGGTTTGCCAGAAGCGGCTTTGTCATGCTGGCCACATGACCTGGAAGCTATACGCTGGCTCCCTCGGCCAATAATGCGAGATGAGCGCGTAACCCCAGAGTCGGACACGACTGGACCTAATGGTCAGGGGTCCCTTTACCTTTACCTTTACCTTGCACAGGGAAAGCACCTCGCTACCGTAAACGTGATCACTGACTAACCTTGTTCTGCCACCTTCTTCTTGCTAATGGATCTTCTGCAGCCTGATCTCTCCCTTCTTCTCCCTGCCCCACTGCAAAGACACTGTGTTGTGTCTGCATGTTTCTCCGTCTCAGTGTGTCCCTCTCCTCCCCGCCACTCAGTCTGAAGTTGCTTCTGTCACCTTGTCAGCAGGACCAACTGATGACAGCTTGCCAAACCCTCTGCCCTGAGGTTACTCCGACGCAAAGCCAGTCATTACTGTAACACCACGAATTAAAATTCTTCCGCCCCACAGCCACCAATTCTCCAGTGACAAAGAGGCGTCTGGAAAGCATAGCTGACATGATCCCGCCACCAAGGTGCGTGTCGAAAGCTTGAAGCTGGAGGGGCCGCTGGCTAAGAATAATTGGGCCGCTGGCTGTGAAAATGGACGTGATGCAAGGAACAAGTGAAGGAGTGGAGCCAGTTTAACAGGGGTGGACCAGCAGTTAATCCCAGCAAGAACAAGGAGGATGGTCAATTAAAACAAATGTCAAAAAAAATTAAGTCCTTGAAGCAAGCATAAAATGTGACCGGACATGAATTTGTACCGTAATATACTGTAAAAAAACAACCATATACCGTAGCAGCACAGGTGTGCAAAAGGAATCAGTGCAGAACGGCCTCCTTTTCCTCTGAAGCAACTGGTGTGTTTATTACAGCTACAAGGGTCTTAGGCCAATGTGCTTTGGCTGGATCAGAATCACATTTTCCCTGCTCCATCTTTCCCTTTCATCTTGCATTGGGAGATGGCACCACTCTTCTCCTACCTTGATCCTCTGCGTGTTTTGAGAGGAGGAGTCAGGGGTAAGAGTTTGCATCTGTAACCATCCATGTCACATTCCTAAAATTCCTTGTCTGCCTAGGTGAGCAGACTATGCCCAGCTTAGTTCTGTTTGAATCCAACCTCTGCCATCTTCACCTACCTCCAAGGCCCAAAATGTACTTTGGCCTGGCAAGTTCTCCCATCCTCCAGTAGGGGACTGAGACTAGACCAGTGCCCTTTTTCATATTTTCAGGACCTTCCTAATGTTGATTGCTGCAGCGCTGGATTGAGGGCCGTGAGGCCAGTATCCTCCACCACAGGACTCCAAGCTGAGACGGCACAAAATTGAGAAGATCCACATTTGAGAAGATCCATTTGTGGTGCCAAACGTTGGCCTTGCTCAGGGCACCATATTATGAAAGATTACCAAAGTCCACCCCTGATTGTTGCTACTGTGGCTACTGCCACAACGCATGAGCTTCATGGAGCTGAGCTGCCAAGTACTCCGTTTTCTCCGGGTAAACCCCGATTTTACTTACCTTTTCCCGGTGGTCCCCCGTATCACTTCGTCTCCCGTTTTTCTCCGTTATTTTCTCCTGCTGGCGGCCATTTTTTTTCTTTCCAATTTGCCCTTCTATGGGCACCAAAAATGGCCGCCGCCGGCTTCAAAAGTCGCATCTACGCATGTCCGGAAGTGCATAGACGCAACTTCCGGTGTCAGCGGCGGCCATTTTTGGTGCCCATAGATGGGCGGAGCGACACCGGAAGTTGTGTCGACGCACTTCCTGACATGCGTACAAGCGACTTTCGAAGCCAGCGGCGGCCATTTTTGGTGCCCATAGAAGGGCAAAGCGACACCGGAAGTTACGTCGATGCAACTTCCGGTGTCACACGGCTGCCGGTCCCGGATTCTGCAGTCTGGGACTTGGAAGGTAAGTATCCTCCACCACAGGACTCCAAGCTGAGATGGCACAAAATTGAGAAGATCCACATTTGAGAAGATCCATTTGTGGTGCCGAATGTTGGCCTTGCACCATATTATGAAAGATTACCAAAGTCCACCCCTGATTGTTGCTACTACGTCAGTTCAACACTTTATGCTCTCCAGGGCTGGGGAAGTTGTGGCCCTTCAAATGTTTCTAAACGTCATCTCCAAAACTCCCTGGCAGTTGGCCGTGCTGGGTGGGTCTGAGGTGAGTTGGAGTCCAACAACACCTGGGGGGTCCCAGGTTCCCCATCGTTGCTCACTCCTGAGATCCACAAATCGTATCCCAAATACTAATGGCGGTGAGGCCTTGCATCAGACTGGTTATCTCCTCAGAAAAAATGCCTTCCAACTCTCAACAGCACTTACTTACCTCACCCAAGGCAATCAATTTGGCCCAGGACCCTTCAGCTGCTGACCTCTGTAGTAGTATATTAACCTATATCAACACTGGATTTAGGGTGGTGCGGGTGGTTTCCTCACATGGGGCATGGAGCTGAGGGGGCACAAAATAACAACATCAACAACATCCATACAGGTGCCTACAGAGAAGATCCATAAAAAAGCAACTGTAGCAAAATGAATTATCGTGAAAATAAATATTCGGTGGGTGAGGAACATACCTGCCAAGTTCCTCTCTGAAAAATAAGGGACCAGACCAAAAGTAGCATACCAGAAGTAGTGTGGCAGCCATTTTGGAACTGGGCAGAGCATGCTCAGAAGTGATTTTTGATGCTGCTGTGCCCAGTTCCAAAATGGCTGCTGCACCAGAAGTCGTGCTGCAGCCATTTTGGAACTGGGCAGAGCAGCATCAAAAGTCGCTTCCGAGCATGCTCCGCCCAGTTCCAAAATGGCCACCGCGCCAGAATAAACCGGGGGAAAACAAAAAAAATCCGTTTTTTCGGCTGGGGACAGCTGGAAAAATGGGGGTTTCCCAGGGAAAACGGGAGACTTGGCAGCTATGGTGAGGAACTACATTTTGTCCTCGCTCAGGGCGCCATATTACCAAAGTCTGCCCCTGCCTTTATGCAGCCAAGCACTGTATCCCAACAATAACAATGTGCACAGGCTCAGTGTACCAGGAATTGAAATAGCAGACTGTTAAAGGAAAAAAATACTGTGAGAAATGCTGCCATCTCTGATTGGTACCGCATGCCAGCTTTATGCGATACTTAATTCCTGACAGCCTCCTGCTAAGCTTCCATTAATTACAAGACTGGAAGTGCTTCCCCTGTCGCACACCAGTAATGTTGCTCTCAAGACTTCAATGGCGTATGTTTATGCAGACTTGGAGAATTCCAGCACACACTGTGCCTTGCAGGATGAAAAGGAGCTGGCCGTAGCTTCCAGGGTACCCTCGTCCATCAGTGATGCTAAACTGTTCTGCTTCCCTAATACCAGAGAAGAACCAGCAGACATCAGAGGAATTATGAGGTAAAAAGCACCCATTTTCCCCATGCCACAGTCATTGCCCCTTGTGGGGCTGAGGGGAGGTTATCCAGTTCTCAAAGGGGAACTGACGAAGAGCCTTCTTTCACTCGCTTAGATTAAATCCTAATTGAGCTATCAGATCTTGCAAATATGTGCAGCCCCCGTGAATGATGTTGGTGAATTTGCAAAAGAGGGAGAAAAGGATTTCCTAAAGAGCAGTAAAACTAGTCCTTGTTGTCATGGGTGCCCCCAATTCAGATTTCATTGGTGTGTTCTTTGGGGTGAGAAACCAAGGTTCCAACTAAGGCACAAGGACATCAAGGCTCAATTTATTTAATTTTTATTTCTTTCCAGATTTCTTCCACCATGAAACTCAAGTTGGTGTACAATCTTCTATCCAGGCACTGACCAGGCCCAAGCCTGCTTACTCTCTGTCATCATCCATCTGTCTTAAGTGCTTACCTTCCAAGTTCCGGACTGCAGAATCCGGGACCGGCAGCCATTTGACACCGGAAGTTGCGTCGATGTAACTTCCGGTGTCGCTTTGCCCTTCTATGGGCACCCAAAATGGCCGCCGGCGGCTTCGAAAGTCGCTTGTACGCATATCAGGAAGTGCGTCGACGCAACTTCCGGTGTCGCTCCGCCCATCTATGGGCACCAAAATGGCCGCCGCCAACACCGGAAGTTACGTCTATGCACTTCTGGACATGCGTAGATGCGACTTTTGAAGCTGGCAGCGGCCATTTTTGGTGCCCATAGAAGGGCAAATCAGAAAGAAAAAAATGGCCGCCGGCAGGAGAAAATAATGGAGAAAAACGGGAGACAAAGTGATATGGGGGACCACCGGGAAAAGGTAAGTAAAAAAGGGGTTTTCCCAGGGAAAACAGGAGACTTGGCAGCTATGCTTAAGTGACAATGGAGTGAATCTTTGGGGGTGAAGTCAAACTGCTGCAGTAGCAGCACCAAAGGCACCTCTCTGGTTGGTGCAAGCCTGGTTGGAGTGTATGGAGGTCCTGGGCTGCCCAGGCAACAAGACTCTTGGCCTCACTGATGTGCGCCTCTGCAGGTGAAGGCAAAACGCTGCTCCAAAGTGACCTCCTCGGGGCACAAGCCTGGGCAGAGTTGTTCGGACTGGCCAGGCCTGGCTGATGGGGTCCAAAGGAAAGCAGAGCAAGATGTTTGGCCCCAGCTTGGCTGCAGGAGTTGCCGGAAGGAGGCGTACAAGGTGCCATCGAATCACCATCCAACACAAATCCCCTCCAGATTTACCCCTTAGCCTTTCCTTCTCCCAAAGATACCCCCACAAGGCAGTGGAGATGTTGGATCAGCATTTTCCTTCTCCTTGATGGGCTACCATCCCAGGTTAGCAAGCCCAATCTGCCCCTCACTTGGATTTGGATTTGATATCCCGCTTTATCACTACCCGAAGGAGTCTCAAAGTGGCTAACATTCTCCTTTCCCTTCCTCCCCCACAACAAACACTCTGTGAGGTGAGTGAGGCTGAGAGACTTCAGAGAAGTGTGACTAGCCCAAGGTCACCCAGCAGCCGCATGTGGAGGAGCAGAGACACGAACCCGGTTCCCCAGATTATGAGTCTACCGCTCTTAACCACTACACCACACTGGCTCTCACTTCCTTCTACATCATGTGCAGAAACCACCATCTTGACTGTTGGACCCAATACAGTGGTACCTCGGGTTACAAACACTTCAAGTTACAAACGCTTCAGGTTATAAACTCCGCTAACCCAGAAATAGTACCTCAGGTTAAGAACTTTGCGTCAGGATGAGAACAGAAATTGTGCTCCGGCGGTGCAGCGGCAGCAGGAGGCCCCATTAGCTAAAGTGGTGCTTCAGGTTAAGAACAGTTTCAGGTTAAGAACGGACCTTCGGAACGAATTAAGTTCGTAACCAGAGGTACCACTGTATTGGTCTTGTCTGCTCATTCTGCAGGCCTGTCCTCACATGCAGGGAAGTCCCTATCTCACCCATTGGCTCCCCTCACCTGGTTTAGCCAACCACTTGTAGCCACTCCTGGGATGTGGCCACTGTCGCATGCAGGCAGCTTCTTGGAGCCACAGGTGAGAGCTGAGTGCGGGGGGGGGGGACCAAAGGTGTGCAAACTACTCCAGAAGGACATGTCCCCCACCAGAGGTCATACCACTCCCCTAACACCTCATGCAACCCACCACCCCTCTAGAACTGCTAAATATTAAGAGCCCAAGTTGATGGTGCTGATGGGGGGGGGGGGGATAAGGTTGACCACGTTTCTCCATGAGCTTGCTGGCTCAGTCTGGATCCCACAGCACCAGGTAGAGTTGAAAGTAGGAGGGGCTCCTGTCGGAAACCCTGGACAGTTACTACCAGTTAGTGTTGGAAATTCTGTGTAAGATGGAGCAATTACAAGGTGCAAGGCAAATTTTATTGTTTATAGCATTGGTCACTTCATGTGTAGAAATGGAAGCTTGCCCATACCTGCCAAGTCCCTGCCTGAGAAATAAGGGACTGGACCGTAAGTAGTAGACCAGAAGTAGCGCTGCCGCCATTTTGGGACTGGGCGGAGCATGCTCAGAAGCGACTTTTGATGCTGCTTTGCCCAGTTCCAAAATGGCCGTCGCGCCAGAAGTCGCGCTGCAGCCATTTTGGAACTGGGCAGAGCAACATCAAAAGTCGCTTCTGAGCATGCTCTGCCAGAAGTCGCGCTGCAGCCATTTTGGAACTGGGCAGAGCAGCATCAAAAGTCGCTTCTGAACATGCTCCGCCCAGTTCCAAAATGGCCGCCACGCCAGAATAAACCAGGAAAAAACAAAAAAATCCATTTTTTTCGGCTGGGAACAGCTGGAAAAACGAGAGTTTCCCGGATAATATGGGAGACTTGGCAGCTATGAACTTGCCCAGAGCTTTAGATGTTCCAGAGGAATAATCACACATCATATGAAACACAGGATTGCAGGGGCAACCTTTGCATCACTATAAATGTTTCACTGACCATGCTTTTGAGCCTCAAGCTCAAAACAGCCTGGGTTTCTCCAGGAAAGAATCATTTTTGCACTCTTTTCTGCTGTGATGCAACTCACTTGATGACACTCAGAAGATGGAAAATGCAGGTGGCTGCAAATAAAAAATAAAAAAATAAAAAATCAAGACGAGTATTTTTGCCATCTCAGAACCTATATGGGAGATTTCTGATTTAGTGGTTGTAAATTTCTCTTTCCCATCTCCATGCTAGTTAAGCTGGCATCACATTTAAAACTTGCTCTTAGTTCATCTTAATCATCTGGAACCAGCAGCAAACACCCAATCTGCTCAAGAAATGGGAATGATGAGCTCATGCCATTTGCAAAGATCTCTGTGCTTAAGTGAAAAACCTCACCAGGATAGCAGGGTGCCATCGAACAGGCCTTGAATGGAGGAGGTGTTTATTGTCCGCTTTAAAGTATGCTTATGCATATAACTCTTTCCAGGATTGATTACAATAAAAAGCTAAAATAGAACTAGCTTCACTAGCAGATGTCAGACTTTTAAAGATGCATTGGTTTAGAAAAGGAAAAGGTGGTATATTAGAAGATGCTTTGTATGACCATAAGAACAGCAGAGAGTCTGAAGCATAGCTGCCAAGTTCTCCCTTTTTTTTAAGGGAAATTCCCTTATGCTGAATAGGCTTCCTCGCGAGAAAAGGGAAAACTTGGCAGCTATGGTCTGAAGGTGTGTAAACTAAACAGATGACATACATGAGAAAATGTGAGTTCTATAATGACTTTTGCTTAAAAGTGCAAGGCCTGGAGTAAATAAATGAAAACAAATACCACAAAGATCCTGCTGGATTTTTTTTTTTTTGGCAATCTTAAAAGGCAACAAAGATTCAGAAATAATTGTAACTGCTGATGTTCCAGTTGTTAGATTGGAGCTACCTGATTGAAGTCCAGAGTGTTTGAGGACCAGGACATTCGAAGGGAAACCAAATGCTTGCTTACAAAGCTATTGTACTACTAACCTTACTGTATGCTTTTGAAATACGGACCACTTATGAACGCCATCTCCAACTCCTCGAAAGATTCCATCAACGGTGTCTCCCAAAAGTTTTACACATCACTTGGGAAGACAGGTGAACTAATATCGGTGTACTGGAATAAGCAAAGATCACCAATGTTGAAGCCATGATTCTTCAACATCAACTTCGTTGGTCTGGTTGTGTTGTGTGGATACCTGATGATCGTCTTCCAAAGCAACTACTCTATTCCAAACTTAAAAATGGAAAGCGTAATCCTAGTAGTCAACAAAAGAGGTTTAAAGACTCTCTCAAGGCAAATCTTTAAAAATGTAGTATAAACACCGACAACTGGGAAACACTGGCCTGGAAGTGCTCCAATTGGAGAACAGCCTTTACCAAAGGTGTCATCGACTGAATTCAGGTACGTAGCCGTGTTGGTCTGACTCAGTCAAAATAAATAAATAAAATTTAAAAAATTGTCCAGTAGCACCTTAGAGACTTTGAAAACGCTCGAACTCAGGATGAAAGGGAGATTCGTGATAAGAGCAAGGCACGCTTGGCAAACCCACAGTGTGATCAACTCCCACCTGGAAACCCATGTCCCCACTGGAAGAACGTGTGGATCCAGAATTGGCCTCCACAGCATAGCTGCCAAGTTATCCCTTTTTTTCAGGGATTTTCCATTATGCTGAATAGGCTTCCTTGCGAGAAAAGGGAAAACTTGGCAGCTATGCTCCACAGTCACTTATGGAATCACTGTTAAGAAAGACCATATTCATGGAAGACAATCAAAGAAAGAAGACTTCATTTAAAGCCACAATTCCATGCAATGTGTTCAAAACAACTTACTAACAACTTCCTGACAGTAAGAGCTGTTCGACAGTGGAATTTGCTGCCAAGAAGTGTGGTGGAGTCTCCTGCTTTGGAGGTCTTTAAGCAGAGGCTTGACAGCCATATGTCAGGAATGCTTTGATGGTGTTTCCTGCTTGGCAGGGGGTTGGACTGGATGGCCCTTGCGGTCTCTTCCAACTCTGTGATTCTATTATTCTAATTTTGATATTATTTCTCTTCCCATGTAGCTTTTCGGGTGGAGGGGGCCCTTTTGCCATCCTCTAGACCCCCGGGATCCTCAACAAACTTGCTGCCCCTGGAGTTGGGTGTGGAGAGCGCAGCTGAATGGGACATGGCTGTGGGCAGCTTGAAGAAGTACCATCCACCTGGACTCTGCCCATAAAAAGCAAGTCTAGAGTGAGAGAGCAGGGTGAGGCCCGCTATTTCCAGGATGTCTCCTCGTTGTGAGACTTTTGTGGGTGAGCTGAGTTTGTTTGTGAGAAGCTGGAGACTGAGGTGCGTGAGAAGAAAAATGAATAGAGAGAGAGAGAGAGACCGCTTTGTATTAATGTAACATTTTTATAAGCAAGTGTGGGTTGCCTACAAAGGTCTAGATGCCACCAAACACAATACATACTATCTTTGCACAGTTGCGTATTATTGTTCCGTCTCTATAGCACAAACCTATGCGTGTTTCATCAGAACTTCAGTGGGTCTTATTCCCAGGGAAGCAGGCATGGGATTAGAGCCTCAAAAGTGCTTTGGAGAAGGGGTGTTTGTGTGCAGGGCTTTATAAAAGAGCCTGTGCGCTTTCGCTGAGCTCACCTCGGGTTTGAGCTGGGCTGGGCAAACTTGGCAAGGGTTGCGCCAGGGCCTCTCACCGGGTGGCTTTGGCCAGCTCTAATAAACAAAACAGTCTTGACGCCCTGGAAGCCTCCCTGGCTCATTTGACACTCTGCGTTACAGTTCGCGTCACTTTCAAAAGGCGAGGGGGTTTGAATTTCATGCTCTGCACTAAAATTATCCAGCCCTTAGTTAAAAGCAACTCGGGATCATTTGCTGCCAAGGCAATGTTCCAGCAAAATCCTGATTTCATTGGAGCGCCTCCTCTTGCGTAGGGCTAGGCTAGCTGGTGTTCGCGGGCTGTAGCCCCACACTGAGACCCAGGCTGCTCATATAAATTAAACAAATAATAAAGTAGAATTCACCCATCGGGTACAGAATGCAGACACATGGTGAAGCCAGTTAGCTTCACACTGTCTCAAAGGATTTTCAAATGGTCGTCAGTCAGTGTGGCAAATGAGGTAACACCACAGTTGGCTTTGCAGGGTATTTTTACAGAAGGCAGCTTAGACCTACAGTAAGAAGCCTATTGGACGTATGTTGCAAGCTTGACTGTGGGTGGTTCAGGTTTATATTTATTAATATTGAAGAGCATGGGCAGTACTAAGCAGGCCCGTCCTAGCCATAGAGGCCAGTGGCGCGGAGAACCACGGCGCCGGGCGCTGGAAGGGCGCCAAGTGAGCGCAGGGTTCCGGCGATCTGGCCAGGACTGCGCTCCTTCTCCGAGAACTCCGCGCTGCGCCTCCTTCTCGTTTCCCCAGCGCTGGGTTCCGCTCAGTCGAGCTTCGCCACCAGCGCGCACACAGCGCCCAAGCAGCTCTTGCTGGTCCCGCGGTGCGCGCGCTGGTGGCGAAGCTTGGCTGAGCGGAACCCAGTGCTGGGGAAACGAGGAGGCGGCGTAGCGTGGAGTCCTCGGAGGTGGCCTCCCACTGCTGCCGCGGTCCGCTTGGCACTCCCGGGTCCTTGGAGGGGCTCTGGAGGGGGGCGCTGGATGGGCTCAAGACGGCCCTGGTACTAAGATGTGGTTGATATAGCCTCTCCTTTCCTTTTCATATGATTGGATCTAAAGTAGCAAAACAAGTATGGATTTTTATGTATAATCTTTATATTTTATTTTGAACTCATCCGTTCTGAGAGAAATGAGTAACAAAGGTACCTGCCCAATGGATATGTTTTCAATATGGTATACACGGCAGAACTCTTGATTTACTGTTGTTGTTGTTTTTGTAAATAATTGACAAATTGTTTTGTGTTTGGTTGGCTTTCTCATTCTTTCTTGAAGTACTTTGTCAGCTGCCAATCATACGTTGTGTCAGTTTATTTCTTAGAAGTGCATAATATTGTTTTGACGGTGATATTTTTGTCTTTTTATGTGTTTTGAAATTTAATAAATATCAATTAAAAATGGCAAACAGAAAACTGGAGGAGGCAAAATTCCTATTTGAAATTCATAAAACTTTCAATGAATAGCTCAGTTGGTAGAGCATGAGGCTCTTCGGGTCGTGGGTTTGAGCCCCATGTTGGGCATTGTAGGGGGTTGAACTAGATGACTCCCATCATCCCCTTCCAACTGTACAATTCTATGATTCTATGAATATCAGCCCTTGATGGCTATATACTAGCCACAGGATGTGACTCTAAATACCAGTTCTCGGGGCAATAGAGACCACAGTTGTTCCCTATGTCTGATCTGTAGGCTTCCCAGAGACATCTGAGTTGCCATTGTGAAAAATGGTCATAGACTAGATAGGTCAGCTACACAAAGCTGTTCTTATGTTATTTATAATATAACTGAGGATTTAATATTTTAACATTGTTACCTGATCCAAACCCTTGGGGTGGAAGAGCCTATAATTCAGAGAAACAAGTATTCCAAAATTTTGTTGTGTAGGGTAACCAGCCTCATATAAGCATCGGGGGGGGGGGGTTATTCGGTTGTTGTTTTTATATTATGTATTTTGTGATTTTATATTTCCATTTTTTTTGTGAACTGCCCTGAGACCTCTGGGTATATAAATTCAATAAATAAAATAAATTCTTGTGTCTAATTAAAGCATGAAAGGGGTTAAAACCATAGAGTAAACTGTCCTGCCCGGCTTAGTCTGTGCCACTTCCCCTCACCGTGGAAGGAAATGGGCCACCAAGCCTTTTGTTCTCCCAGTTTACATGTAAGTAAGTGTGTAATGGGACATGGGTGGGGCATGGGACACAGATGGCTCTGTGGTCTAAACCACTGAGCTTAGGGCTCCCACTGCAACATTTTCAAAGGTGTTTGCACTATTCAAAGGTGTTTTATTCAAAGGTGGTAGAATGATTATTAAACTAGCTAGAATGATCATTAAGAACAAACTAAGAACAATTATAGGGACACGAGTGGTGCTGTGGTCTAAACCACAGAGCCTCTTGGGCTTGCCAATCAGGTCGGCGGTTCGAATCCCCGCGCTGGGGTGAGCTCCTGTTGCTCGGTCCCAGCTCCTGCCAACCTAGCAGTTCGAAAGCACGTCAAAGTGCAAGTAGATCCATAGGTACCACTACAGCGGGAAGATAAACGGCGTTCCCGTGCGCTCCTCTGGTTTCGCCAGAAGCAGCTTAGTCATGCTGGCCACATGACCTGGAAAAACTGTCTGCGGACAAACATCGGCTCCCTCGGGCAGTAAAGCAAGATGAGCGCCGCAACCCCAGAGTCATCTGCGCCTGGACTTAACCTTCAGGGGTCCTTTACCTTTACCATCAAGAGATAGGAACCATCATCTCCCTAATCTACAATATTTGGTGTATTATATGAAAACCATCACAGAAACTCAGTTCCATAGCTTTTAATCAAGATTCTTAATACATTTTGCAACTTTAATGTTTTCTGTCTCGACAGAATGTGCTATTTGTTCATTTAATTTAATTTCACTTTCAATTTGCATACCCCCTTTCTATAGTGCTACACACAAGGCGGTTCCAAAATACATTGGCCACATAGGTTAAATACAAACAACAACAATAAAAATAAACATTAACATTAACACATTGGGTCATGTATGAGGAAATTATTATTAGTAACATCTGAGAAATGATGAACATTTGAGTATGTTTATTACCCATCTGCTTTCAGCAAATACGACCTGAATTTATGTGTCAATAACTCTTGACAGATTATTATTATATTTGCTGTGCTGCTTAAGTTGTTTAGGGCAGGCCACTAACTTGTAAAATGTTGCCCTCCAGTATGTTCTGGTCTCCCCCTCCCAACATCCCCAGCCTCTTCTACTGCAATCTCCAGGAATATCCTCTCCACCTCCGTAACACCTCCTTGGAAAACAGGCTTCTACTGAAGGCTTCCCCCTCCCACCAACCACTATCAAATTGCGGCTGTTCTCAGTTGCCCTGGAGGTTTCCTATCTCAGGTAAATCTGCCCTTTCTCCTTGCTGCTTCTCACAGCTAAACCTCCCTCCTAGAACACTTATCTGTGCTTTGCTCTTTCTACAAATCTTTCTTCAAAAACACCTGTGATGGCAAAGCCAAGTGTGTGTGACCAGAGTAAGCGTACACTCCTTATTAAACTCACCCGCCATCTTTATCCCCCCTCCCCCCCCCATTTCAAATTTTTGATTGCTAACTGCTCGGTCCGAGGACCCGTCTTTGTTACTCCATAAAGTGCAATGTCGTTATATGGAAATACACACATATTTAAAGGCACCGATAAGCACTCTCATTTTGACCCTGTCTGATGCAAGAAACGGACCCTGTTCTCTCCTCCCCTTCCACGACTTCGGTCAGGGCGTGACTAGGGTCCAGGGTTGCACCCGAAGCCCCATTTCCAACCTTGATGTGTTGAGCAAAAGGAATGATGGGTGATATGTGTATGCATTGAATTTCCTTCATGCTTCCATTGAACATGCGGAGACCATAGCTGCCAAGTCTCCTGTTTTCCCCGGGAAATCCCCGTTTTCCCAGCTGTTCCTAGCTGAAAAAACGGATTTTTTTTGTTTTCCCCCGGTTTATTCTGGCGCGGTGGCCATTTTGGAACTGGGCAAAGCAGCATCAAAAGTCACTTCTGAGCATGCTCCGTCCAGTTCCAAAATGGCGGCAGCGCTACTTCCGGTCTGCTATTTCTGGCCCGGTCCCTTATTTATCTGACAGCAACTTGGCAGGTATGGCGGAGAATGGGAGGAAGGCACAGCAGGCCTTGCCCAATCACTGAACATTACAGAGGGAACAGTTACAGAAGATCTACGTCACCACTGATGGATGTGTAGTTCTTCTATGTACTAAAGAAGCAGGGCCTTTCTGCTTTCTTGACAAAAGATGGTCTTTTCCTAGCCAGTAAGGGTAAATGACCCCCAATTTCAATGAGACGTCTAAAATAATACCAATGCTTAGCTTAGTCCAGAACTCTGCAGGTTGACTGCCGAGCACACAGAGGCCCCTGCAATTCCAAGAGCGGCCCCCACTGACTTATTTGCACCATACTTCCTCTGACAAAAACCAAACTCACACATGACTTACAAATAAATGCCCACAAAATTAAAACAATCCTAAAAATAAAACAAAGCTAATGAATAGCAGCAGTCTTCAGTGCAAGGGGCTGTTGAACAGTTGAAGTTTGTTGGCAGAGGTTAACTACAAATAACTACAAAAAAATACTATACTGTATGTGTGTGTGTGTGTATATATATATATATATATATTCATTGGGTGCAGTGCATTTGAATCCTAAATATATCTAATGTTGCCAAATATATATTTCTGACAAGACACCAGCTCTATAGGTTTTCATTGAGAGATTGTTAAACAAGTATAGCAATCCTTTTTTGCGTAAATTCAAAGGAACATTGCTTTAACAAAGCATATTTAATACGGGGTGCATAAAAGAGAAGGAAATCCCATCAGATCCCATGAAAGCAGTAGTAAGTAGAAGTAGTAGTAGTAGAAGAAGAAGTAGAAGAAGTAGTATTCCTAGCAACACATCAGTCACTTATTATATGAAGAGTTATGCTTGATTTTTTCCCCCCTCCAAAAGCAAATTCATCCACTGTAACAACTTCCAAGACGTTAAGGAAATCTCTCTACATAGTCGGTTAATGGTGGCATGTTATGGAAATGCCTTCCCTACTACATGTCTTACAGTCCGGTCATTTCTCCAAAACGAGCAAATGCGTGTGATCTTTTAATCTGCTCTAAAAGCACAATGTGTCTCTTGGGAAATATAAGCAATGGGTTCTTCCAACAAAAATGGAGCGGCTAAAAGAAATGCTTCACTGGTAAGTGTATAGAATATGAGGATAATATTAGAACGAGACTCTGGTGGAGAGATGCGTTCTCTCACTTTTTCTAGTCAACGAGAGATCTCATTCCCAAAGCCCAGTGGAACAACCATGTCAAGACACCAGCAGCGGAGGGTTAATGATTATATTACATATGTTTGCGTGTAAAAGCCAATCTCCATGATCAGCATTCCTCACTCATCTTGTTTGGTTGTGCTGTCTGGCAGGTGCTGGGAGGTGTGAATACAGATGGATCGCTTATCCCAAGCTTTAGGTCAAAGAATCGGGTGGAGGTTGTTACGCTGTAGTTCCTGGTGTAGGTCTCCTGCACTGGGTAACAGTCTTTGACTGTATAAACGCCAACCCAGGTTTCAGCTGTAACAAAGCACAAAGTATGAGTTTATATAGGGGAAGCATAGATAATTTTCAGCTTTTCATTATGCCAACAAGAAGAAATCATTCCCCCCCCCAATGAAGGGTTAATGCTACAATCATCAAGCCCGTTTGGTCTGGAAATAACTCCCATCAGTTTCTGTGGGATTGCTTTGCAGTAATCCTTGGGAGGAATGTAGCCCCCCCAAAATACAGAGACTTGCTTTAAATATAAGCTGTTTTTCAACTTAAAAGTCAATGCTAATTGAGCTCTTCTTGGATCTGCTGAGGGTATAACCATGGACAACTAGAACCCTGGTTACACGCAGGCAATGGCGCTCAGAGATTCGGGTGTACCCCAAAATCCTATCTTCTCATGGCTACTTACAACTTATAAAATCATTTTAAACCATACCAAACGTCAAACAATACACCACCAACAACAACAACAACAACAAATTTCCCTTCTCCATTTCCATCACCCAGCCTCTCTCTCTCAAAGAGAAAAGGCCCCGCTCAATTTATTTATTAACCAAAGTATGCTTACATTTCCTAGCTGGTTTTCTGTCAGACCATTCCTGTACCATAATTTGGTCCCCGGGTCCTCCAATGTAGTTCTGATCTTCGTAGGTTGAGTTGTCGGGAATATCGTAAGGATCCCACGGCTCAGTCAAGGCAATCTTGGAACACAGCTTTGTCACTTGCTCAATCTGAAACATCACCGAGTCTTTATAGAGGTAGATATATTCAAAAAATCTGAAAGAAGCAGACCAAGAGCAAAGGTGTTGTTGTTGTTTAGTCGTTTAGTCATCTCCGACTTTTCGTGACCCCATGGACCATAGCACGCCAGGCACTCCTGTCTTGCACTGCCTCCCGCAGTTTGGTCAAACTCATGTTCGTAGCTTCGAGAACACTGTCCAACCATCTCGTCCTCTGTCGTCCCCTTCTCCTGGTGCCCTCAATCTTTCCCAACATCAGGGTCAAGACCAAAGGTAATACCTGTGAATTCTTGGGTGGGCATCATTAGGTGACAGATTGTGCACATCGACCCAGGAGATTTAAACTGGCTCATGGGAGCCCTCAGGACTGTAGTTCTTGGGGGGCAAGGGATTTTAAACAGGAGAGTTTAAACACCATTGGCAAACTACAATTCCAAGGAGTCTTGGGTAAACCCATGGACCAGCCAGATGGGCGGGGTAAAAATATCAAATTATTATAATTATATATAATTGCTGCTTAAAGGGACCCCTGACCATTAGGTCCAGTCGTGACCGACTCTGGGGTTGCACGCTCATCTCGCATTATTGGCCGAGGGAGCCGGCGTACAGCTTCCAGGTCATGTGGCCAGCATGACAAAGCCGCTTCTGGCAAACCAGAGCAGCACACGGAAATGCCTTTTACCTTCCCGCTGTAGCGGTTCCTATTTATCTACTTGCATTTTGACGTGCTTTCGAACTGCTAGGTTGCTGCTTACTGCATTAATATTTGCATTTATGTAAACTGCTCTGTGAGTTTCACCTGAAAAGAAGTACATAACCGTTTTCAATATATACATAACATTATCTGTTAATAACGCTTCCAAAAATATCCACAAGCAACTGGTGCCCAAACACACAGACTTCCTTTCCTATTATAGACCGGCTAAAAATACATTTCTATTTCAAAGAAACAAAAAAGTCTAGTTTTAATTGTATTAAGGAAGCAGGTGTGAGTAAAAATCAAGAATGACACATTTATTTTTTCACCCAAGGACAGGCCCAAGAAATAATAGCAAGGGGGACAAGACCTGTAAATAATATTGGTTTAAAAATATAGCCTGTCGCTGTTACAAGCTCTCTCTTGGTCAGGAAAAGGTCAGTGAACCTACTGAGCGTGTTTACATAACCCTAAGCAGATTTAAAGCACACTTTTATTATTTTCCAGATGACATGGATTCAAAAGCAAGTCAGGTAAAACCTAAAGAGTGAGGCATGCACCGCACAGATGCAATTATAAGCCTAAATAGTAGCAGGAAACTAGGAGGAAATGTCAGTACAGTGGGGAAAAGTTCAAAGACCTGCTCTTGGAATATCCAGTTGCAAAAACCCAGTATATTTTAAGACCGCTCTTTTGGCTACTTTTTAGTATCTACTAATAAAGAAAATGGCCTCCCCACTCTAACAACCTGTATTTAGGCTGGGAGAAAATCAGAAAGAAAGAAAAGATGTGGAGTTCACTCTGATTCTTTTATCTTGGACTTCGATGTAACAAACAGCCTGAGTACCCCGCTCTGTTCCATGCAAGTGCTCACAACGGCAGCTTTAATAAATTTAGTTTCCTATAGCAGAACTCTTTCCACACTTACCATTTTATTGTGGTATAGTTGCTGTTTGAGCCAACATTCAAAAGAGCAAATTTGCAGCTCATTGCCTGCCCCCTTTAGTAGCAGTCTGCTGCTATTAGAGTGTGGGGTTTTCCTTTCCACAAGAATGGCGGGTTGTTCTTGAACCAAGAAAGGATCTGAGGCTGCAGTCACATCCCTTAGATGCCTTCGTGTTCCTTCAGTCCACAAATGTCCGAGTTATGAGCATGTCCACGGAAACAACACTTTCATTTTTTTTTTATTGCAGTGGTACCTTGGTGGTACAGTGGTACCTTGGGACGCAGGTGGCGCTGTGGGTTAAACCACAGAGCCTAGGGCTTGCCGATCGGAAGGTCGGCGGTTCGAATCCCCACAACGGGGTGAGCTCCCGTTGCTCGATCTCAGCTCCTGCCAACCTAGCAGTTTGAAAGCAGGTCAAAGTGCAAGTAGATAAATAGGTACCGCTCCGGTGAGAAGGTAAACGGCGTTTCCGTGTGCTGCTCTGGTTTCGACAGAAGTGGCTTAGTCATGCTGGCCACATGACCCGGAAAAACTGTCTGCGGACAAACGCCGGCTCCCGCGGCCTTTAAAGCAAGATGAGCGCCGCAACCCCAGAGTTGTTTCCAACTGGACTTAATTGTCAGGGGACCCTGACAAGTACCTTGGTACTTGAACGGCTTGGCTCCTGAACAAATCGGTTCCTGAACGCTGCAAACCCAGAAGTGAGTGTTCCGGTTTGTGAATGTTTTCTGGAAGCCGAACGTCCGACGTGGCTTCCGATTGAGTGCAGGAAACTCCTGCAGCCAATCAGAAGCCGCGCCTTGGTTTTCAAACCATGTCGGGAATCGAATGGACTCCTGGAATGGATTAAATTCGGGAACCAAGGTACCACTGCATTATTAATACTTAGTGTTACAGAATTCTAATCTTGTGGGAGCATAAGCGATGTGCCTGACCAAGTTATGGTGAACCTGGTTACTGTGCTGAAATTTTGTCTTCAGCTAAAAACTGCTATTGTGGGCAAAACGTGGACTCATTGCCATTGACTTCACCTGCCACTCATCTCCTCTGAACTGGCCTGGCAAACTGGTGCAAAGCAGGCCACAAACTACATCCATCAACAGAGTACCCACATAAACCATGACTATGTTTGTGCACATGCCACACAAATGAAAATATTGATGATCCATTCTGGATCTTCCACAAGTATCAGAATTGTTGTGGTAGAAGAAGCAGAAGAAGAAGTGAGGGTTTCCCCGCACATTGCTCTCAATGCCCCTTCCACTATCTCCGTTCCTATCGTCACAGGTTGGCCACACATGTGCCCTGCTCCAGGCTCATAGGCAGCCATATTCTCAGGTTCAAGAGAAGAGGGTTGAAGCACACAGCTGTTAGGCAGCCATAGCACAGAATCCTCTAAACTACCTTCAAGCCAACTTAATAAGCAAGATAAATGGTAAAGTGGAGAGTTGAGGAGTTAAACAACCAGTCAAGTAGAGGAAACTGGGCTGTAGACAGAGCTACAGGGTGAGGAAAAGCAAGGGAGACCTCCATTGTCCAGTCCTACCCAACAAAGTACACTCCAATCTGATACAGCCCCATTGGAGAGTGTAACTCTAGAAAGCATATTTTGAGCAAGTGAAGGTTGTTGAATACCAGATTTCATTGTTTTCATCCAGTGATAATTAACAGTTTTACTCATTTTTAGCAACTGTAGATTTCTCATTCATGTGCACCACACAATACAAAATACGCTTAATGGGCCTGAGAGCTGCAGACTAGGTTTTCCGATCATCACCAATATTTATTTTTCCGCCTCTGCCTGAAGAGTTGAGCACCTCTTTTGAGGTTTCTTTCTGACAGATGCTACAGGAAAGGACATCGTTGTATCTTTCCCTTCAGCTCTTTCGGAGAACCTGACGCCTTCGGAATCCTCGCTCCAGATTCAATTTCAGACACATTCCTCCGATCTCCCAGATTTCCCACTTCAATCAAAAGACCGCAGGCAACCTTTAAGCATCTCACTCTAGGTCTTCCAACACCTGCTACTATTTACCGCCTTCAGTTCACCACCCTTTCTAGGGGGAGTTCAAAAATCTATATTTACTGTGTTCCCTCTCCAAATATAAGGCGAAGACCATTTACTATAATCCCACCCCTCAAACCATCCTAAAGCAAAATGCAAATCTGAAGACTAGGTGATTTGAATCAATTGGTTCAATCGATTTTGGATTATCCTCTTATTAAACAGAGCTAAAAGTTAAGAGTGCTGGCAATGAGCTCAATCTGTTTTTTAAAATCATGAAGAGTGCAGCTCCCAGTACACAGTGTGTCCTGAGCTTGTCTAGCTTGGGATGGCTAACTTGTTTGGCCTGAAAGTTGCATTCTCCTTCGAAGGGCTGCATGGCAGCAGTGGGTACTGCCACATTCACCCACACACTGTGTGCATACACACCATAGCTGCCAAGTCTCCTGTTTTCCCTGGGAAATCCCCATTTTTCCAGCTGTTCATAGCTGAAAAAACAGGGTTTTTTTGTTTCCCCCCGGTTTATTCTGGCGCGGTGGCCATTTTGGAACTGGGCGGAGCATGCTCAGAAGCGACTTTTGATGCTGCTTTGCCCAGTTCCAAAATGGCTGCGTGCGACTTCTGGCACGGCGGCCATTTTGGAACTGGGCAAAGCAGCATCAAAAGTCACTTCTGAGCATGCTCCGCCCAGTTCCAAAATGGTGGCAGCGCTACTTCCGGCCTGCTATTTCTGCCCGGTCCCTTATTTCTCTGACAGCAACTTGGCAGGTATGAAACACAGACATGTACAAGCACACATGAGGCACTCATTACCCAGTTGATCCATGCAGATCTGATGAGTGTTGCAGGGAAAATCTTCATCCCCATTAGGATGCTGGGCTGGGCAGAGAGACCATGTCTACTGTATTATTAATTTCGTGGCTGCCACCGAAATCAGTGGGGTTGGGGGGAATTTGGTTTGGGGCTGGATTAGGCCACCAAATCGGGGCTTAGCTATCCCTGGTGCAGATACTAATTTCCATCTCTATGTTTTTATTTTAGAGAGAATAGTGTGGGTTTTTCATTTCAGGTGAAACCTGCTTGCCCTGCAGTGTGTAAGTAAGTAAGTAAGAAAATTTTTATTTATACCCCGCCCTTCCCAGCCAAGACTGGGCTCAGGGCAGCATAAGGTTACCAGATATTTTTTTCAATGAATCCGGGGGCACTTTTCAACTTCCATGGATTTTGTATGGGGACTGATTTATAAATCCGGGAACTGTCACCGGGAAACGGGGACATCTGGTAACCAAGGGCTAACATCAAATATCAAATACATTAAAACACAAACAAACAATTGATTAATCGTTTGATTCAGGATAAAATTGTTAGAATCAGGATAAAATTGATTGTTTGATTCAGGATAAAACTGTTAGAATCAGGATAAAATTGTTAGAATCAGGATAAAATTAAATTACTGCCCACAAATTACAACCATAGGGATCGGGAACCTCAAGTATTCATCAGGGCCAACTATCCATGTTGGTCGCACGTGAGCCGATAAAAGGGCTCCCATAAAGGGTCCCATAAAGTGGGGGGCGAGAGGGAGGTTTGCTTCTGCTTTCTGGCTGAGACTAGTGGCACCTCTCCGAAAGAACAGGCTGCATGTTGCAAGCAAGTGGTAACTTTCAGAAATATCCTATTTCTTTCATTTGACCTCCAGAACCAAGCCATGTCAGAAAGAGCGTGTGTATGAGGTGAAAATCCATCGCATATTTGAATGTTGCCTTTTGCGATATACTTCCCACGCATAGAAAACGATCGTGTCAAGAAGGCTAGCCAGAAATCTCGACAGAGATTTCTACAGAGGCTGCCACAAGTGATTCCCCCACATGCCCCTGATATCCTGAGAGAGCAGTACAATACGATCTTTTTGTCACCTTGTAGACCAGCCCTTTCCCCAAACATTATACTGACCTGAATATTGTTACTTGGACGTCATCCGAGGATACCAGAAAGTTACTTGTTGTAAAGTAAACACATTGTCCTATAATGCAGTTACCCTGAGTGTCACACTGCTCAACAACCAGTAACCAACAATTACACCTCCCCAGAGCCAATCTATATGATCAGGAGAATAATTGATGGAGACTGTATCACTTAGAGACGCGGGTGGCGCTGTGGGTTAAACCACAGAGCCTAGGGCTTGCCGATCAGAAGGTCGGCGGCTCGAATCCCCGTGATGGGGTGAGCTCCCGTTGCTCGGTCCCTGCTCCTGCTAACCAAGCAGTTTGAAAGCACGTCAAAGTGCAAGTAGATAAATAGGTACCACTCTGGCGGGAAGGTAAACGGCATTTCCATGCGTTTGCCAGAAGCGGCTTAGTCATGCTGGCCACATGACCCGGAAGCTGTCTGCGGACAAACGCCGGCTCCCTCAGCCTATAGAGCAAGATGAGCACCGCAAACCTAGAGTTGTCCGCGACTGGACCTAATGGTCACGGGTCCCTTTACCTTTTAATGTATCACTTCAAACTGCAGATAGAGCTCTGAATGTTTGACCAATCCACCTTACAGACAAAAGAAACTGCACTTCGGACCTATAGAGGAAGACAAGGCAGAGGAGAGGCTGAGCCCTTCTCCCCGCCATACTGGTTTTCAATGTGAAGGAAATGGGAGAGCATTCAAACATGCAACTCAACCTACAGCTTGGTAATCTTTTCCATGATTCTGCTGATTGTATAAACTGTCCCTTGGCACTAAAGAATAATGTTTCATTCAACTGCCAAACAGTTTTAAACATTTGGGTCCCCTCAATTCTGCACTAGCAGGGATGCTAGTATTCCATTTCCTGCTCTTTCATAGTCCTTGCCACAAACCAATTCGTGTATCTCTACTAGATTATGTGCCAAGCCAAATTGACTGATGTTGGAGAAAGCCGTGCCAGAGAGCTGGCAGATCTTCCATTAAACTGTGCAGAGTTCGTCCCATCCGTGAATGCTTAGCTGGACAATGGCCAGAATGACTCAACATCTCCCAAGGTCAAAGTTTTCTAGAACTGACTAGTATAATGATCAATAACGCTGCTCTTACCAAGTTACTTTCCCCCCACCCCTTCCCAAACTGAAGTGAATTAAATCTACCCCCCCCCCCATGTTTCAATCATTGTTTGCAGAGGTCAAGAAGGAAGTTATGCCATCAGCTCACTTCACTTCAATTCCCCGCTTGATTTCCCCACCATTCTGGGCCTCCAACAATGGAGCCTCTGGGGTAACTAACGTCTAGCAAACATACTACATATCTACAATTTGGGAACCTGGTGAAAGTCGAAAGAGGGCCAATGAAAGATCAGCTGCTCTTGAATCATCTATTTCAGGCGCGTCCAACAGGTAGATCGTGATCTACCGGTAGATCACTGGACATCTGTGGGAGATTACTGGTAGATCATTGGCTCCCCCCAAAGAAGCTGAACAACTGTGGCTCCCCTAACCCTAACCTCCTCCCTGAAAAAACTCAACAACTTTGACCCCAACCCCCCGCAAATGGGCCTTCCTTCTAAAAAAAAGCTCAACAACGTTGACCTGAACCCCAGGATTAGATCACAGTCTCTTGGGAGTTGGCCACCCCTGATCTATTTCATTCTTGGATTGGTGTAAACCAGACATGTTCAACCAGTTGACCGCGACCGACAGGTAGATCCCCGTTGATCCTGGTTGATCGCGGGATTAAAAAACTGGGGAACGAATGTCTCCGCCCCCTGCCCCCTCACTCTGTCCCTCTGTCGTGTCAAGTGGGCGGCGTTAGGCATTTTCTCTTGGCGTTTGGGTAATGATTAGTGTTTTTAGCGCTGGATGCATTAGTTAGCGGTGGTTAGTTTTTTGTGAGTGATTTATATCATTTTCCCTTTAAAAAGGCCCAACAGCTCTGGTCAATCCTCCTCAGAAAAGCTCAACAACTCTGGTCTCCCCAGAAAAAGCTCAACAACTCTGGTCAACCCTCAATGACAATGGGTAGATTCACTTCCAGTTTTGTTACACTGGAAGTAGATCGCAGTCTCTTGGGAGTTGGACGTGCCTGGTGTAAACAATAGTGCACTGTTTCTAGTAAGCAGAGGTGGGTGGTGTTCACACTTCTGCAGAGAGATATTGTGATCCATGGATAACTCTCAAGAGTAAGCAGTTGAAACTGGTAGGAATTGCTACTAGTGTAGGAAGGATGGGCTTCCTCTTCTTTTTCGCACAATGGGCTTCTTCTTGATAGCTACCCGGAGGCAAAAACGGGTGAATCATGATTGAGCAAACAATTATTTCATATGTAATCCTAAGCAGCTGAAGTTAATGTGACGTTTTCTGAACCAGAACTGTATACCTGAAGGAGCGTCTCCACCCCCATCATTCTACCTGGACACTGAGGTCCAGCTCCAAGGGCCTTCTGGCAGTTCCCTCACTGCAAGATGCAAGGTTACAGGGACCCAGGCAGAGGGCCTTCTCAGTGGTGGCACCCGCCCTGTGGAACGCCCTCCCATCATATGTCAATGAGATAAACAACTGTCTGACTTTAAGAAGACATCTGAAGGGAGCCCTGTTTAGAGAAGTTTTTAATATTTGATATTTTATTCTGTTTTTAATCTGTTGGGAGCCGCCCAGAGTGGCTGGGGAAACCCAGCCGGATGGGCGGGGTATAAATAAATTATTGTTATTGTTATTAGTGATTTTAATAAAGGAGAAACTGTTTGCATCTTTTTATAACACATCCTTAAATTTAAGCAATTTAAGAGGCACCTGCTCACACACTGTTTGTTTTGAGAGGTACCTTATGCTCCCCAGACATTTGCTGTTATATTTTCACCCTGCCATATGGTGCTTCCTTATCAGATCTGAAGGAGGACTGACACAAGTATGTCCGCGGCTTCTAGCTGTAGAGGCTTGGGAGGGAGGGTGGGGGGAACAGGCTAATCCTAGCCCTGACCCTTCCTGCTTCTGACCAGCCCATCACATTCTCAAATCACCAAGTTCAACATACAGCAGTTAATTATTCCATGAAATTTAATTATGGATTTTTTAAAATGACACTCTGCTTCTAAATCTGATTTACTGTGAACTGCTTTGAGAACCATTATTGTTGGAAAGTAGTATATAAATGTTGTAAAACAAACTGCTTTGAGTAGACGAGAAATATGCTAAATGTCATAGTCATATATTAATGTGTGATGTGATTGGATTGACTCAGTTTTGCATCCTATGCATTTCTAAGTATCTATTAAATTATCAGAAAAATGTTCTGAATGGAAGAACTGTAGAGGGAAAACATGTGGGGAAGGAAGACAAGTACCGTAAATATACTTCAGATTACGCTGCAAGAACAATAAGCCTCTTCCTTGCTTGCTGCCTAGGGTACTAGAGATACAAACTCGGAAGGGGAAAAATGGGCTGGTTAATATTTTAATGTGTTGACTCTATCTCTACAATAGGTGGACTATTGTGGTTCTGGTCAAAAGTAATGGCACAAATATTTGCCATCACCATCATAAATCCATACATAGCCAAAATGGAACCATCCACACAGAGGCTTGCAGGAATCTCTAAGTTTGCAAAAAGAAAAAGAAAAAAAAGGCTTTGTGTGGGGAATTGGGAGAGATCTAAGTGGTTTGTGGGTAACTAAACATAAAGCCCATTAAGTGTAGAGCAGGGTAGGCAACCTAAGGCCCATGGGCAGGATGCAGCCCAATCGCCTTCTCAATCCAGCCTGCGGGCAGTCCGGGAACCAGCATGTTTTTACAAAAGTAGAATGTGTCCTTTTATTTAAAATGCATCTCTGGGTTATTTGTGGGGCATAGGAAATCGTGCATTTCCCCCTCTCGAAATATAGTCTGGCCCACCACAAGGTCTGAAAAAGGTAGCTGACCCCTGGTGCAGAGTCTTTCCAGTCACTTAGATCTCTACTGGTTGTATGGGTAAAGGTTGATGAAATGGAGTGTCCTGAGAAGGGGCGTCGGTGGCTGGAATCCAAAACAGGAGGGGGGAAACACACGCGCGCGCGCGCGATTTGCTGCAAACTGTGCTTGTCAACAACCTGTTTCACACCCTGCAAGATCTCAGCGACCCCCGTCACTGAAAAGACTACCTGCGTTTCGGGGGCTCCACGGGAACTCCTGCGCAAAGCCCTCCCCGACTTAGGAGTCTTCACGAGCTACATTCCAACGACATCCACCCAAATTCAAGAAGCCTGCAGAGAAAAAGGCCGGGGAACTTGGTGGGCTTGTGTCGTCGCTGCTTGGCCGGGGGATCACGCATCATCCACACACACGCTCCCATACGCAAGGCAGCGGCAGGGGAGCCGCGATTGGCTGCGCGCAAGAGGATCCCCATCCCCACCCCACGGAAGGCGCGGCCAAGGGGGGAACAGCCCTCCCCGGAGGCTGCTGCGCCTCCCCCCCCCCCCCCGGGAGCGCGCGGGAGAACCTGCGACGGGGCGCGGCCGTTGCACCTACTTCTTGCAAGGGATGAGCCCCTTCCTCTCCTCCAGGATCCGCAGGCGCTGGTTCTGGCCGTCGTAGGACACGGCCGCCCGGGTGTTCCTGCTGCTGCTGTGGTCGTACACCACCGTGCGCCCTTCCCACTGCAGCGGGGCCTGGCAAGGCACGGCCGGCGGCGGCGCGCTCGCGGCCGTCGGGGCCCCGCCAGCCAAGCTTAAGGCGCCGCCGAGCAGCAGCAGCGCCAGCAGCAGCAGCTTCCCCGGGAAGGCGCCCAGCGGGACCATGATGTCCCTGGCCGCGCTCTTCTGCAAGGGCGCCGGGCCGCTATGCCAGCCAGGGAGGTCTCCAAGTGCCCCTTCGGACGGCGGTCCCGGCGGGTCGGCTCGGCCTGCGAGAGAGGCTGGGGAGCGAGCCTGCTGCTGCAACCAGCCGAGGAACGGGAACTGCAGAGGGAGCCCGCGGCAGCCCAGACGGGCACCGTCTCTTTACCCAACAAGCTCTCTGCTTCCTCTGCGCCAGGGAAGAAGACAGAGCCCTTTCCACTCTCCTTCCTCGGCTTGGAAAGGCAGCAAAACGACGCTGCCGCCGTATTGCGCTTCCTAACGGCAGCGGAGTAGAAGCACATCTCGATGCTGCGCCAAGAGAGTCTCCGGGGCTCCATCGCTTCGCACGATTATTTTGGCACCGAAAGGGGCACCCCTAACTGATACCGTGTCGGATGCGCTATTGTCTCTGCGATTCGTTGGGCGTTCCTAATTAAACCATTTTAAATATCCCCCCCCCCCAGTATATAATCTGGAAACCGCATGTTGCAGAACTAAACCCAAATGTTGTTATTTCTTAAATTTGTATGTGGCCCTTCATTTGAAGATCACAGAGCGGTTCACAATATAAAAATACAAAATGAGAACACAAAATAGACAATAAAAACTAGAACAAAAACGCACCAATAACAAGCATTCTTGGATGACATTCCCACAAACCCATTTCAAATGACATACATGTTGGAACTGGGTCTTGGCTGTTCACCAAACAATCTTGTCCTGGAACCATACTCAATTTTGCCACTGAACAATATTTTTTTGGGGGGCAGTAAAGCCCCTAGGACTTCCTTCCGAATAAATGGAGTTCATGCTTATCTTTTTAGAGGGAAGGGTTCTGGTTCAGTAGAATAGTGTGTCTGCTTTGCATACAGAAGGTCCCTGTTTCAGTGCCCAGCACTTGCTGGTAGGGCCCGCTGTCTGAAACTCTGGAAAGCCACTTTCTGCCACTATAGACCCATGGTTCCCAAACTTCTTTCTTGGGGCCATACTTTGAGAATAAAAATTTGCTCCCCCGTTTTTTTATTCCAAGAAACACATTGGAAAACAAAAAGAAGCAACTCCTAGCAGTGCTTGATTTATAACACAGGACACAACTACTTTATAATATGACCATGGGACATCCAGAAAGTATAAAACAAGGCAGCTACATAAGAACATGTATCTTTCTCAATATATGATGATAAACAAGTCTCTTACATATGCACCTTAAGTATGTGTACTAACTAATTTGAGACAAAGAAACTCGTCTCATCAGCACAAAGAAGTCTCTCTCTTTTCTGATCTCTCATATTTGCCAGTATTGAAAATCCTTGTTCTCAGCAATATGTCTTGAGAATTGTAGAATAATAGCCACTCTTGAAGAATGGCGTGAATACAGTTTTTGGTTGTGCATCCAGTGTGGCATGTCACACCCTTTGAGAACCACTGCTATAGGTAATCCATAGCTAGGTGGACCCATTATATACAACAGTTTTCTATGCTCTCTGTTTGGGACCCACTCTAGTCTACGAATACTCCAGAGGGCTTGGTGTAGCCTGTTGTAGCCAACATAACCAAGTCTTGTGGCACCTTACAGACCAACACATTTTTTATGGCATAACCTTTCCTGGACCAGAGTGTGCTTCATCAGATGCATGAAGTGTTATCCTAAGTTGCAGCTACAGTGGTACCTCAGGTTAAGTACTTAATTGGTTCCAGAAGTCCGTACTTAACCTGATCAAACCTCTCCATTCTTAAGGAAATCAGCCCTGAGTGCTCCCTGGAAGGACAGATTGTGAAGCTGAGGCTCCAATACTTTGGCCACCTCATGAGAAGAGAAGACTCCCTGGAAAAGACCCTGATGTTGGGAAAGATTGAGGGCACTAGGAGAAGGGGACGACAGAGGACGAGATGGTTGGACAGTGTTCTCGAAGCTACGAACATGAGTTTGACCAAACTGCGGGAGGCAGTGCAAGACAGGAGTGCCTGGCGTGCTCTGGTCCATGGGGTCATGAAGAGTCGGACACGACTAAACAACAACAACTTAACCTGAAGCGTACTTAACCTGAAATGAACTTTGCCATTGAAAGTAATGGAAAGTGGATTAATCCGTTCCAGACGATGAAAAACTCCCCCTAAAACAGCAATCTAACACAAATTTTACTGTCTAACGAGACCATTGAGCCATAAAATGAAGGCAATAATCAATGTACTGTACTATAAAATAAATAAGACAGTATTATAGATGAACAAAATTAACATTTACAGTGGTACCTCGGGTTAAGTACTTCAATTGGTCCCGGGGTGCCATTCGCACCCTGAAAAGTACTTAACCTGAGCGGCGATAGTGTGTGAGTGTGAAGCGCCGGTAGAGTGCTTCTGCGCATGCGCACGTGGTGGTACTTAACGAGAAAGTACTCAACCTGATGCGTACTTAACCCGAGGTTTGACTGTATATAAACAAATTGAGGGGGGTGGGGAATATTAAATAGTGAGGTCAGAAGAAAGTACAGATGATGTTTACATCATTAACTGTGGGAATTCACAAAATGTTAAGGGGCATCCTGCCATTGTTAACCCATACAATACTATTCTTACTACAGCTAGTACTTTGTACTCATAGTACTTGACAGTACAATGACATATGGGAAGTACTAGTGCAGCAATGGAGTTACCTGTAGTCCCCAGGTGTGTGGTTGGACTTCAACTCCCATCAGCCTCAGCGAGCATACCGAGTGACAGCAAATGATGGGTGTTCGAGTCCAGCAATATCTAAAGGGTCACATGTGAATATAACATCTTGACTAAAACTCATTTACAAGGGTCTCAGTCCAGCTTATTTCACTGAGATTTAACTGCAAACAAATAAAAACCCTAAGTAGGCTCTGGGTTCATAAATAAGGTTTGTACATGCATCGTACTTGTTGACCTATATTTCATTGCCCGGCTTTCCTATAATGGGTGCATTTAACTTTAATTGAAAGTGTATAATGTGTCCAGATAGTTCTGCAACTATGCAGCTACGTAATTGTTGCAATAAAAAAGAATCACCATTATTTCAGCTAAAGATTAAAAAAGAAGACATGAGCAGCAAATTCTCTTTCTGCTCCATGTAGCAGTGTTTTGAGTTTGGTTTCCCCATCACAAGTGTCATTTTACACGTGGTGCCGTTCTGAAGGCATGGAGATGTTTCGAGGTGTTAACCTTACTGACTGTGGTGTCACAGAAAGCTTTTCAGTGATTTAACTGGAAAACTCCATAGTGGGAGTGGAGAGTAGAGGCAATGTAAGTACGGTATGTTTTTCAGAATCCATCACATAACATAAAAAGAGCTCTGTTCATAGCTGCCAAGTCTCCCGTATTCTCCGGGAAACCCCCGTTTTTCCAGCTGTTCCCAGCCGAAAAAACGGATTTTTTTGTTTTTTCCTGGTTTATTTGGGCGCGGCGGCCATTTTGGAACTGGGCGGAGCATGCTCAGAAGCGACTTTTGATGCTGCTCTGCCCAGTTCCAAAATGGCTGCAGCGCGACTTCTGGCGCGGCGGCCATTTTGGAAAAGGGCAGAGCAGCATCAAAAGTCACTTCTGAGCATGCTCCGCTCAGTTCCAAAATGGCGGCAGCCATGGGCGTACCCAGGATCAAAACTAGGGGGGGCAAGGGGAGGGGCCAAGGCACGGAAGGGGAGGGGCCACAAAGTGGGCGGGAACAGCGAACTCGCGCTCCGCCGGGCTGTGCCCCTCCCTAGAAGCAGGGCTGGTGGGCGGAGGCGGAGCCCAGCCCAGCGGAGCGCGAGTTCAGCGTTCCCGCCCGCCGCGCCGCGCTCCCTGGTTCCCCGCCGCGCTTGGCCTTGCCTGAGGGCGCGCCGGGGAGCTGGAGGGAGGGTGCGGCGCGGTGCGGCGGGAATGGCGAACTCGCGCTCCGCCGGGCTGTGCTCCGCCTCTGCCCACCAGCCCTGCTTCTAGAGTAGGGCAGCTGCCCTAACTTGCCGAATGGTGGGTACGCCCTTGGCGGCAGCGCTACTTCCGGTCTGCTACTTCCGGTCCAGTCCCTTATTTCTCAGGCCGGAACTTGGCAGGTATGGCTCTGTTGGGTCAGGGCCAAAGGCCCGTCTAAACCTGCATCCCATTCCCGGAGTGGCTAACCAGATGCTTATGTGAAACCTGAAAGTGGAACATGAACACAACAAGACTCTACACTAGTATTTGCTAGCAACCAGCATTCAGAAGCACATCACCTCTGATCGTGTAGGTGGTATAGCCATCATGTCTGAAAGCCATTCATATGTATCCACATGACCACAATACCTGGGGCCTTAGAATGATAATGAGGAAGGAAAACAACATCTTGGAGATGTCATTTAGCTCATTCCCTAGATGGGACACGTAGGCAGGGATAGGCTACAGTGGTACCTCTACTTACGAATTTAATGCGTTCCGAATGCACATTCGTAAGTAGGAAAAATTTGTAAGTCGAATCCCATAGGAATGCATTGGGAGAAAAAATTCGTAAGTAGAAGCAACCCTATCTAAAAATTCGTAAGTAGAAAAAATCTAAACTGCATCCAAGATGGCGGACGGAGCTCCATTCGTAAGTAGAAACATTCATAAGTAGAGTTATTCCTAAGTAGAGGTACCACTGTATTTGGTCAAGATCATGTTCAGGGGATTGTGCCCGAGGAAGTCAAAGGCTGGCCTGGTTCACAAAATTAAAATGGGTTTCAGAAAATATGAGCACACGCTTGAAATGGAAGGCGATTGTTGCTATGGATATAGCCTTGTTCTGTGTTTTACGGACAATAGGAATATGAATCCGGACTATTTGATAAGCATCTATATCTCACCATACTGAATAATGTAAATAAATAAAAATCAAATGTGACATGGCCAAAATAATTGTGTTCTACATCACTAGTGACGGCACTGGTATTATCCAATAGGTGCCTACAGCAACTAGTACACCCTTCTAGTCCAGCAGTGCTTGTGTTGTGGAGGGCCAGTTTTTCCTTTCCCCAAGTGCTACTCTCAGGAGCACTACTTTTTTCTTTCTTTCTTTTCTAAAGATCTGTATTAATAAAGGATACTTCTTCATAGAACACTATTGTGAACTTATGGGTGCTCTGCCGAGGTCCCTGATAACTGTTCTGCAAGGATTGGGGACTCCTTGCCTGACCCAGGGTCCAGAGAAAGTCTGCAGGTGCCTTCAGAGTAAGAGTCTGTTTCTGGCAGAAGGCTGCCCCTCCTTGGGTGTGAGATGGTGGGGAGAAGTGATTGTGACTTAGTGGGTTCTGTAGACTTTCATAGAACCACAGAATTGTATAGTTGGAAGGGATCTGGTCCAACCCTCTGCAATGCAGAAATCTCAGCTAAAGCATGCATGGCAGATGGCCATCCAACCTCTGCTTAAGAGCACCCAATGTTTAGTAACACTGTTCCAAATTCTTTCTCAAAATGTTTGGCTGTGGAATGAGAGAATGAGAATGAATGAATCTTTATTTGCGTCAGCTATCGGCCATAGCAATAAAACAACAATACAATATACAAAGAATAGAAATAAAAAGTCAATGATATAAAATACATTTGGGGTTTTTGAATCAATAGTCAAATAGTGGGTCTTATTCTGATTGCCCCAGATTGGTTGCGGTAGATTTTGTTGGTGTTGTTTTCATAATGTGTTTGGGATGAGTTTGGATAAGAAGAGACATGTGTGATGTCACCCCAGTTTCTGTAATCATGAGCAGAGGAAGATACAGCGATGGGAAGCGATAGGTTACTGTGGAAGAGGAGGAGGCTATTTTTGTCTTGTTCTTCATTCCCATTCCTCCCATGGACAGGTTCCTGGTTACCTGTAAGGTAACACCATTGTTATCTATTATTTAGTGCCAGTCTTGTGTGTATTACTGAGACCTGTGTGGGTGAGCATGGACAAAATGATCAGACCCAGCTGTGCCCACCTGGATACTTGGTGTAGCATCAGCACAGGCTGGAGGGATGGAGGGAGGAGTTGACATGGTCCCCAGGATTTCTATCATCAAGGAATTTTTCTGTCTTGGAGCTGGCTTTGAGGGCACATCCTGGGCCTGATATTGGGCCCAGGAGAAAGGAGACTAGGACTGCTGCTGGTGTGCTGTCCATCCTGCACCTTCTCTGACCAATGCAGTGGAGGTGGTGTTGGAGGAACCCAGAACAATATTCCTGGGTGATTTCAACATCCATGCTGAGGCTGCCTCTATTGTTCTGGCTCTATTGTTCTGCGCTCTGGTCAGACCTCACCTGGAGTACTGTGTCCAGTTCTGGGCACCACAGTTCAAGAAGGAGACTGACAAGCTGGAACGTGTCCAGAGGAGGGCAACCAAAATGGTCAAAGGCCTGGAAACGATGCCTTATGAGGAACGGCTTAGGGAGCTGGGTATGTGTAGCCTGGAGAAGAGAAGGTTAAGGGGTGATATGATAGCCATGTTCAAATATATAAAAGGATGAGGGTGAAAGGTTGTTTTCTGCTGCTGCAGAGAAGCGGACACAAAGCAATGGATACAAGCTACAAGAAAGAAGATTCCACCTAAACATTAGGAAGAACTTCCTGACAGTAAGAGCTGTTCGACAGTGGAATTTGCTGCCAACGAATGTGGTGGAGTCTCCTTCTTTGGATGTCTTTAAGCAGAGGCTTGACAGCCATATGTCAGGAATGCTTTGATGGTGTTTCCTGCTTGGCAGGGGGTTGGACTGGATGGCCCTTGTGGTCTCTTCCAACTCTAGGATTCTAGGATTTCATGGCCTCTGTACACAGAGTAGGGTACAAGTTGATTTTTGCTCCAGAAGGAGGATTATTCTGACCCTTTCAACCTGGGCCTGGGCCTGGGTCTTGTCATGGGACTAAATTGGACTTGCTTACCCTGAGGGATGAACATTATTGGGGGAGCGACAATGAGAGTGTCACCCTGTCATTCTTATTTGACTTTTGATACCATTCACCATGGTATCCTTCTGAGATGACTTGGTGGGTTAGGTATTGGAAGCACTGTTTTACAGTGGTTCCAATCCCGCCTCCAGGGTTGGTTTCAGTGAATAGCATTGGGTAGTTGTCTTTCAGCCCCTTGGCAGTTGTGTTGTGTGGTGCTGCAGGGTGCCATCTAGCTCCCAATGCTGTTTAATATCTATATGAAGCCTCTGAGAGGAGTCATTATGATATTTGAGGGCAAGGTGTCGTCAGAATGCTGGTGATACCCATTCTCTACTTGTCTGTAACATATGAATCAAGAGAAGCTGTGCATACCCTTAACCAGTGTCTGGTCTCAACGGTGGGCTGGATAAGGGCCAAGAAACTGAATCTGAATCCTTGCAAGATAAAGGTGCTGTTGGTGGGTGGTCCCGAGCCTGGATAATTGGCCAATTACCTGATGACCTCCGAACTGGAGTACTGCAATGCACTCTGTGTGGGGCTGCCCTTGATGTTGGCCTAGAAGAGTGATGGGCAACCTTTTGAGCTTGGTGTGTCAAAATTCGCCCAAAAAACGAGCATAACTTGGTTATGTGTGTCACTTTGAGAAAAAAAACATAATTTCACAATATTTATAGTTTAAATAACAAAAATGTATAATTGTAATATATAACTGTATTTAATAAACCAAAAACTAATTATTTAACCAAGCCAAACCAATCACAAAGTGCCCAGAGTTGTTGAGCTTTTTTGGAGGAGCTGCTGACCAAAGTTTTAGAGCTTTTGGGGGGCGCAAAAGTTGCTTTGCTTTTTGGGGGGGTGCCCCAAAGCTGCTGCGCTTTGGGGGGGGGAAAGAGAACAGAAATAAATGACGAATAATACATTCGCTGGAACTAACACGCAGCACTGACGTAGTCTGCCAAAGCGCCAAAAAAACCAGCACAGAAAGGGTTAAAAAACGAACCTGTTGCACCCAATCAGAAACATCCACTGACTCAGCAAATTAAAAAACAGATCAATCGCTGAACACAATCTCTGGCTACCAAGAACAACAACAACAAGGGGAGGGCGGACAACAACAACAACAACAGCGAAGCGCGTGCCAGCAGTGAGGGCTCTGCGTGTCACATCTGACACGCGTGTCATAGGTTTGCCATCACTGGTCTAGAAGCTGCAAATAATGCAGTATGCAATGGCTCAACTACCCTCTGGTTCAAAGAATTGCACTGGCTGCCAACTAGCTAGTGTGCTAGGTTCAAGGTGCTGGTTTTGGTGTATAAAGCCCAACACAGCTTGGGACCAGGATGCCTGAAAGATGAAAGACTCCTTATATACCTAATAAATCACTGCACTTTGCAGGTGAGGGCTTCCTACAGATGCCACCTTATCAGGAGGTCTGTCCAACCCCATGTAGGAATTGAGCCTTGAATATTGGACAAGTGCCTCTTTAGTCTTTTCAGCACATACTGAAGACCTTCCTCTTCAACAAACGTATTGAGACCTTTCCCAGTCTGAATCTCCATTGGAATTGCTTCTAATGTGTTTTAAATATGTTTTTATTGTTCTATCAATTCTTGATTGCCACCCTGGGCTCCTTTGGGAGGAGAGGTGAGATATAAATTTAACAAATCAATCAATCAATAAAATTCAGCGTGACAAGAAGCAGCGATGGATGTCCACTAAGTTAGGTGGCTTACAAAAGGAGGCAAATTCATGGAACAGAGGCTTGCCAGCAGCTATTAGTCATGACAGCTGGCCGGAAACTTCCATGTGAGTGGCAGCATATTGTCCCATATGATAAGTGAGATCCTCTGGTGCACCCATTTTGGTTTCATCATTGCCAAGAGCTTACCCAAACTTGTCAAGGTATTCTTGGCAGTAGTACCCAGCCTGTGGAATACTGTCTCTCCCCGAGGTTAGACTGGTGTTACCAATGTTGGTGAAAACCTTTATCTCGTCAAAAATGGAGTCTGGGCTTGATTGTATATTTTTAATGGACTACATTTGCCAGACAGTTGAGGAGTTGTGCTCATTGATGTTTTAAATGTTGTTTGTTTGTTTTTAAAAACATTTGAATGGACTTGTGACATGCCCCAAGGTTGGGAAACACAGTTGGGAAACAAATTCTGGACTAAGTGGATCTTGGTCTAATTCATATAAGGTCAGCTCTGGTGCTCATACCTATTAAGAACACAAGAACTGACCTCTTGAATCAGACCAAGACTTTCCAGGTCCAGGGGGGATGGAGTGTGGTCCTCATCACTAAAATCACCCACATTGTCCAGTTAGTAGTTGGGAGGAACAGCCATACGCACATGTATATCTTATGGACAGTCATAACAATGAACTGCAGCTTAGACTTTGCTTAGGTGGAAAATATGCAGAACTGGTTTGACTAATGATCACAGTGAGACAGGAAAAAATGAATACATGTACTGTGGACCACTATAATAACCGTACCATCTCCATATCTGTGAGAAGTTGTCTTTTGTCGGTGCACTGGTGCTTTTCAGGCTCATGTCTCCAAAAGATCAAAAAAAAGGAACAGATTTTACTATGAGATTTTGCTCACTGCTGGTGCAACATCCCTCTCCTTGCATACCGAGGAGGTAAGTTAGCAAATGAAAGTGTATAACTCAGCGCATGTTTTGCATGTAGAAAGCTCAAGGTTCATTCACTGCAATCCTCTGTTTAAGGATCTCAAGTATCAGAATTGGAACCCTGAAGAGGAGAAACTCGCTAAGATGATGGGTTTTGAAACGGTGGTGGCTGCTGCCTTAACATGCTATATAAAAGGTAAAGGGACCCCTGGCCATTAGGTCCAGTCGTGACCGACTCTGGGGTTGCACGCTCATCTCACATTATTGGCCGAGGGAGCCGGTGTATAGCTTCCAGGTCATGTGGCCAGCATGACAAAGCCGCTTCTGGCAAACCAGAGCAGCACATGGAAACACTGTTTACCTTCCCGCTATAGCGGTTCCTATTTATCTACTTGCATTTTGACGTGCTTTCGAACTGCTAGGTTGGCAGGAGCTGGGACCAAGCAACGGGAGCTCACCCCGTTACAGGGATTCGAACCGCCGACCTTCTGATATAGTTGACTGTTAATCCCTGTTCACTCATATCATAACTTGAGAAGAGTTCTGCTGGATGTCTATCAGAAGTCCATAACAGGACACAAGTATTCACGTGCTGCATGACATTCTTCCTTTTGCCCTGATTCTTCCAACATTCAGCTTTATTGGATGGTCCCAGGTGTTTGGAGAGATATTTTTTTGTTCTTGCCACTCTGAACAATTTGGTGTCATCAGCAAACTTAGCCACACAACTCATATCATTTATAAACAAGTTGAAAAGTACTGGTCCCAACACAACTCTTTGATATCTCTGCATGAGAATTGTGCATTTATTCCTACTCTGCTTCCTGTTCTTTAACCCTTTGCTCATCCCTATAAGAGGACCAGCCAAGCTTATTAGGCAACTTTAGTAGAGGACTTCCTTAAAAGTTTTCTGGAAGTCTAAGTACATAATACCCAATGTATGACCCCCATCTATATGCTTGTTGACACATTCAGAGAACTCTAAAAGATTAGTTAGACAAGATTTACCCTTGTGAAAGGCATGCTGATCCTTCAGCAAGGCTTGTTCTTCTGTGTGTTTGGAATTCTAGCTTTAAATATACTTTCAGCCAGTTTTCCTAAAACAGATATTAAACTAACTACTGTAGTCTGAAATTTCCCAGATCTTTCCTCTTTTTAGAAAGTGTCCTCAAGTCTGGATGATGATCTTAGGGCAAGTTGCATAGTTTTGTTAGAAGAGTAGCAATTTCACATTTGAGTTCTTTAGGAACTCTCAGATTAATACCCTCTAGATCCTGTGATTTAATTTTCAAATTGTCCATAGGGCCTATATCTCCCAAAGTATGTGGTGTACTGCCTTTATTTAATGTGGTGGGTTTGAACAAATTGAGGAGACTTCCTGCCTTCCACAAAGCTGAAGAGACGTCTTGTAGCATGTGTAGTAATTGGTGTATCAAAATATGCTTCCCATCTGCCAGTTAACGCTTCCACCCTATCCTATTTCAAATGAGGAATTATCCAGCTGAAGCGCTTTGTTGTTGTTGTTTAGTCGTTTAGTGGTGTCCGACTCTTCGTGACCCCATGGACCAGAGCACGCCAGGCACTCCTGTCTTGCACTGCCTCCCGCAGTTTGGTCAAACTCATATTTTGAAGAGCAAAAAAGAGGACAATTTTCCCGACTTCTACTTTTAACTATGGATTGCTATTATGACTCTACTCATGAAAAAGAGGGTGTGTCCAGAAAAAGAGGACATATGGCAACCTAATGTGCCCAATGGTGTATAATTAGTGCAGGAATACTTAGGGGTATATCTATCTCTAAATGTATGTACATTCCCCTATATACTTGCTGTGGCTGGATAGCTCAGTCAGTGGAACATGAGATTTAATCTCAGTGTTGTGGGTTCAAGAAAAAAGGTTCCTGCATTGCAGGGGGTTGGACGAGATGGCCCTCCTGGTCCCTTCCAACTGTACAATTCTATGATTGTGTGGTGCAGCAGCACCAGCGAGGCTTCTTGCCGGGCTCCCCGACGACTCCTTCGTCTGAATTTGTGGCTGCGGCGCAGAGGGAGAGAGCCAGCTCGCCTCCTCCCTTTCCTGCTGCCACCCACCTTTCCCCAAATCTCTTTCCAGGATTTATTGCGCGCATCAAACCTCTCGCTGGGTGAAAACAAATAGCCGCTTGGAGACGCCCAGGGAGAAACGCGGAGCCGGCGATGATGTCGCTCCGGGATTAAAGTGAGCCGAGGAAAGTGATGTCAACGTGCGTGCCTGGGGAGAAGAGCGCGCACACCCGCGCGCCCCCATCTCCCCCCCGGCCCGACGGACGGCCCCGAGCGAGCGACCCCGTTCGCGCGTCATCGGCGGCACCGCTTATAAAGAGGGTCCCGCCAAGTCCGCTTCTGCCTGCAACCTCCTGGCTCCGAGCTGCGCGCAGAGCAAAGGCAGGGCTCGCACTTGGCTCTCTCTCGCCGCCTCTCCAGAGGAAAACCGACGGCGCGCCCTCCGCGAAGCTCTCCGGCCATGGCGACGGTGGCCCTCTTGGCGTGGCTCGGGCTGTGGCTGGGGCGCGCCACGTCGGGGCTGCCCGGCTCTCTCTGCGAGCCGGTGCGCATCCCCATGTGCCGCCACATGCCCTGGAACATGACCCGAATGCCCAACCACCTGCACCACAGCACCCAGGAGAACGCCGTGCTTGCCATCGAGCAGTACCACGAGCTGGTGGCCGCCGGCTGCAGCCCGGTGCTCAGCTTCTTCCTGTGCGCCATGTACGCGCCCATCTGCGCCGTCGAGTTCCTGCACGACCCCATCAAGCCCTGCAAGGCGCTGTGCCAGCGCGCCCGAGACGGCTGCGAGCCCCTCATGAAGAGGTACAACCACAGCTGGCCCGAAGCCCTGGCCTGCCAAGACCTGCCCGTCTACGACCGAGGGGTCTGCATCGCCCCCGAGGCCATCGTCACGGATCTGCCCGAAGGTGAGGAGAAAAGAGGTGACACGGGACGGGGCGGACAGGAGGGCAAGGGGGGGCCCGGACAAGGACGAGTCCATTGGAGTTTCTGAGGCAGAGGCTGGATGGCCGTCCGTCAGGGATGCTTCCGTCGAGATTTCTGCAGGGCGGGGGGTGGTCTAGATAAGCCTCGGGGGTCCCATCCCGCTCTACCATTCTATGAGCATATATATCTTTACCTGGGAGTAAGTTCGATGGCACTTAGGTCTGTGAGACCCGCAGGCAGGCTCCCAAATGAGGCTGGCGCACCCCAACCAACCTCGTTGCCGAAGAAAGATGCCCCCGCGAATCGGCGGGACTTGCCTTTCCCCTTGGCGGCCTGATCCTGGGTAGCTTTCCTCGGAAGCAAGCCTCCCCGCAGAGGAGGAAACGAGGCAGGTCAGATCTCCCCTCGAGGTCTGGACGCCTTGCTAAAGGGCTCCCACCTGGACGCAAGTTCCGTCTCCCTCGGAAACGAGGGCAACAGGTGTGCGCCATTACGTATTATTAATAGTATTTATTTATGTCCCGCCTTTTCTCGCGACAGAGACTCAAGGCGGCTTACAGGTGAAATAAGAACAGCTAAAAAGTGCAGCTAGAAACAAACAATCAAACTAATAGAATTAAAACTATACATGTAGCTATATATAAAAGATCTATTAAAAACAGTTTCGGAGGGATTTTTTCCCCAGGGAAAGCCTTCAAGCGAGTTGGCTCTGCGCAGTGCGACCCGGGGGCTGAGCACATTTGGTCGGAGGGTAAATCCCACGGAAAGCGAAGGGGCTGACTTGGGAGTAACTGCGCTGGGGTCATAGCTGCCAAGTTTTCCCTTTTCTCGCGAGGAAGCCTATTCAGCATAAGGGAAAATCCCTTTAAAAAAGGGATAACTTGGCAGCTATGGCTGGGGTTCACCTTGCCAACGGGGCTCCAGGACGTGCGCGCTCTTCCGGGGTTTGAGAAGTTGTCAGACCATCTTTCCCAGATGAGGATATATTTTCTAAAAATGAAAGGAAAATCCCTCTCCTTCCCCCCCCCCCCATCAAATTTCTAATTGCTACCGGGGTTTTTTTACTGTGTTGTTGTTGTTGTTTACATTTCCATTTTGTGTGTTCCCTCCTGAAGAGGACGTGAAGTGGATCGATTTATCTGACGACGTAATGGTCCACGAAAAGCCTCTGTTTCCCGAGTGCAAGACCTCAAGCCACGGTGAGCGCCTCTTTCTAAGACCGGACGCGATCGCCGAATACTGTATGTGTATTTCCATTATATATGGTATATAAATTTCTGTTTTGCTTTTAATGCAGAGCGCTGCAAGTGCAAGAAGGTCAAGCCCACTCTGGCGACGTACTTGACCAAAAACTACTCTTACGGTGAGTCAGTCGGCAACACTTTATTTCTATTTAAAAAGTGAAAAAAATGCTAAGTTATGCTCTCTCCCATCTCGTGGCTGGTTTCGTATCATCGGGATTCCCCCCCCCTTTTTTTTTGCCTGATCTGATCCCTTTAATTATTCGAGTCCAGAGAAAATATACACATAAAAGACACGATTCAAACGAACCGTGGCAGCGATTTTATTGTTGCTTCTTTCCTCCAGAACTTTGGGTTTTCTCCCACATCAGAACCAGCCTTCAGTGGTTTTTGAAGACACTGAGATTTACTGAAATGCATGTTATTTCTTCTTAAAGGGAAAGAAAGGAGAGAGAGAACGAAAGAACTTATTTCTTAGATCCAAATCACTTGGGATTGCGACGAAACCGACTTTGGGGTCTCGGTTGGACAAGACACAAAAGTGTTGCTTTAAAAACAGCAACTGGAGAAGGCACTGTGTTTCTCAAATAATAGTAATACTTCTGATTTAATACCTAAGAGAAATGTTATTTTGGGTGCATTCCTGAAAAAGCTAGGTGCCAGTGAAATCCATGCATTTTACAGCTCCATGTTAAATATGTACTGGAAAACTCAGTGGTTGGGAGTATGCCCCATTGAATTCAATGGTATTTACTTCTGAGTAAACACGCACAGATTCAAGGTGTAAGTCCCGCCACCTTGAAGGGAATAAAAACTCAATAGTAACTATGTTTAGTAAACATTAGCTTTCTAAAAAAAATATGCATAGAATTGTGGGCAAAAAGTATTCATTGGAGCTTACTCTCAAGGAAGTTGTAAATGACTGCAGAATCCACTCCCTCCCTTCCTCTCTCTCTCTCTCTCTCTCTCTCTCTCTCACACACACACACACACACACAATCATACATCTTATGTCCAGATATGATCTTGCATAGATGAAAACTCAGCTGAGTTCTGCTGAAATCAATAGCAGGATAAAAGCACCCCCTGTGTTAAAATGCCAAAGACCAGCTTTATAAATTCAGATGATTAAGTTAGCAGGGCATTATTTTAGGGAGGGTAAAAATAAATGAATCCATACACAGGACAAATACACTGGATAAATCTTAAGTTTCGCTAGAAATCTCTTATGAATTGATCATGTGAAACGTGTTCGTACTGATAAATGGAATGTGTTTCAATGCAAAATTAGTGCTAATATCCAGATTTTGAAGCCATTGTTGTTTTTGACAATATCCAGAATACAAGGTTCCGTGGGAAAATAAAAGATTGCCTGCCTTCGTGTTTACACTCTTTGTGGAAGCACAGGAGAAGGGACAGGAATGGGATGAGAAAGGAGGTATTGCAAAGACTGGATTAACAAGACCGGGATCAAAATTTTCTCACTTTTCAGCAATTAAGAGCAATCCTATGCATGCCTACTCAAAATAAGCCCACTGAATTCAATGAGACCTACTATTGGGAAGGTCTGTATAGGATTGCACCGTTGGTTGCCAATGTGGTTATCAGCAATTCTGAATAGCATCAGCTACCTGATGCAGTGAAGGAGAGCTGCAAGAGCCCCAGATAGCTTAATCTCAGGGTCATGGGTTCAAGCCCTATGGTGAGCAAAATATTCCTGTATTTCAGGGGGTTGGACTAGATGACCCTCAAGGTCCCTTCCAAATCTACAATGTTCTGATTTGATTATTCCAAAGAGTAAGCAGGCTTCATCACATGTCCCACTTATTGGATCAGGAATGGTAGCCGTAGGTCTGGTGTTTATCCAAGCATGCATCAAAATGTATGTCTCAAAGGTAGACATTCATTCATTCATTTGAATGAACATGGATCTCCATACCCTGGTACAATGCCTCCCATAAATGCACGGCAAGCATGAGACAGGATGGAGCACAGAAGGCCAGATAAAAGTTTAAAGTTTAAACTGACCTTCTAAAAGATCCGTGAGAATGGATTTGGTAGGCTCCTTTTCAAAGGCCATTCCACAAAGGAGAAGCCACCACCAATAAAGCCCTGTTCCTGGTTGACGATAACCTTGTCTCCCTAGGTAATAGGATTCACAATTGGGCTTCAATGCTTCATCTCAGCTCTCAGGGGAGGTAGGAATCCTTCCCTACTCAGGCAGGCAGCCCTCAAATATCCCAGGCACAGCAGGGCATTTAGGAACTGAAAACCAGTCATTTGCACCTCAGTCTCCCATATTGTTTCTCACTGGTGCAATCATTTGAAATCAGTAGAATGAGCTGTGGGCAGAAGCAAGCAAGAAAATAAAACTAAATGCATCTTTACGTGTGTGTGTGTGTGTGTTTATGTGCCTAAATAAAGTGTCATCTCAACTTCCATCAACTTTTGCTTAAAGCAAAAAAAAAAAGTCCCTTCCTGATTCATATTTTAGAGATGTTTTTAAAAGGTTTTATAATTTCAGAGATGGTACTTGCAGGCTTGCAGCGAGAGATCCAAAGTCGGTTGAATCAGGAACAAGTCTCCCAATTCAGTGGGACTTACTCTGTAGCAAATGTGCCGCTTGCAGTGGAACTTAGCGAGACTGGATTCTGAGTAACCCTATATAGTATTGGCTGTTAGTTAAGTGGCACTACGGTATGGTTTACCTTTGCTTTTTGTGTTGCAGTTATTCATGCTAAAGTCAAGAGCTTAGAGAGAGGAGGCTGCAATGAAATAACCACAATGGTTGACGTGAAAGACGTACTGAAATCTTCAACTCCTGTTCCCCGTTCTCTCATGCCTCTGCATACAAATTCCTCCTGCCAATGTCCCCCTCTTCTGCCAAACCAAGATGTCCTCATTATGTGTTACGAGTGGCGCTCAAGGTAAGCAAGTAGTAGTACTTTATTACGGCCATAGGCCCATATCAAGATATCAACACAAAACAATGTACATCGTACAACAGAACAAAACAAAACAAAAGTAAACGAAATCAATTCCATTCATAAAAATCCTATCCCTATAGATATTATAAAATTACAATTACAAGGTAAAAAATATCACTTAGATCATCTGGTCACCACTATAAATCAAACATTAGGGCAAAAAATCAATAATCATAAAGTAACCCATTTTTCCTCTTGTAGGATAGAACTGCAATCAGGTATCTAGCTACAAGGAGTGATCTACTTGGCTCATTATCCTGTAACAGATATGTTAACTGGGATTCCGAAGTCTTATCCAAAGTTTCAGATATTAAGGGGGATAAAAATCTGGTCCGAGGGACCATGTGCAAGGGGCAACAGAATAATATATGATGGAGGGATTCTATGGATCTGTTGTCACATGCACACAGAACTGAACTCTGGCCTTTCGAGAACCTATTATTCACAACATTGGAAGGAAAGACATTAAATCTTGCCTTAATAAAGGCAAACCTATGGGCCGCGACTGATAGGGATGTCAAATAAGATGGAATCTGCGGGGAGGGCACTATGCCGAGGTTCGATGGTGAACAGGTACCACTTCCCATTATGACATTTTGCTGGAGGTCCATCTCCTCTAGTTTTTGCTTGAGGGTTCTTTTAGCTGTGGCAAGGTCTAGTTTCAACAAGTCTGAAGGGGACAGTCCATAGGACACAATTTTAGTATGGATCGTTTTTGCCCAGGGACTAGGAAACTCGTCTCGCCAAAGACATTGAATCAAATAACGATTCGGAAGCCTGTACCACAGAGACAGCCAATAGCATAGAATACGCCTCCAGAAAATAGTTTCTAGAGAGGAGATTTTTAATTCTAAGCGAATGGCTGAATTACTGACACACTGAGGCAGTTTTAATAGACGTCTCTCAAGGTAAGCAAGGATCAGGGGGGCAAGAATGTGCTGCCAAGATGCCTGCTTTAAAATGTTTTATTTCCATTTTTGGCGAACCCAGCAAACAACCCCCTTTGACGTGCATGGAGCTGCCCCATCCCTTGAAAAACGTTAAGAATGCCCCTGAGGGCAGGGCAGCTCCACAGATGCACCCAGGAGCCTTTGGGTGCCAGGGCTGAAGTGGCGGACTTGGTTTGGTGGCGGTCCTGCCTGCGACATGCTCAGCCCGGCCACATCACCCGCTGCCACCACCACCTCCTTTGTCAAATAAGCAGCAGTAATGCTGCCATGCAACACTACCAAAGAATAAATAGGGCAGTGGTGGCCAAACTTGGCCCTCCGGCGGTTTTGGGACTACAATTCCCATCATCCCTGACCACTGGTCCTATTAGCCAGGGATAATGGGTGTTGTAGTCTCAAAACAGCTGGAGGGCCAAGTTTGGTCTAGGGGTTGGTACTGTCACCCTCCAGCATGTGCTGCCTGAGGCAGCTGCCTCATTTTGCCTCATGGAAGGGCTGGCCTTGGAGGGACGCGGGTGGCGCTGTGATCTAAAACCACTGAGCCTAGGGCTTGCCGATTGGAAGGTCAATGGTTTGAATCCCTGCTACAGGGTGAGCTCCTGTTGCTCGGTTCCTGCTCCTGCCAACCTAGCAGTTTGAAAGCCCGTCAAAGTGCAAGTAGATAAATAGGTACCGCTACAGCGGGAAGGTACGGTAAATGGATTTTCCATGCACTGCTCTGGGTTTGCCAGAAGTGGCTTAGTCATGTTGGCCACATGACCCGGCAAAACTGTCTGCGGACAAACGTTGGCTCCCTCGGCCAGTAAAGTGAGATGAGCGCCGCAACCCCAGAGTCGTTCGCAACTGGACTTAACTGTCAGGGGTTCCTTACCTTTACTTTAGGGCTGTCCTTGAGCCAATGACTAAAATCCACTTTATCCTATCAGTAAATAGGGTTGCATGATGCACTGAACTCCTCAAGGGAAGGGTGGGATAGAAATAGAATTAGTAATAATATGGAGGGATAGCTCAGTCAGTGGAGCATGAGACTCTTAACCTCAGGGCTGTGGGTTCAAGCCCCGCGTTGGGGGAAAAGATTTCTGTATTGCAAGGGGTTGGACTAGATGACCCTCGGGATCCCTTCCAACTCTGTGATTCTTTGATTCCAAATCTGAACTCTCCTATACATAGGAGGGATTGTATCAATGATTTCCTAGAATTCTAGATTTGGAAGGGACCCTGAGGGTCAGCTAGTGCAGCCCCCTGCCATGCAAGAATCTCAATACTCAGTCCTCCATCCAGTTTGAAACCATACTGGACCCTGCTTAGCTTTGCAAAACACTGGGATAGGAAGCAAGAGAAGGTAGACTTCCCATGTTTTGATTCTGGAGATGGTGGTGGGAATGACCAGTGCTTTTTCTCAGGGGGTGCTTAATAGCACCGGCACCTCTCTTTGTTGTTGTTAAAAAGTGTGGCACTTACTGTAACAACTTCATGGTGAGTCCCGACACCTATTTTCCTGGGGGGAAAGCTCTGCTCTTGACTAATCTTGAGTTATTTGAGAATGCCAACCCATCAGTGTGAAGGCTTTCAAAATTAAGCTGAGGAATGGGAAAAGATTAGAAAGAATTCTGTTTTTCATGGAACAAGTTTGCCAAGGATGTTTTTAAAGGTCATTGAGGTTTTTATTTTATATGCTTTGTTAAAGGATCTGAAAAAGAAGGCAAAAACAAAACATTGTGTTTCTCATTTGAACTTAGCCATATGTAAACAGGGTTTGAGTTACAGTGGCTTCTTAAAAATGTCAGAAGTAACAGTCTCTTGCTTGGAAAAGTGCTGAAGGAAACACCACATTCTTGTTTCTAGCAGTTTCCCCCTTTTTCTGATTATACAGTATTTCAGGCCTCACCCTTGGATTCAAAGATGCAGAAGTCTCACATCTGACTGGGGTCACAACAGCAAAACTCATCACAAATGCTCAGACTGATACAGTACAGGTTGAAAGGGGGTCTACCACATGTGTTGCAGAGCAGAAAATAATAATAATAATAATTCTAAAACAAAACATTTTATCTAAAAATGAACAGACACAACAAGCACCCACATATGCCAGCACAAAGGCTGTGCAATTCATATCTTGCATCTTTTAAACAGTTGCTCTGCAAGCCTAGATAGATCTTGTGTCGTAGGATTATTTCCTGTGGGTTGTGCCCTCTGTTTAACACCACACACAAAAATTTGGCACTGACTCTCTTTTACTGCATAGAAGGAGAAGTCATCCATAACCACACTCCAGGAAACCTGGATACTTTGACTAGATTCTTGAGATTCATTTCAAGTCTGACTCTTCTGTTGTTGGTAGAGTCCAGTCCAAAATGAATCTCCAAAGAAGTCATTGCACCAGACTGGGCCTTATCTAGAGCTTAATGTGGCCTTAATTGTAAAATAAATAAACTTCCTTCAGGCCATTTCTGGAATAGATTTGTAAGGAAGGTGCCTATCCTTACAGCAAAGCAATGTATTTTAAATTTTATATGTTACTGTAAACACAATGATATCAAATAATCAGTAAGATTCTTCTGGAATCAATCGGAAAATAAAGAGACTTGTAGCAGTTAATTTAGACAACCATCAGTATTTTTATTCAACCCCACCTTTTCGTCTACATTGTATTTGTTAATGAGACTATTGATAAAAGGCAACTAAATCAAATATTGTGGGCAAAGTCCAGGAAAGTTAAGAATGCATATGACTGCAGACCTAGACATGCTTAGATGTGAATAAGTCCCCACTGAACTCAAAGGGACTTGCTTCTAATAATAATAATAATAATAATAATAATAATTTATACCCTGCCCATCGGGCCGGGTTCCCCCAGCCACTCTGGGCGGCTTCCAACAAAACATTAAATACAGAAATCAAACATTAAAAGCTTCCCTAAACAGGGCTGCCTTGAGATGCCTTCTAAAGGTCTGGTAATTGTTGTTCTCTTTGACCTCTGGTGGGAGGGCATTCCACAGGGTGGGTGCCACTACCGAGAAGGCCCTCTGCCTGGTTCCCTGTAACTTGCTTCTCGTAGCGAGGGAACCGCCAGAAGACCCTTGGTGCTGGACCTCAGTGTCCGGGCAGAACGATGGGGGAGGAGACGCTCCTTCAGGTATACTGGACCGAGGCCGTTTAGGGCTTTAAAGGTCAACACCAACACTTTGAATTGTGCTCGGAAACGTACTGGGAGCCAATGTAGGTCTTTCAGGACCGGTGTTATGTGGTCTCGGCGGCCGCTCCCAGTCACCAGTCTAGCTGCCGCATTCTGGGTTAGTGCCGCATTCTGGGTTAGTAGATAGACAAGGAATTGCACTATAAATTCTTCTGGGTGGTAGCCAGCTATGCAAACAACTACATTTGGTCCATTAAAGTCAATAGATTTATTGTGAGTAAAAATCAGGTAGGAGGGTGTAGGATTTCAGCCTTAAGCACATCTTTCCCACCGAAATAAACGAAACTTAGAAGTGCTTGATTTTGACTCAAACGAGCCCAGCATTTTTAAATGGTTTTATTCTACATCCAGGAAATGATTTATTTATTTTTTTGTGCTCATCTTGATTCTACCATTAATGTTTCAGGTTAATGCTTCTTGATGGATGCTCAGTTGAAAAATGGAAGGATCCGCTAAGTAAACGATTTAAGGTAAGACCACCTGAGGCTTCTCAATATTTTATCTTCAAAAAACAGGATGCATTGCCTCGCCGCACTCTTCAACAGCTATACTCTTAAAAATTGTGGCCAGCGGTCATTCAGAAAGTGGGCTGGTATGGAGAGGTATATGGTTTTTGGGGTTATACAGTCTCAATAAAACATTTTGTCCATCTTCCTCAGTGAGCTTAGACTATCAAAAATAAAATAAAATATGTGGATTTTAGGAAAAACCCATTTTCATCACTGGATTGTTGTGGATGGTGCAATTAAGAACATATATACAAGAAGCCGCATCAAGAACCATATTAACATAAACCCTGTCTGTATATAAACAAGTTGCTATGGTATGAACCTAACCCTGTAGTTTTCCTTCACCGCAAGATTTCAGGAGGATATTATTGCATTGCAATGACCACTTCCTTGGCAGGCCTGTTAAAACCCTTTTCCAAACTGTTCCAGGGAATTTTGGTCTTCCAGTGTTTGCCTTGCTGGAAATTCCCTCTGAGACCTTCTTTCCTTGCACTTCACAAAACATGAGAAAAAAGCCAAGTTGGCTTCTAGTGGAGAGATAAGCTTTAAGAAATAAGTGTGTACTGCATTTCAGTCCCTAGAATGGCCCTTTCCCCCTCATGCTAGATGGAGACCAGCCTTAATTTAAAAAAAATACAATGTTTACAGGATGGCTTTCCTTCTGAAAGTCAGCCTGAATTTTCAGTTCTACCTCTAAATTAGGATATACGTATGCGACTCCGACTCCTCCTAACCCGCTTTCTTAATTTACGTTTTCCTAGAGATGGGAACAGCGACTCCAAGAACAGAAGCAACGGGCAGGTCCAAATAAAAACCAGAACGCTAGAAACTCCGGCCGCAGCGGGATGCCAAAGCAAAACCTGAAGAACACCAACCCGGCGCTCACTAGTCCCAAGAAAATCAACAAGCTCAGAAGCGACCAGAAAGAAATCAGCCCCAAAAACATATGAATTTCCCCAGAAGCTGACTTGGGTGTGCTTCCTGAACTCATCGACATAAATGTTCAGTGTTGCATTTCAAACAGACATCCTTTGAACAATTTACTTTTACAGGATTTTTTTTTTAAGCTGCAGATATAGCTTTGCATTAACATGTGGTGGGTTGAAAAGCAAGTGATTCGGGGGATGCTTAGCACAACCAGTCGTAGTTTACCAGTTTGCATCTGGAGAGAATCCTGTGATTTAAATATGTGTAGTGGAAATTTGCCTACGTGCTGCTAAGGCTGGCTTTGCACATTTTACATCGGAGCAGCCACTATTATTCACATTTCCATAGTTGAGCCCCACCAGGGGAATATCACTCGGTCATCCTGATTGCTCCTAAGAATTCTAGCAAAAGGGGAGCCACATGTTCCTCTTTCTCTGGTGTTCTGCAGAAGTGTGTGAGAGCATACAAAGGCTTTTCTAGGCTAGCCTTCTTTGCCATCCGATTTTGTAACATACTAAATCAAACTTCTCCTTTGGATCAGCTTTTGCTGTAATGTTTAATTTTGCAGTACTTAAAAACCAGTACCTTTTTGGGTGTGTGTGTGTATGGAAAGTTTAGGAATAATTGGTGGCATTTAATACTACTCTTACTCAGAGTAGACCCACTGAAGTTAAAAGACTTGACTAACTTAGGTGCATTCATTTCAATGGCTCTACTCTGAACAAGACCTAATTGGAAACCACCCGATATCTACATATTTACAACGTGTCGTTTTATTACGAACAGAGATTCCTAAAACAGAGTGAGCAACAATTCCATCGTGGGGTTCTGAAATATTGTTTTTAAAAATTAGAGGACTTAGAATGTTTTAAAATGTATATGCCAGAAACCACCCTCCATTTAGAGGTGCGTGTAGATCTCTTTCACTTTTGAAACACCTCCAGTTAGCAAGCGTCTGCCATTGTGTGCATGGATTGCCGGGGGGAGGGGGAATATCTGAAATGGACGGGAGGTTTTTGGAAAGAAGGGAAATCTTTTGATGCACCAGATCTCCTGTGCCCTTGAATGATCCTTAGATCAGTTCTATTACCTGCAGAAAGATTGGCAACTACAGGATCTTCTCGTTTCTTTCTGAAACAGGAGCTTGCTGCCACCCTCACTATTCCTGTACCCATTGCACTGTATAAGAAGCCGCAACTGAACCCCCCATCTCATCCAATTTCTTGCAGCAGGTACTGAAGGCTGCCGTTCGTGCCCGGTGATCAAGATTCAATAGCTTGATTGAGAAACAGAGTCAGGCTTGGTTTGAGTTTCTTTGCCTTTTGTCTAAGGACCTAAGAGGCGCCTGCTGGATCAGGCCAACGGCCCATGTAGTCCAACATCCGGGTCTCACAGTGGCCAGCCAGATGCCTTTGGGAGACCGGCAAGCAGGACCCCAAAGTCCAAGAGCACCCTCTCCCCCTTGGGGTTTCCAGAACCGAACCATACTGTCTGATTGTGGAGGCAGAGGACAGTCACCCTGGCTAGTATCCAGGAATATCATCCATGAATTTGTCTGCTGCCTTTCAGCATTATCCAAGTTGGCAGGCATCGCTGCCTTTCCCTGACAGTGGGATTCAGTTGTGCATGTGGTTTTCTGGATTGTGGCCCCGCCATATTTAAGTTAGTTCCACTGGTTCTACATGATGTATATAATCCGGAGACAAAAACGAGGTCACCCGCTGTGCATTTTCGATCATAGTTGCACTCCAGTGTCATTGCCAATAGGCTACCCATGTTTTTAACACTCGGGAGCTTGAAAAAGGTAATTTGCGTTTTCATTAATGGGAGGTTTTGGAGTGCAAAGGTAAAGAAAATAGCTGGCTGTGCATGCTGGTAAATTAGGACCTCGTGGAGCTGGGTCAATGTGTTTAGTGTCTGTAAGTCTTTAGTCAAAGCAATCTTTTTACAGGGATGATTTTTTAAATCTCTTGCACCTTAATTTTAAACACATTCATCTGTAAGAGGTACATACCTCACCAAGTTTTTTATTTTCTTCTTTTTGTTTTCTATTAGTAAGGAAATACTGAATTCCTTTTGCTTTGTCAGATTCTGCAAGTTTTTAATATAGGTTGCCCAAAATGCTGATTGGCTCACCGCTGGCCGTGCACAACTCTGATTGGCTGTTAGCTGTGATCTCGCCTCCTTCCCCTGTCCTAGATTAGTTTGCATTTTATAAATGGATTGGGATGTTTTTTTACACCCACAAAGGTACCACATGGACATTCATGTGTTTATTCATTTGTTTGTCACCCTGTTGCTGTATCTTAAAGCAAAATCCATTTGTAAAAGTGCTCCGGGCAGGTTCTGCAGCTGAAAGCCAGTCTTCTGCAAGCCGGCTCTGCTGCAAAAACCATTGTTATCCTGGAGACGGAGTAAGTTTTTGACTACACTTGTTAAGCATAGCAGCATCTGTTTCAGGGTACACTACTTTAAGAACTACCATAGCTCTGATACTTCTTCTTAATAAACCAAATGGGTTGCCTGAAACCTCTGCAATGCTTTGTAACACTGCTAGTTTCTGGCATTTTATTTCTGTGAAAATAAAATCTCTTATTTTCTTTTTCTTTTTTTAGAAATTAAAGGGGGGGGTGTAAAATAATTGCCAGCACAGAATCTGCACCTTTTCTTTCTAATGTAAGTGACCATGAATGACATTCCGCTGTATGAGTCAATAAATGTGTTAACAGTCAAAGACATTTGACTACTGTATTTTTATTTAAGTTTCCAAATGTCACACTACAAAAAAATTCTTTAAAGCTTGTCTTCCCCAGCAGTGCAACATAGGATTCAGAGGCACCCCAAGCGCCATCTTCGTAGCGATGCGGGTGGCGCTGTGGTCTAAACCACTGAGCCTCTTGGGCTTGCCAATCAGAAGGTTGGTGGTTTGAATCCCCATGACGGGGTGAGCTCCCGTTGCTCTGTCCCAGCTCCTGCCAACCTAGCAGTTCGAAAACACGCCAGTGCAAGTAGATAAACAGGCACTGCTGTGGCGGGGAAGGTAAACGGCGTTTCCGTGCACTCTTGCTTCCATCACGGTGTCCCGTTGTGCCATAAGTGTGGGATGGAACACTGGGGCAGACAAGTCACAACAGTTCCTAGAGTGTCCACTAAGAGGAACTCACCTGGGGAACACCTGACTAAGTTCCTGTTCCTCCAGATATGCAGATGAGATGGATTAGCTGGCAGACAAAAGCTCCCAGCCAGCAGCCATTCCCTCTCTTAGCCTTCTCTCCTTCGATGGGAACACATCTCCAGAGAATCTCCAGTTAGGATGGTTCTCCCTCTTGGCCTGCAGCCAAGAGAGAGACCAGATGGAGCCTTACTTTACTAAGTAGTCTCCACATGTATATATCTGTAACTTTTCCACGTAAGCCTGCCTTTCTGAGATTATGCTGTTAACTCAGGTTGAAGCTGTAAGTAAACTCTATCTTATTTTATAAACACTGTGTTGTGTATTTCTTTTAAGAGGTACAAAGGGGACTTTGCCAGGAAGTATAATATTGTACAGGTTTTAGCAAACCTGAACGCACATGCTTTGCTGCGCACAAAAGGGGAATGTCACTCTGCTGATATTGGAAGCTTGCTAACACAAGCTTGGATAGGATCTATCTAATAATATATCCTAATCCATATCCCTAACATTCCCACAATAAGTGGTTTAGTCATGCTGGCCGCATGACCAAGAAAGCTGTCTGAGGACAAACGCCGGCTCTCTCGGCCTGAAAGCAAGATGAGCGCCGCAACCCCATAGTCGCTTTTGACTGGACTTAATCTGTCCAGGGGTCCTTTACCTTTACCTTAAGCACCATCTTCATGTCTCTCTGTATTGCCCTTCCAGCCAGCCTGTGTGGTTAGCTGCCTTTCCACCTCCCATTGAAGTTCTTCCCACTTCCTCCTCTTCTTTCCCAGCATCATTTTCAGGAAACAATCCCTCCCCTTCTGCTTCCAGCACCCCATAGTCCACCACCCTGGCAACCTCTGTTTCTCAAGCCAATTGCAAAAGCCCCCCCCCATTGCTTACCAATGGTAATCCTGTTCCAGTAGCCACTGGGCAGAGGGTCTGATGTTTTGCAGATGACTTATCATTATCAAACAATCCAGGTCATTATCAGCCTCGTTTCTTCTGTGACCCACCCCCAGCGAGTCACCACCAGGCTGACCTCAGGAGGAAAGGAGACGATATTATTTCCAGCCCTCGCTAAATTCATGAATATATGCGTTTGCTCAAATTCTAAATTCTAACCCTTCACTGAACGAAGAGATTATGGGGTGTCTGCCCCCTATGGGCATAGCCAGCGGGTGCAGGGGGTAGCTGCTCCCCTAAATCAAGTAAACAAAACAAAAAAATACATAACTGACCAATCACTTCACAGGTAACTCAGTTCTGCCCCCCAACATAAAGTCTGCCCCCAGTATAAATCCTGGCTACGCCCATGTGCCTCCCCGAAAAACTCATAACAATATACTTATAAACAAAACCTAACTGAGCATCTGACATTTTTGTCTTACATTTGTACCCAGCTTTTCCTTCAAGGAGCTACACAGGAATCATTCCATTTCTGAGGGCCTTCTGGCGGTTCCCTCCCTGCGAGAAGTGAGGTTACAGGGAACCAGGCAGAGGGCCTTCTTGGTAGTGGCACCCGCTCTGCAGAACGCCCTCCCACCAGATGTCAAGGAAATAAACAACAGACTTTTAGAAGACATCTAAAGGCAGCCCTGTTTAGGGAAGTTTCTAATGTTTGGTGTATTTATTGTGTTTTTAATATTCTGTTGGGAGCTGCCCAGAGTGGCTGGGGAAACCCAGCCAGATGGGTGGGGTACAAACAAACAAACAATTATTATTTCATGCTCACATCCACCATGAAAAATAGGTGGATCAAAATAAATCCTTGGCAGTGAAGGTACTAGAATCTAAGTCTCTGGAGTGATGCCCCATTGTTTAGGGATGAACTGGTTGCTTTAGTGTGGATTTTGGGATTTTCCTTATGAGCCAACACTCGTTTTGTAGGAGTGCTCAAGGCACACCCATTCCGCCTTCCTGCAAAAAACAAAGGGAACTATGTTGGCCCATAAATGTGCGCCTGAGCCTGAAAATGGGCACCAATGAACAGGACAGCAGCAGCATAACGGCATCATGCCATGGATGGAGAATCCTATATAATAAAGTGCAAGTGTCTCTGCGTCCAGTATTCCCTGTGTCCCTGGGTTTGCGCTACTGCGCAGGTGCCCCACGGACACAGGGATTGGACGCACGCACACACGCACGCTCTCCCCACCCCCACCCCTCTGCCTACAGTTTACCTGCGGCCGCCAAATGCCACTCCCGGCTGCTACCCCCGGCGACCAGCAGCCAGCAGGCGTCGCGCACACGCGCGCACACTCTCCCCACCCCACCCCAGCCGCTCTGCTTTGACCTTTCGGTCTCCGAGGGCTTCCCCTCTGTTCCCGCCCGGCTAGCGCCCGTTTACTAAACGGGCTGAATGACACTAGTCCCTATATGTTATTGAGCAATGAGGAGTTGTCCAAGGACTGGCTTCTTGGTAGCAAACTTGTGTCTGTTATAAGCAACTAGTTCTGTGCCCTTGAGAGACAGAGTTTTTTTTTAAAGAATCAGATACCACTTTTGCTTAATTTTATATTACTGGACTAAGTTGTGGGGTAGAAAGCGCCAGACGTATTTCCCACCAACGCAGCCATATACAAACTGTCAGAAGTAATAGCTTCCTGAAAAATGTAATCATCAATAGGTCTAAAAGCTGTTAGTGGCATATTATGCAATTACTTTGCAATATTAACCACAGAAAGAACTACAAGCACAATGTTCAGTCACATGTTTGTATTATACAAACGATGTTTGATGGTGGTGAAATTCTTGTAGTTAACCCTTCCCATCCAAAGTGTCTGTATAGAATATCCCTCTGCTGGGATGTAATGTAGCCCCCGTCAGAGAATGCCATTTCCTCCTTGAAGCCAAAGCAAGATTTTCACTGCTATCAGTGTGGAACAGTTGCACATTGCAATATTGACCAGTAAAAAGGTAAAGGGACCCCTGACCATTAGGTCCAGTCGTGACCGACTCTGGGGTTGTGGTGCTCATCTCGCGTTATTGGCCGAGGGAGCCGGCGTACAGCTTCCAGGTCATGTGGCCAGCATGACAAAGCTGCTTCTGGCAAACCAGAGCAGCACATGGAAACGCCGTTTACCTTCCCACTGTAACGGTATCTATTTATCTACTTGCACTTTGACGTGCTTTCGAACTGCTAGGTTGGCAGGAGCTGGGACCGAACAACAGGAGCTCACCCCGTCGCAGGGATTCGAACCGCCTACCTTCTGATCAGCAAGCCCTAGGCTCAGTGGTTTAACCCACAGCACCACCTGGGTCCCAGTAACATAATGACCAGTTACATAATGCTAATCAGAAAAAGACAAGTCTAACTCATTTATTAGTTATGGCATATATTGCAAATAATAAATCACATTGAGAATTCTACTAAACATAGACATATTTGTGTTTTAGGTCCTCTAGATCAATATCTCCAAAGACAAAATTAATGCTCTGCTCAGCATGTTCTTCATTAGACGATCCATGAACAGCGTTGCGCAAAATATCTTTTGCAAATTTAGCCCGTAATGATTTGGGTTTGATTTCTTTTGCTTGTTCTGGATCCGTCGGTCCCATTAATTGCCGCCATTCTTCCACAGCGTTTTCTTTGGTTAGAATCATTACCATTGACGGGCCTCTGGAAAAAACCAAGGCATTCAAAGATTTATGTTACACTAACAATCTGAATTTGTAGCTGCTGGTGTTGACATAACTAGCAGGACCTTCTGCACAAGATGAGCAAGGCAAGTTCATATGAGAATGCTGCCTATGATAATATAACAGAGGTACTGTATATGTTTATCCTAAAGCAGCAGATTCCAAGGTATCCAAATTATGCATGGGATATAGGTGGGGCAGTTTTCACTCATTTTTTGCAATTATGTACCAGCAATCTACCCATTTTCCATTTGTCTAAAAGTTTTACATGAGATACCGGTACAGTGGTACCTTGGTTTACAACCATAATCCGTTCCAGAGGTCCGGTTGTATACCAAAACAGATTGTAACCCAAGGTGCGCTTTCGCCAATGGGGCTTCCCCCCCCAAAAAATGGGTTGGAATCCAAAAAAAGGGACACACACTTCCAGGTTTGACGTGGTTGTAATCCAAAGCGTTTGTAAACCAAGGTACCGCTGTAATTACACTACTCCGGATGCTGGAGGTAGAGGAACAACCTTCTCTGCTCTAACAAAAATAAAACCAAGGCCATTTTGCAACATGGTTGCACCACAGAACATCACGGTGTTGCACAGCGCACATTCTGAGCACTCTTTTTCTACGTGCAGCAGCTGAAATGCTACGGATGCAAAACTTTTTTTAAAACAGGGAGTTTCAATTTCACCAAATTACTATTTGCATGTGAGAAAAATTGTTTTGCAAACTGGATAAAGTTTCATCAGCCACATTATGTACTTCTGCCACTTTAGTTTTAATACTGCAAGGAACTTTCTTTTTAATCCTGCAAGGAACTGATAGTTCAGGCTTCTTATTGAATTTTTAACAGGTTGTTGTTTTTTTATCCTAAGACAAGGGTGGGGAACCTTTGGCCCTCCCTTGTTGCTGAACTATAACTCCCAAAGGTTCCCCACAGCTGCTCTAGGATGCATTTCCAAATATTTTTGTTGAGTCTTTTTGCCAGTTCAGGCTCAGATGAAATCAGACTGTGTACAGCATCCTGTAAATATCTTTGAATAACCTAGGTTTTTCCCCGGACCATAGAAATTTCACCAAATCTTTTCTCCAATTATTAAAACATTTGTCCCCACCTAATATCGATACCCCTGAAATAAAAACATCATTTTTGGTAATATATTAATCTTTATGGGTGAAATTTTCCTCAGTAATGAAAATTTAATTTTTCCCACATCTCGAAGTCCTTTTTAATTTCTTTCCATAATTTACCATAATTACCTTTAACTAAATCCATGTTAAAGGTAAAGGTAAAGGGACCCCTGACCATTAGGGGTCCGACTCTGGGGTTGTGGCGCTCATCTCACGTTATTGGCCGAGGGAGCCGGCGTACAGCTTCCAGGTCATGTGGCCAGCATGACAAAGCCGCTTCTGGCGAACCAGAGCAGCACACGGAAACGCCATTTACCTTCCCGCTGTAGCGGTTCCTATTTATCTACTTGCATTTTGACGTGCTTTCGAACTGCTAGGTTGGCAGGAGCTGGGACCGAGCAACGGGAGCTCACCCCATTGCGGGGATTCAAACCGCTGACCTTATAATCAGCAAGCCCTGGGCTCTATGGTTTAACCCACAGCGCCACCTGCGTCCCATATTATTTGTTGTTAAATTAATTCCAATATATTCTCTTTTCTTTTTGATTTCCAATCCTGTAATTTGTTGCAGCCTAATCTTATTCTCCTCATCCAAATTTTTAACTAATATATTTGTTTTCTTATAATTTAATTTGAATCCTGCCATCTTAATGCACTGGGTATGCCTTCAAGCGGATTTTCTGTTGTTATCATTACATCATCTGCAAATGCTCTAATCTTATAATTTTTCTCTCCTAGCACTATTCCTTTTATTGAATTATCCTGTCTGATTTTCTTTAATAGTACCTCTAGCACTATTATAAACAGCAATGGGGATAGCGAACAACCTCGTCTTGTTCTTTTATTTATACTGATTTTTTCGCCAATCTTTCCATTAATAATTAAATTTGCTTTCTGATTTTTATAAATTGCACTGATACCTCTAGAGAACCTTTCACCTACTTTCATCTTACTCAATAATTTTTCCATAAAATCCCATGAAACATTATCGAATGCTTTCTCTATTGATACCAATGCTGCTTGTTTATATTTGTAAATATTCCAAAATATCCACTATGTTTCTTATGTTATCTTTTATTTGACTCCCCTCTATAAATCCAGCCTGATTTTTATGTACTATATTTTTTATAACTTTTTTCAATCTATAAACCAATATTCCAGCAAAAATGCTATAAATTCCATTCCAAGTTTAGGATTAACCAATACTCTCTTATGTTTAACATTGACATGTGTTTCCTGTAAGCAAACTACGTCCCATTTCTGACTTTCCAAAATGCATCCTATCTTCTGTATTTTCTTTTTAACATCTACATGCAGCCGCTGGGAGAGATCATCAGGGGGTTTGGGCTGGGTGTTCATCAGTATGCGGATGATACCCAGCTCTACCTCTCTTTCAAATCAGAACCAGTCATTTTCTTTTGGCCAGGAAGACTTAGCAGCAAGCTCCCTCCTTTATATTCCTTATGTTGCTTTGTTTGCCACATCCATTGTCACCACCTTAGCAAACCCAGCGATGAAGTTCCAGAACACCATTTTGGAACTGCTGAGGTCTCACCCTCCATCCCTGAGCGAAGGAAGATGTCGTAATATGGGGTTGCTCTTTGATCTTTAGTCCGAAGTGGTCCAGGAAGAGTCTCCTCCCTAGGTGCAAAAAATACCTGACAGTACCAGAAGCTTTCTGCCTGCTTGCTGACTTCCAAGTTAGGCCTGCTATACTTCCTATGGATTTAATTAAAGCAAAAAACAGGCACTTACTCAGACATATAATTTATAAGCTGATCATAAAAGGGTTTTCCTTCTTGGTTTTTATAAAACTGTGCTGCCAACTCGGGGGATATGTTTGTTTCTTTCATTTCAGATATGATGAATCCAGCCTCTTTTACTTCTTGTATAATTTCATCTAAAAGGGGGGAAAGTTTGTTTAGAACTGAGAACTTCAAAAGTTCTTAAACTTTTAAAGACTAGTAAATTATATTCTTACCTTTGTTTATTATTTTAACGGCATAAGCTTGGAAACCAACTTTTTTCTCCCCCTTTTTATTCATTAAAATTTATTTTTAAAACTTGTATACTGCCCTTCATCTGCAGATCTCAGGGCAGTTCACCCCCCCCCCCAAAAAAAAAAACACCACCAAGATAAAAACACAAAATGCAAAATAAAAACAAGAAGAAAAAAACACAAACCAATAAACTCCTCTCCCCGCAAACCCCTGCCACAAACACATTTAAAAGGGTATAGAATATTTATCAGCCAAAGGCCTGGTTGAAAAGGAAGGTTTTTGCTGGGCGCTGAAAGGTGTAAAATGAAGGTGCCAGGTGAACTTTCCTGGGGAGAGCATTCCACAAGTGGGGAGCCACTGCAGAAAAAGCCTGTTCTTGGTGTTGCCACCTTCCAGACCTCTCCAGGAGGAGGCGTACAAAGAAGGGCCTTAGTTAGATTATGATGAGAGGGTCAGTTCATGTGGAGAGAGGTACTGCGGTCCTAAGCCATTTAAGGCTTTATAGTCAAAACCAGCACTTTGAATTGGGCCCAGAAGCTAATCGGCAGCCACTGCAGTCGGACCAGGATGGGTGTGATATGCCCAAACCGTTTTGCCCCATTGAGCAACCTGGCCCCCAAATTTTGCACTCACTGAAGTTTCCGGACCGTATTCAGAGGCAGCCCTACACAAAATGTGTTGCTGTAATCCATCCTAGAGCTTTTAAAACTTGTATACTGCCTTTCATCTGCAGATCTCAGGGCAGTTCACAAAAAAAAGATAAAAACACAAAATACAAAATAAAAACAAGAAGAAAAAACCACAAACCAATAAACTCCTCTCCCCGCAAACCCCTGCCACAAACACAGAGCATTGACAATGGAAGTTAGGCTATCCTTGTCCAGATACTTCTTCTTAGGCGATCACTCGTAGCCGAGTAAGATTGTCTTCCATAAATACGGTTTTAAAAGTCAGTCCATAAGTGATTATGGAGGCCAATTCTGGAACCACATGTCCTTCCACAGTGGGGACATAGGTTTCTGGGTGGGAGTTGATCACGGTGAGGGTTTGCCAAGGTGCCTTCCTCTTAGCACGTTTCTCCCTTGCGTCCTGAGTTCGAGTGTCTTCAAAGCCCATGACACCTTTGGTAAAGGCTGCTCTTCAGCTGGAGCGCTCACAGGCCAGTGTTTCCCAGTTTATACTACATATTTTTTATATTTTCCTTGAGAGAGACTTCAAACCTCTGTTGTTGACCACCAGCATTATGCTTACCATTTTTAAGTTCGGAATAGAGTAGTTGCTTTGGAAGACGATAACCAGGCATCCGTACAACATGACCAGACCAACGAAGTTGATGTTGAAGAATCATTGCTTCGATACTGGTGATTTTTGCTTCTTTCAGTACACTAGCATTAGTTCACCTGTCTTCCCAAGTGATGTGTAATATTTTTCAAAGATAACCGTTGATGGAATCTTTCAAGGAGTTGGAGATGGCGTTTATAAGTGGTCCATGTCTCACAAGCATATAGTAAGGTTGGTAGTACAATAGCTTTGTAAACAAGCAAATAGTTTTGGTTTCCCTGCGAATGTCCCGGTTCTCAAAGACTCTGCACTTCAATTGGGAGAAAGCTGCACTCGCAGAGCTCAGGCGATGCTGGATTTCAGCATCTGGGACACCAGCCGAAGCTGATGGAAGGCACTCTGTGCCACAGAAGTCACCTGAGCCTCAAGTGACAGCAAAGGATCCAGGAGGGCCCCCAAGCTACATGCCTCCTCCTTCATAGGGTGTGTAGCCCCATCCAGCTGCAGGGTGGTGTTGTTCACCTGCCTTCCCAATGCTACACATCACGATTTGTTCCTGAGAGGGAGCGGTGAAGGCATGGCAGGGTTGGCTCTGCTACTACACCTACAATACACCAAGCTTCCCACTGCCTGGCCAAGCCAAGGAAAGGAATTCCCAGGGCATTTGCTTGTGCGGTGCATTTAACCCCCATGACTGCAGCTCAATGGCAATCCCAACCCACAAGAGGGAGGTGTGAGCAAACTGGAAGTGTGGAGAGAGATTTGCCTATTGTGTTATTGAGCTAAATCTGATCATATAGTCTGCATTGTATAATTCTGAATATGGCTTAGCCACCCACCCCCCATTGTTTTCTTTGCCTCTCTGTGTGTGTCAAAGTGGAACAGCAAAAAGGAACAGGATGCCCAGCTTGCTATCAAGGACGAATAGCTGGCCTTGTTTGGAGGACAGAATGAGAGGCAGAGAGGGGCTTATTATCAGCGATGATGCACTTCCAGCCTGACGCTGAAAGTTGCTAGCTTGATGCGTAAACTGAAGGCTTACTGAAGGCTGAAGGCTTTGTTGAGTCAGCATGTGTTTATGCACAGGACTGGACACGGATCTTCCTTATATGTACTTGTGACCCCCTTTGTGTTTATGAGAAGGACCGGACAGAGTGCGTGCGCACTCTTACAGAGGAGGGGGAAGGAGCCCAAAGAAGTGTATAAGAATCTTTGCAAATATGTGTTTCTTTACTCTTGTCGTGGAGCTGACCACCAAGAGTCCCTTAAATTTAAGGATTAAATTCTTTCTCTGAATTCAACCCCTGGTGTCATTATTGGCCATCTCTGTCCTGCCTGGGCGCAACTTAAGGACCCTTAGTAGCTGATAAGGCTACAGAAGGTTTGCAAAATACCAAAAAAACAGATATGAGGGAAGCACAGGGGGAGATCCCAAAACTGTCCAAGAAGGTCTGCACACACTCAATGGGCAAGAAATGGGAATGCAGAGGAAGTGAGAACGGAATGGCATACTGTGTCCTGGAAAGGGGCATGGTGGCTGTAACTCGGAGCAGGAGCACTCGATGCTGCAACATTTGGCTGCAGGTTCCACTTGCCCTATGTAACCATTAAAGCAAAAGCCATGCGCACAGTCAATAAACAAATTAGCATTGCAGGCTGCAAATTGCCATTCCTGCTAGGCTAAAACTGAGCAATAAGCAACTTGCCCTCATTAGGATAGCAAATAAACACCGCCTGGCTGTTTTTCATGCCCAACAGCAATCAGTATTCCGTTGCTGTAAAGCAGCAGTTGCAAATTTTGAAGATTGCTATTTTTGTAATCTCCCAGGCCAAATTTGGCCCATCAGCAATTCAGTGCAGGCCTAGAATGCCACAATTTCCCCTCTTCTGCCATATTGCCTTACCACAGTGGGTTTTGAAAGGCAACTACCATAAATTCAGGCAGGATAATCACACAGACTTTCTAAATACTTGGAAATGGGTGGACGGGGGGGGGGGGGAAGCATTTTGTATGCTGTCCATCTGCCCCTTGGGACTGTCTCTTTCTTCTTAAGCCTGGACACATGACATCCTCACATGCTTACCAAGCACATGAGGGGCAGAGGAGTGGGATCACACTCAGTGGCCCTGCGCACAGATGTTGCCCACTTGCTGGCCACTTCCTCCGGGGTGAGAGAGCTTTTTGCACATAACGCACTCTCTCTCACCAACACTGTACACATGATCACCTTGTTTGGCACGACTGGGAGAGACATCAGCATCATGCGGGGGGGGGGGGAGGGTTGAAGGTACCATCCTGCTTCTTCCTGAAATGCCTAACGAATGTCTAAGAGCGGGTGGGTGTACTATCCTCCGGCTGTTTACCTTTGTGCTCCTCAAAAGCAGTGGGTTTAATGACAGCAAAAGTATTTTGCACAGGGAAGAAGAATTCCAGTTCCTTTGCAGCTTGTTCAGAAGTTGTGCTTCCATGCAGTTGATTAATGGGTGCATTGTCGATTGCAAATTCGGCGCGTAAACTAGAGACCACAAAATCAGGAAATTAGATCTAGGACACAGAAGCTTTATGTTTCCAAGTTTAAAAGGGTAAAGGAACTCTGGCAGTTAAGTCCAGTCGCAAACGACTCTGAGGTTGCAGCACTCATCTTGCTCTATAGGCCGAGGGAGCCGGCGTTTGTCTGCAAACAGTTTTTCAGGGTCATGTGGCCAGCATGACAAAGCTGCTTCTGGCAAAACCAGAGCAGCGCACGGAAACACCATTTACCTTCCCGCCGGAGCGGTACCTATTTATCTACATGCACTTTGACGTGCTTTCGAAACTGCTAGATTGGTAGGAGCTGGGACTGAGCAACGGGAGCTCACCCTGTTGCGGGGATTCGAACCACTGACCTTCCGATTGGCAAGCCCTAGGCTCAGTGGTTTAGACCACGGTGCCACCCACGTCCCATTTCCAAGTTATCCCCCTACAAAAGGATGTAGTTGGGGTTCAGCCTGGGGAAACAGTCCCCCCTCCCCCATGTTACTGAGAGGTTAGGGCACAGGGAATCTGCATTATTCAGAGATGCAATTTTTTCACCTTTGTCTAACCAGGGCATTGACAAAACAATGCAATCGTTTTTATAACACACTAACCACTAAAATATGGGTTCAATGGCACAAGAAAAAATGTAGCAGAAGAAAATATGCAACACTGTCCAGAGGATGGCAATGTTGTCAAACAAGTTACAACATGGCTTTAATTTTATTTATGCTCTAGGCTCCTAGCACAGCCGTCTTCATTTATCAGAATGCAATGTATTAGTAAGGTACTGTTATGTGTTGTTGTTTTTTTAAAAAAAATACCTTGTTGGACATTGTTCCTTTGCTTCCTCTACTATCTTTGGGCCCAGTAAACTTCTCCATTTCTGTATTGCATTTTCTCGTACCAAAGCGAGTGCAAGAGTTGGTCCACTGTCCGGTGCAAATACAGTAGAAGGTTTTTAAAAAGATCTGTTATAAACTCATGATTAGCTCTCTCTTTTTTTGCATTTATAAAACTATTAACAAATTCCATGTGAATCACTCATACCAAAGTGATTCTAAGTGCTCTGCTATTAAATGAAATACGTAGCTAAGTCAGGGTTGCCAATAAAGCAAGAAATTTATTAAACAAACTAGACAGAAAAAAGGGGCAAATACTTGGTTAAATGCAGCCTCCCCACTAGTTTGAGAAATATGTTATGCACAATATTCCTAGCATTTTAAATAAATTTATTCGTAAAAAAGTGGATACACAGGAGCCTAGGTTATTATTATTTTTTCTGTTGGTCTGTTTCACTTATGGGATCCGTGCACATAACTTTATCTTAATATAGGACCAAATAGATAGCATTCCCTGCTTGTCTGGAAGTAATCTCAACTTTGCCCGGCATTCTCCCCAAAATTGATCATAATCTGATTGTCTATTTTACCAGAAAACCTGGAACTCTAGTGCTGGCGCCAGTCCCATCACTGGGAAGGGCTAAATTAAATGACAGATTCCCCATGGAGTTGAACAGTAGACAATAATATGATTCACTGTTCAGTTTGGGATCCCATGGGGGCAGCTTAAATCAGAGCCTGTGTATGCAATACATTCTGTACCTTCGACTTTGTCTTGTTCACTTTATACATCCCTGATTAGTATTTGATTCTCACCCTTCCAACCAAGTTTCAGAGTTGTGGTGTGTAAAATGAATTTATTTCCCTGCATTTAAAGGTCTTCCTTCTCAAGTGGCGCACCTGGTCATTTGTTCCAGGAGAGCTGGGAAATAATCTTGACCTTCATGCTCTTTGTAAAACTCACGAGCTTGCTCTTCTGTTAGGACGATTTCTCTTTGCATTGCTATCTGAAAGCCATCCTCCTCAATCCTTTTCAGAATAGAATCTGCATGCAAAAGATGATTAACAGTTGACACATGTAGGCACCCCACCCCACGGTTACTCTGTGGATACAGCAAGACTGGGGAGGCGGCTGTTGCCAAAAAGTGTGGATGTTCTCACCCACCCAGCCAGGCTACTGCCATCACATCCATTGGAAATGGCTGCCTCTCGAGTTTTTTGTTAGGCCACGCCCCTCATGGCAGGCATGTTGTGCAATGCAGCTTTTAACATCAAAACCCATTGTGTTGGGTATTGTATGATACTGCGCTGCACATAGCAGTCCCTGGTACAGAGTCAATGCAAGAACGGCTTCTGCGGCCACATTTCTGGACCCAGCAACATGTCAAGAATACGGAGAGAATTGCGTATTGATGTTCACTAACCTCTCCTTTCCCTCAAGAGAGAAGGTCTAATCAAGGCCACTGTTTTTTCAAGAGCTGGGCCTTTTTTCGGCTTGGAAAAATCAGGAAAAAAGAAGGCCAGTTCCCGGCTTGCTTCTTCCACTCTGTCATGAACGTCACATAAATCTGATATAGCTTGGCCTTCCAAGAACCCTTTCAAGCTAATAAAGGGTAAAATAATATAAATGTAACCACTGTTAAACATTTTACGAAGTACAAAATGAGCACTTAATGCATCACAATAGCTGTGAGGTGAAATTTATAGACTTGGCTGTGAAACACTAATCTTGCTGCAATAGACAGACATAATTAAAAGATGCCTGCTTCTTGGGAGAAAAGCAACGACAAACCTAGACAGCAACTTAAAAAGCAGAGACATCACCTTGCCGACAAAGGTCCGTATAGCTAAAGCTATGGTTTTCCCAGTAGTGATGCATGGAAGTGAGAGCTGGACCATAACAAAGGCTGCTCGCCAAAGAATTGATGCTTTTGAATTATGGTGCTGGAGGAGACTCTTGAGAGTCCCATGGGCTGCAAGAAGATCAAACCTATCCATTCTGAAGGAAATCAGCCCCGAGTGCTCACTGGAAGGACAGATCCTGAAGCTGAGGCTCCAATACTTTGGCCACCTCATGAGAAGAGAAGACTCCCTGGAAAAGACCCTGATGTTGGGAAAGATGGAGGGCACAAGGAGAAGGGGACGAGATGGTTGGACAGTGTTCTCGAAACTACCAACATGAGTTTGACCAAACTGCGGGAGGTAGTGGAAGACAGAATTGCCTGGCATGCTGTGGTCCATGGGGTCATAAAGAGTCAGACACGACAAAACGACTAAACAACAAAAATTCAAAACATAATTTCAGAGGCAAGAGAGAGAGAGGCTCGTGTGTACAAGGGCAGGCTTTGGTAAACTTTTGTAATATGGCGCCCTGGGTGAGGCCAAAATTTGGTGCCCCCAAATGGATCTTCCCAACTTTGGATCTTCTCAGTTTTGCATCCCCACAGCTCGGTGCCCTGTGCTTTGTAACTGCCCAGACTGCCTCACATAATTGATCACAAGGTGCAGTCCACATACCCCATTTGAATGGCAATGCTCATGAACTTTGGGGGGCGACGAAGGGACCCCCTAGGAGTTGGTGCCTGTGCCACTGCTCCTACTGGTGTACATCAGTGCATATTAAAAAGGGTTAAACCAGAACTCAAAAAGAAAACGTGAGTAACTATAAGGAAAAGGAAATCTGGGACAGAAACCTGCGGTTCTGCACACGCCCATTCAAAAATTAATTCTAGCTGGTCTTCAAGTTAAGCCAAAAGGTTGTCTGAATTGAAGGCAAGTCAGAGCGAACCCCTTCCCACCCTGAAGAATAAAATAACAATGGCTTTCCAGAGGGGCAGTCATGCAATTATTTTGCAGCAGCAGCAGCAGCAGATGGCACATAAGCTTTCATGGACTATAGTCTTCTTCCATCAGATGCATGAAGTCCTATCCTGAGTTAGAGGTGTATGGGAGGAGATTGCAAATTGTGAGGTCGGAAGAAAATTAGATGCAGAGTTAATTTCCAAAAGGCCGTGTCATGCTTATGATAATATTTTATTCTCTCGTTCATTATGCTGTTTTAAACGTGCATTTTATATTCGACTTCGCTTATCATTCTTTTTAAATGTTTAAGATTTTTTGTTAACTTTGTGTTAAATATATATTCTATAGCTGACCTCCTTTGTTGTTTTATTTTGAAATCTTTAAGATAATATTTTAGTTTTCTGTTAATTGTGTTGCTTTGACTGTACCATATACAGTACTCTATATTTGACTTTCTTCAGAAATGTTTGATTCTGGATTGTTTTACTATTGTTTTAATATGCTGTTAAAATATAAAGTGATACAGAAATAAATTAATAATAAATAAATAAATAAATTATTGAGTGAAGTAGATCCGATATTGCCTAGCATGAAGACACACTTGAAATACCATGGCGGATTTGAAAAATCCTGCACATGGTATCCAATCCGCAAGCTATATTACTGTCAATCACGTATTGGGTGGGAGGAATCATATCCACCTGCACACCCGTATAC